>NW_006434839.1:4470171-4475629 GCF_000325575.1 Pteropus alecto
GGCGCTGCCGCGGGACTGGCCGGTCTTATGCGCCAGGCTGAAAAGTGCGTTCGCTTCTCTTGGCAAAGAGGAATAATTGAAAGTTTTAAGCTAAAAAGTAATATATGTTATCACGATGATCACTTCAATATAAATAAATAAAATAAAGATATATTGGTGATACGGAGGCTCATGAGAAGGCTATTAAAATAATTGAGGAGAGAGGTAAATCTTTAGGGTAACTCTATGACTCTGTATCTTATTGTGATCTTTGTGCTTCTGAAGTAGCTATTATCCATGGTGAATTGAAATAGACTGTGTCAGGCCATTAAAGGATTAGAAGCCACTCTGGGATCTACTATTAAACCCTACCAATTCTTTCCAATATGCTCACCTCTTTTTACTTCTTATCAAAAAAGTAAAATCATAAGGAAAAAATATATTTATTGGTCAATTCTTCCCCCCAAAATGTTAATGATTATTAGTTTATAAATTTGTGCTAGTATCCATGCATTTTATGCTTTCAATAATTAAAAAATTAATAAGAATTTAACCTTACAGAGCTGATTAGGAATACACAAGTGTATGCAACAATAAGATTAATTTTAATTGCCACTTTCTCTGTTAATTTATAGGCAGCATTCCAAACTGAGATGTTCACGAGGTGGGCGGTTCTTTTTATATAAGAATTCTAAGGAAATCACAAAAGTGCCTTTACAATTCCAGTGAGTCCAAGTCCAATACCATCTTGGTGTGGGAAGGGGCACATGATAGTAGCTATTTCTGAAATACTATAGAAATTCCCAACACAGGAATTAATTCTAGGATAACCTGGGTCTTTTGAGGTCCAGTTCTACAGGGCCATTAGAATTCTATTCATAGAAACTTAATATATCTGATATCTGATATATGTAGGTCTGAGTATCAGCTCTGCCCTTACTAACCCATCAATAGGCTACTACTAGCCTTGAAGGAGTTTTTCGGCAGCACCTAACTTCATTAAAGTGCTGTTTGAGGAGTAAACAATTTAATCCATGTAAATGAGTTGGACCAGTGTCCAGCTAGTAGTGTATGTTCAATTCACTGTAGCTGTTCTTATAATCGCCTGTTGAGAAATCACAGAATCGGAGCAAAAGAAATTTCAGCAATCACCTAACAACCATCTGACTTTACAACTGAAAAAACTGAGGTCTAGACTGAAAGTATTTGCCCAAGGTCACATTGCTAATCCATCACAGAGTCAGGACTGTATCCCAGATCATTTAGATTCTGGTCTGGTGTCCTTTCCACGAAAACACACCAACTTCAGTGCTGCAAGATGCACCAAAACGCCATGAGTCGCTTCGCAGCAGATGTGCAGCGGTTCTGCCCGGCATAAATGCGTGTAGCTGAAACTCAAGCAACTGGGATGTGCCCAGGGGAATGGGCGGAATAAATCATGGCGAGCCTTATATTGTGGCACAGACTGAAGAATCAGCACAATGATAATGTGCACCGCTCTCTTTCACCTTCGCATTCTTTGAGATTTACAGATCTTTTCCCAGAGGAAGCTGAAAGACAGGTAGTGTGAGACACATGCCCTGAACCCCAGAGGGACCAGCAGCTGAAGCGGCTGCTGGAGCCCCAGCCCCGTGGCTGAGCAGCCCCTGCATCTCCAGGCCGACAGAGAGCTGCTGGCAGCGCCTGATCTGTCAGCTCCTTCACTCCCCAGAATGAGCAAACAGTCCGGGCCCTGATCTAAGACAAGGAAAACAACAGCATAATGAGGAACAGCTCTGCCACTGATGCACACGCAACAGCAGTTTGTGACAACGAAGAAGAGTCGCATCGTTGACAGAGAAGTCCATATTTATATTAAATAACTGTGTGAATAAGTGTCTGGCTCATCTTCAGGGGGAGAAAATCTCTCATCAGGACTTTGCTCCAGCAGTGCCAGTTTCAACACTAATCATGTTCAACAGAGAGAGCCTTAGCTCTCTTTTAACACAGGAAATAAATATAATAAAAATAATATTATTACTTTAAGTGGAAGAGGTATCATCAAATTCAATCAATATTGATTTTCTGCTTAGAAGTCTCCACATGTGACTAAAACTAGTCATCTCTGACTTTGTATTTCATTCTTATGCATTAAATTTGACTACTACTGAGTATGAGCATCTCTAAGGTCCCTTTCAGTCTGCATAATTTCGTAACACTGAGTTTACTTGTTTAATTATACCTATATATCTAATGTATTTCTCTATGATTGTTTACTAGCCCATAATAGGTAGGGTTCTCATTGGTCCAGATTCCAAGTCCAAACCTCTAACACTGGTCCATGTCTGCCTCCTGATGAGATGACAGTGTCCCCAATTTAATAAATACTTTTAATGAAGAAATAATAATGTCAAAGTTCTCTATTTTAGTGACACTTAAAATATATCAATATAAATACAAACTAAATATAAATTATTTATCAATACAAACATATGCAACAATACTATATATATATATCTTGAGTTGTCCACTTTAAACCTACATAATTTTATTAACCAATGTCACCTCAATAAATGTAATAAATATAAAAAAATAGTTCTGGGATAGAAAGAGAAAATTTGGATGAGACTAACGCTTGAAATGGAAAGATGGGAATAGGATTGGGGAGGGAATCATATGGGAATTAAACTCTTTCTGTATTTTTTAAAGAACATACATACCACATATGGAAAAATATACCAACAATTGGCCAAGTTGGCATGTGGGTACCTAAGTGTTCATTATATTAGTCCCTGCATTTTTTCTGTTTGATATACTGTACCAGACTTTTCTTAAGATAATATGTGCCTACTTTACTGCACCTACCACTTGCATCTACACTTTGAGGAATATGCGGGGATGTGTCCTTCTTAACCATTTTCACATCCTACTACCTGGATATTTTCGTGTGGTTTTCTTTGGTTCTACAGTTTGTGAATTCAGATGGCTTCATAGTGTGATGCTTAAAACGATTAGAAGATAAAAACACTGAGAGATCATAATCAGGAAGGAGTAGGCAAACGAAGAATGACATTCAGTTATTCAAGAATTTGGCTACTTTCTCTCTTTACATGCAGTTGGAACAAGATAAAGTTCTGCTAGCAAAGAACTATTATAGGGTAGAGAATACATTAATATACTATTATTTATAACTTTCAACTTACTTTATTTTAATAAATTATTATGCCCTTTTCAATTCACACTGTAAGGAAGTTAGGAAATTTTCCTTTTCTACTATTCAAAGTTTTGGTTTGGGGAGCTTATGATTCATGAAGAAAAAAAAAAAAATAGGAAAAAGTCCCCTAGCAATATACTATCTTTAGCAAAATAAATCTTTCTGTGAACGGAGGAAATATTTACTACCAGCCTAAGATAAATCTTAAACATTGACAACTAGATATATGATAACTGTAAAGTTATGTGATGCGATACTCATTTTTAGTCGTGAAAAAGGATCTGTAATATTGAGATGAAAAGGCTATCATTTCATTCGGGGTGGCTATTCCAACATACCACAGACTTGGTAGTTTAGAAACGAAAATTTATTATTCACATTCCTGGAAGCTATAAGTCCAAGATCAAGGTGCAAACATAATCGAGTTCTTCCACCTTCATGACCTAAGCATCTTCCAAAGGCCATCTCCTAATACTATCATCTCTGGGGGTTAGGATTGCAACACATGAATTTTAGGGAGATACAAATATTCATACCACAGCAAAGACATGAGGTGTATTTTCATATTTTTCCTTTCTGCTATTGTTTTAGCACCCTAGAGTATTGAAAAAGCAAATGCAATTTGCTGTGGTTTTACAAAGTATTCAAATTTCAACTTGTAGTGCATTTACTCCCCTTACTGCTAAGAACATCTCTCAGTCTAAATATCTGTTTTGTTTAATTCTCCAATGTATGCCCAGGACTCCTGTTTGTAATCAAATCTGGGCCGTGGCCTTGTTCTTTTCGCCACAATGAACAGTGACACTGCCAGATTCTGTTAGTCTGTCCATTCACACAATCCATAAATTCTATCTGTCCATAAATATTCTCCGATTTGAAAACTGTTCATTATTTCTGAGACAGACGATACTGCTGAAAATTAAGTCCGTTCTTTCCACTCCTCCTGGCAGTGGCAGCTTAATATTTAAATTTAACTAATTATCTTCATTGCTCATTCTCAGCGTTTTTTTCATCTCACCCTTCTATGAAAATCGTCACCATTCTAAGACACATAGTCTTAAAGTACGTTTCAAATCTATGCTTTTCAGCCAAACCAATGGCAGGTATTTCATATCTGCCAAACCAATAACCTCCTAGTTCTATGTTGACAAGAACATTCTGCAATTATTGAAAGGAAGGAGAAACCAATACGTGATGGTATCCCTGATAACTTATGTTTGGATAACTCACAACTTGTTCAAGGTGCTAAAAGGGAGAACTAGGGAGATTCCTGAGAAAGCTTCCGTGGTGGTACTGATCGGAGCAGAAGACAGCCACTGTGAAAAGGGCACAGAGCTATAACTGGACCCTACGGTCCTATCCTTCCTATGCAGTGAAAGACTTAATATTCAAAAAAAGGGGGGGGGAGTGGTGGTGGTAAATTGTCTCTCATAGATGACTAGTAAAAATCCACTGTAACTGAAAGAAACAGAAAATAATTCTCTGCTCCTGGTAAAGGGGAGAAAATAAATCCTGGACCCAGAATGACAGCTGCAGTAGTGGGTGAAGAACTTGAGTACTGCAGTGTGTGCTGGGACCGAGGCTTAAGCAGAACATCAGCAAATGTCGCCGTAACTCCCACTACTAGAGTAATGATGACTATGCAAAAATAAACTCTGAATATTGCTGGAGGAGCTGTAAGAAACACACTATTCGAGGTACATATAAAGAGGAGACCTAATGTTGAGCAGGGAGCTGACACTGAGACAAACCCTCTGGCAGATCAGCCCCACCTTACACACCAACCATCACTGGAAGAATTCAAAGACAGTGGTGCATACAGGGTGGCCATAGTGATAACAGACATCAAGCTCAGAACAACATCTGGATGGATTACTACAAACCTCCACACCACAGTGCGAGTAGAAGAAAAGCATGCCAATTTCTAAGAATAAAATCTGTACTACTATCACGGAGGAAGAAATTTTCCTCTACACTTCTAGGTTCTTTCAGTTGGTCTAGTCATTTATTCAATATGAGACCAATTAACAAGAGAAAATAACTAAATCTAATTACGTACATATGTGCATGAACCTCACATATATAAGTGGTTTGGAGACAGGGAAGTAAAATGAGGTATATATGACATCCTGAGCCTCTAAGGAATGAAATCAGAAGCTCTGGAGCTTCAGAGGGGAGGATGGTAATTTGAAGGATGATAAGAAGAGCAGATATTCAGTAATTAGAGGTTTGCCCTGCCCCACGGATAGGTCACAAAAAGTCATTTCTGGTAGTAACTCTTATTAT
>NW_006434839.1:4475679-4482483 GCF_000325575.1 Pteropus alecto
ACTGCCTTTAGTTGAATATAATCCACGTGCCGAATGGGGAGGCCTGCTCTGAACCCCTTCACTATCCTACAAAAGATATCTGTCTATTAACACAAATGATCAGGCACACTAGAAGGAAAGAAAAAAGCAATACACTCCCAATAGATGAAGAAATCAACAGAATTCGATTGAGATAAGATGAGAGTTTTTGGAACTCTTTGACAGGGAATTTAAATTACCATGATTGATACGTTAATTTTTCTAATGAAATAGACGGTATACAAGTCCAGATGGGTAACTTTAGCAGAGAAATAAAAACTATTATTTAAAATGGAAATTATGTATTTTTATTTTGCTTCATTTTTACAGTAACCTGTGAGTGATATGTGATAATGGTTTTCCCACAAGAATTATTTTACAATTTCCTTTTGAATAATTTTTAACGAAAATAATTGGACATTTTAAAGATAGATATAAAGTAATAACGATACAGTAGCTTTGCACTCTATATGTCACTGAAAGTTTGTAAGGAGAAAAAAAGGAAGGAAATTTGGACAGAAAAGGGTTTCGGAAACAATATCCAGTGTATTGAAAGAGCCTTACAATAATCAATAATATTCAGGTTTGAGAAAGAGGAAACACTGAAAATGTCTGCAGCTCCATACTGTAACTGGCAATTAAAATTATATATGTATATGAATTATAAGACATGCCCTTGATGGGGATCATGATATGCCATTGCGAAATATGCCACTTTGACATAATGATTATTTTGAGCTGAAAGCAATTCAGAAAAAGCAGGTACAAAAATCCCTGCCTTCCCCTTCTATGCCTGATAGCTGGGCATAAAATTCCCTCTGGGAAGGTGTCCCCTCTCCCTGGTACCAGTGGAAGATTGAATATTATGAATTTGCATAAACAGGATGTTCCTACATAACGCTTATCTTCCATTAGTTTCTTCCCATATTCTTATAATTACCTTCCCACAATTTACTGCTTCTGAAAGCCTAAATCTCTTTTCCTTTTGCTTGTTACCTCTCCACAAATTTATCGCTCTTAGTTAAAATGGTATGTAAGACCCTTGTTCTAACCATTTCTTTGAATCTTTACTTTTTTTCTATGAGGGCCCCCCGAATGCAAACATAATAAACTGTTTCTCCTGTTAATCTGTTTTTTTGTTTGTTTGTTTTGTCAGTTTAATTTGTAGATCTCAGACACAGAACTTGAGAGGGTGGAAGAAAACTTTTTTTCTCCCCTTCACCCTCATAAACTTTCATCAAATTGAACTTGCCATGCTCTGGAGTTGTCGTTCAATTCATCGGGAAAAAAATCCTATTCCTCCAGAATAAAAAAAAATTTACTGTAGTTTGAAGACAATTCTTTCTTAAAAACTGTGGGACCTCTGAGTTGACTGACCCTTAAAAATGAGCCTCTAAAGCTTGTATAGTCAGATGGGCCTGACCAAATACCCTATGACACAGGAGGCAGAAAACAACTTAATGTTCCCAGCTTTGACTCCCTGACTCTCACTGCACAGAAACAGGAAACTGCTTTGACGAATAAAGAAAATCATTTTACCTTGAAGATATCAGCTCTACAACAATATGGTGCTCAGTGTGTTTTGCTTGGTCATTTTCTGAATGTAACAGCTCTTGGAAGATAACCATTTAACTCTTTTGCTATTTATTGAAACAGTAAATTGAGAGGTGAGCACACTGACTTCCTGAAAACTTTAAACTGACCTCCTAGTGGCTCTATAAGCAAAAGAAATAGAATGAACAATAGCCAGAAGACTGAGTCATCCTGCAGAGAAAGCTTTCAAATGCAGTGTGTTCACCTTATTTTTCACTTTAAGAAAAGCAGACGAATGTAAGAAAAAAGGCTGTATGAAGCTGCTCTTTTGAGCTGTATTTTCACAACTTATTTGCAAGAAGAAGACATCTAAATTCTCTCTCTCTCTCTCTCACACACAGACACACGCACATGCACCTGCACACGCATATAAAATAACACCCATACTTAGGCGCTAATATCAGCAAATTCATGTATCATACTTTTGTTTGCATTTCTAGTCCTAAATGTATTGGCTCAGCTAAGAGCCTTCTGTTTTTATCACATTTTCAGACTATGAAAGTGATTGCTTGGTCTACTTTCTCGGGCATGCACATTTTATGAAATTAAAACATATTTGAGAAATGTAAACACACTTGTATTGTCTAAGGACTATAATAAAGGATTGAACTCTGATTTGATATTTTTTTTAAAAAAAGAGAGTGCTTCATAGTTTGAAAATCTGTTCAAGTGTAACATTTCATTTAATCATCACAACCAGTGGGGCTGATATTGCTATAATTCTTATTTGATAAATGGAGAACCTGTGATACACAGAGGTAGTTTTTGTCACAGGGTACAACTGGTAGTAAACCATAGATCCATTTACTCAGAAGACTGTGAATAGACATTTTGTACCACGTAGAATGCTGAGTGGTAGATGAGAAAGAAAACGAAAGCACAATGCCAATATGAAGGAGAAACAGAAGAGTAAGGTGATATACAATAGATAATTAAAATAGAGCATTGTTGTTAGCAAGAAAGTAATTCCAGAATGCTATGGAAATACACTTTTTTAAAAAAAGAAGGCAGCTAATCCAGTTTAGCTGTGTGTGGGGGCAGGGGGAGGAGGGTTCCAATAGGTCGATAACTAAAATTTTTAGGACCGATGAGGTTAATTAGATGAAGAACTGTATAAGGCAGTCAAGGTAGCAGCAGCAGCACATAATAAAGAACAAATTTCTACATGATTATGGAGCCAAGAAATCCACCACTGGTATAAAGTGACTGGCCCACAGAGTCCCAGGTGGAGTGGCAACTAACGAGGCTGCAGATGTGGACAGCCAAATTAGGGAAGATCTCTCTGTAAGGCTGGACGGCAGCCCGAAGTGATGGAAAGTCGTGAAGATATTTTAGTCAGTTCGCAGTATTCTTACATTGGTGGGGGTTTGCTTTTGTTTTTGTGCTTTTCGTTTTTTAACTCTCTGGCAGCAGTTGGGAGAAGTTTAGAAAAGGACAGGACTGGAGGCAGGTGACTTACTTAGGGGGCTCAAGCAGTTCAGGGTCTCCATGAAGAGCAGTGGAGATGCTATGAAGAAAAAGGGCACAAAAGATATGAAGGTGAATACAAAACATAGGAAAACTCCAGGTGTTCAGACTTGAGCCACTAGGTGGATACTAAAGACATAAAATGCCCTGAAATTCAATTTTGAATGTGCTAAATTTGAATGTTCAAAGGGACATTCAAGTACAGCTGGATACATGAATCTAGAGGCCAGAAGCCTTAACTAAAATTATAGTTTATTTCTGTCAGTGTTTACGTAAAGCAAGGAAAAGAAGATTAAATTCATCAGAGTATTAAAAGTGAAAACAGAAAAATATGAAGATAAATCTCTGGAGACGAATAATATGCAAAGAAATCTCAGTAGGAGAGAGATCCTGTGGACAAAACTGGAAAACTGACAAAAACCCCAAAGAGTTATGAGTAAGGTGGGTGGTCAAAGGGACCGGGTACTGCGGTGAAGCTGTCACTCTTGCCAGAGAGGACGATGGAAGCTTGTACACTGAGGTAAGCACCTGCACCTGCAGTATGGTGGTACAGAGACGTGGGTAACAAGACTGATTTGGGGGTGAAGCATGGGAGAGAAATGAAGACCAGCAGCATAGACGACCTTATGGAAACTTGAGCATGAAGGAAGGAATGAAACTGACCAGTGCCAAAACTGAAATACGGGGCTAAATTGTAAGCTCAAGTGCTCTAACTCCAAACTTCTGGAGTTACTCCTTTTTGTGTTTTAAAACATGATTTTTACAGCCTATTGTTTTCTTCTGAAAAGATTAGTTTAGTTGGTGAGAAGTCGGTGCTAATGAGGTGAAAGTTCTTCCATGATAGCTCGCATTCTTGACCCCACTGATGGCTTTGGAAACGTGCACCTTTTGACTAAATAGAGAAAACGAGGAGTGATGAGAGGCTCATAAACCTCATTAGCATCCTGGGCAAACTGCAGGTCACAGATCAGTAGTATCCACTTTTCATGAAAGGACAGGGCTCTTAATGACGGTAGAAACAGTGTCAGTCTTCAGAGATTCGAAATGCGAAGACGAGAACTGTGCTGTGTTCCTAGACTGCTAACCAGAACCCGCACAGCGGCGCCCTGCTCTCTGCACCAATTTTCGTAACAGCAGGACTAGTCTAGGCAACTGGGTGAAGCATCCAGTGATACCCTCTTACCACTTCGTTGCCTCTCGGTTACTCAAATTCCACATGCTGTTTGACCACACATATCCTAAAAATCTCCTTCAGACAATACAGACTTACTGACCCTGCCCTTTGTGTTAGGCAGGAAGGTGCTCTGAGACCTTAAAGACCGGAACAATCCCTGTCTTCAGCGGGCTCACACCTGGATAACATACAGGGACACAGGGGCACGCTTGGACTGGCACACCTTCCCTTCCTCCCTCTTAGCTCTGCTGGAATTTCTACACGTTCTTCAGTCTGTGTTCAAGTATCACTTCTTTCTGAGACCTTGAAAGATAAATTCAGCAACAGAAGCTGCCCCTTTTGTTCTCCCACAGTCCCCTTGACACATCCCTGTTAGAGTCCTCGCCACACCCTATGCCAGCACTTGTTAATTGTCCAGCCACCCTGTTCAACCATGGTCTCCATGGGGACATGAATTTTCCTCTTGTTGTTTCTTTCCCAGAGCTGAACCTCATACAATTCAATTCCTGATACAAGATTGTTAAAAGTCTGTCATGAGTATAAATGATTATACCACAATGAAGAATGTGTCATAAAAGAACTATAAATAAAGTTCTATGGGAAGTCAGAGGAGAGAATATGAGGTAACATTTGACCTGGGCCTAAAAGGACCAGTAAGATTTGGGTGTCAGACATGGAGTGAGGGAGGTATTCCACGCAGAGGCATCAGCGTGAACAAATCAAACATTTCACAGGTGTACTCAGATGCAGTGGAGAAAGACGGCTTAAGGGATAAGATTGAGAAGAGAGGTTAGAATCCAGCTCTGGAGAACCTTGAATATCAAGTCCAGGATTTTGCTCATCCACAACCACAGTCACAAACAGGTACAAATTCATCCCTGTAGCTATGAAAATAGGCAAGTCTTGGCATTATAATAATATAATGGCAAATATAAGCAAGACCAAGCTTTGCTCTTAACAGACACTCATTTTCATCTAGAGCTTTTGGGGAACTCTTTCAAATTATGGACTTAGTTTTGGAGATGTCCCACTGACGGATGGGAATGTGAAGTCAGGAAATTTCCATCAGGGAGACTATATGATTTCAAAATCGGTTGGCAGTCACAGTTCAGAGGGTGAGTACTGGTCAACAGTGAGAGGAAATCCTCTAATTCTAAGAACAAGGGCCAGTGAGTACGGGAAGCTTCCCAGGCAAGACACCGGCCTGGTCATCTCTAAGACTGTTCACAGATGCTGGTCACACTGACTCTGAAAGGTACATTGGACGGAAAAGACATGGTTTGTTTTACTGAGGCCTGGAATATTTTCAAGAGTTCTTGCTTCATGGGTCCCATTTGGTCTTGGCCACTTATGTGGTGACTTGGCTACAGTAAAACTCGCCAGCATGGAGTATGCTGCCTCTCATCTCTTGGGAGGCCAATTGGGTATTGAGTCACTTTTGTTTTAGGTAGTAGCTGCAAGGCCACTGGATAGCTCTTACTAAGCGGGGGAATGTCATTCTGGGCTGAGGGTCTTGGATTTTTGTCTTGATAAAAGGCCCATCCATCTTTAGCTGACTGTGCTTGAATGACACGCACATGCAAGCAGTTTCCTTAGTGGAGCCATTCTAAAACTACTATCAATGTTAATCTGAAACTTGATTAAAATACTGTCAGGGGGAAAAACATGGTAGTATAAATGAAACAAGAATGTCAGAATGTTGATAAATGCTGATATTAAGAATATATATGTTTACATTATAAGATGCGCATATGGTGGTTTAATATACTATCTTCCTCTTTTGTGTATATTTAAATATTCTGAACCAAGAATTTTTAAAGGCAATATAAGGAAACATTTGGACTCCAACAAGCAAGTCACATTATGCTGTGGTTTCCCCGGCCCACTGATGATACATCACTAGCTGCGAAGTGCCGACAGTCAGAATACACTGATAATAGAAGGCACCTTAGTCCACTCTCCCCTGGGGGGTGGGGGGAGATGGGGAAAAGCTAGTCCGAGGCTGCACACCAAGTGTCAGTGACAGATATGATTTATTAAGACACCATCATGATACATGTCACTGCGGGAACAATAGTGGACACTTCTCTATATAGACCTGACCATCCACAGTGAAGTACTGGTGCCTTTTTTTTTTTTTAGATGAGGTTGTTAAACTGGGAAACAGTGCTGTGTAACATCCCTGCCTGCATTAAGTTTGCTATATGGAGACTAATTTATTTCTCTACTCCTGGAAAGTGGTATTGCTTCGATTGCATGGCTGTGGCAAGTTTTAGGATTACAGTCATTTCTCAGCAATGCCCCTGGCCAAATGCAACAGAATCCTTCAGCAGAGGTCACAGTGCTTTCCATCTAATCAACTTGTCTTCTCACTGGTGCTGAGATTAAGGAGCTCAGAAAGTCCAAATCAGCTACACAGTCTCATAAAAGAACAGCAAAGCAGTCTCTCTGTGTCTCTCTGAGGTCTGTTCTGAGTATGCAGAGGCCATAATCTTCTCTTTGTTCCCATCTACCTTCTTGACGTAGAATAAATTTCTTTGTTGTATGCGTTT
>NW_006434839.1:4482647-4495632 GCF_000325575.1 Pteropus alecto
TGGCTACTAGCAGCCTTATTACAATTTGTTTGTTTGTTTGTTTTTAACCTGAGGCTAATACACTCTCTTAGAATTTCCAAATGACGTTTTTACTTTTGGGCATTAGAGACACGGGGACTCTATAGATATGATAGCTTTTGAACACCACAGTTACCAGGTACGAGGCATTTTAGTCTGATCAGTGACCTGGCCACTCTAAGGCCGTTATGCCTCACAACTATTATAGTAACCGGGTCACCAGCCACCTTGGCGATCTGAAATCATCACCAGGAGGGTGTTTCGCCACCAGGATGGCCTATTAGAACTCATTCATTCCTTAAAACCATATGGCAATAAAATGTAGTGTGTCCACGGCGGTCAGCAATGGCTGCACAAGGGACACAGGAACACAAACTACTAGTGATATACCAGGTAAGGTTTATTAACAAATTTACAGGCAGGTAACTAGCTAAGCATATGTAATCCTCCCAGTTTTCGCTACCACACTGGGAGGCGTGCTTAAGCCAGGCACAGCTGGACTCGCATGGAGTGTGCTCCAGAACAGGGACTCTGCTTTCACCACCCTACATATTTATAAGGTGGGATCAGATGGGAGGGGAGAGGCAGTTGCTAGCTGACCAAGTTAAAGGGCAAGCTCCATTGCTGGGAATAAGACCTTTTCATATCTGAGTTTAAGCAGATGAGTATGCATACTAATGCTCTTGGTATCAGCTAAGTGCTTTGAGTTCCCATAAACTCAGTTTTGCTTAAAGAGCTCATTGAGAAGCTTGCAGGAGGGAAAAGGAAGAGAACTCAGTAGGACCATAGGAAACACAGTATTTGTCTGTCTTCACTTATGGCATGTTTTTGCCATCTGTTTTTGTATCTACCGTAGCATTAGGCCAATGTTTCTTACGGAACTGTCTTCATACCACTTTTAAAGAATAACTTAAGGGGCCTGTTAAAAATTCCAGTGCCTGGGCACCATCTGAATCCTACTAAATCTGAATATAGGAGGATACTGCCCAGAAAGCTACTTAACAGGCTTCCCAAGTGATGCATAGGGACACTAAACTTTGAGAACTACTAATGCACTTGCCCAGGGCAACAGGGAAAACGGTGTTTTTCAATGATTAGAATAAGCCAGGGCAGAATTTCTTGAATCCATCTGGTCACCTGCGACCTTTGTTCAAAAGGCAGATTCTCATATCTCATTTTACACCTACTGAATCAGATCCTTCGGAAGGAGCGTCCACGAATGAGGCACTTGGAGGAACTTGTATCTAAATCACCTTTACATTCTTAATTCTAGCCCAGTGCTGATCAGATAGTAAGTAGTAAAAAAATAAAAAAAATAAAAAATTAAATAAATTGTGGCAGAAAATATAGTTGTGAAGCTATTTGAAGAATTTATTTAAGACATAATGAAAAGAATGAGAGTGAAAATATAATTTTTTAAGTGGAAAATTACTTTCCCAGGAGAAGTAACCTTAAAGGAAGTAGAATCAAAATAGTACTGATCTTAGGAGTTAAAAAAAAAGAGAGAGAGAGAATTTCCAGAGGAAAAGTATTAATACAATCATATACAGTGAAGAGATCACGTAAGATGGTGGCAGAGAATATCATTCTCTCTGGCTTACGCAGAGTTTCCCGATCACCGATGGTCAGTTTAAATCATAGGCTAAGGGTGTGGAGGGTGTAGCTGAACCATTCTTGGCTGAGAACTGAGTGGATGTCGGATGAGTTAGGGTAACTGCTGTAGCTTATTCTACTAAGGGGAGTGATGTCGAGAGGAAGGAGACAGATAGGAGAGACAATAACTTGAACAATAACAAAGTAAATAAAATAATTCATTTATCATAACGTGAGCATATTTTTAAATCAAGCAGGAAAAGTCAATAGAGAGGGAAAATTTGGAGGTGTAAGTTAAGAAGAGATTTCGGGACTTAAAGAATATTTTAGATTAGAAAAATGTCTGTTGTTTATTATTACAAGACTTTTGCCAAAATTCCTTATGTGGAACCCTGGACACGGGCCTTCTGTGAACCCCATTAGGCCAAGACCTACACTTACAAAATTGAAGTGGACCTTTGTGACCTTTATCTCTATTGACAATACTCTCAGATATCATCTGCTATCCTACCAGAAGATGGTATTAGGAAAGATAAGTCCAAATTTCTCTCTAAATTCTAGAGCATCCCTATCGAGCGTCTAGACTTCAGAGGGCAGCAGTCAGGATGGGAACAACAAAACCTCCAAGTATGAGATGGCACCAGGATCATTTTCCCCCATAATTTGTGCATAGAGCAATTAACCAAAGTCAACTTGGCATTTAAAAGAGCATTTAAATTTGAAACTTGAAGAATTAGTAGACATTAGATGGTCCTTGAAGAGAAGGAAGATTATTTTAAAAGAGAAATGGTCAATGCACTTGCCCAGGGCGACAGGGAAAACGGTGTTTTTCAATGATTAGAATAAGTTCCATGTGGTTGAAACAAACTATAAGATTAGTGGTGCAAGATGAGGCAAAGGAGGAGAGAAAGAGCAGACACTGCAGACTCCTCCAGGCCAGAATAGGGATTTTGGGACCTTACCATTAGAACAATGAGAAAGCATCGTAGGATTTTAAACAATATCCTGAAGGTTTTGATTTGTATTTTTAGAAAAAAAATCCCTTGGGTTGTAATACACAGCACTGCTGAAGACCTTAGCTGGAGTTCGGTGGCCTTACAGAGTTCTGCTGGTATAGTCCAAATGAGGAAACATGGTGGCCTGTTCCTTTAGTGGAAGTAAGGGCAGAGAAATGACAATAAGTAAGAGAGAAATTTGAGGGAGGAGAAATTCTCTTTAAGAATCTACCTTTCCTATAGGAAGGAAGAAACTTTCTTACCCATGGTTCCAATACATCTCCTCCCACAACTTTCTAACTTCTTTCTAAGAAAGAGGCTAATACTATGGTCAAAGCTTAAGATATTTAAAAACACAAAAAAACAAAAAAACATATTTACTAGTGTTTACCATTATTATGAGTTAATGAAAAGAGCCATGGTGTATCTTAATCTTTCATTTTCTGCCTCCACCAGATACGCGTAAGAGCCTGGTCTCTAGGGGCGAGCCAGTAAATCTTCCAGATCATGGAATTCAGGGCCCCTTTTGAAGTCCAGCCATTATTCTATTTCCTCAAAGACATGCCTGAATATATAGATCCCAATTGTGAGATGTGGGGGAAGGCAAGAGGTATCAACAACAAATACTGTGATAAAATTTTCACAGAGGAGTCTTATTTTATGGTTTGGATGAAGATAATTGGGGACCTAGGTATGGACCTGTCATCCTTTTGTCAGATGGCTGATGGAAACAGTTTCCTCTGTAGTCCCAGGCATTTTACACTAAAAGGACAAAGTGAGAAACTTCACTTAAGTTACTACTCTCCAATATGCTTTCATCGGAGAAATTGTCCATGGAGTGTGGGAGGGAGAAAATATTAGGTATTTGCTCAACCGTCAGTTAAATGACAAATATCAGTCAGGATATTTGTCTGGTTTATATTGTAAAAATAAATAAACCCTAAAAATCGGTAGCTTAATGCATCAAAAGTTTATTTCTTGCTCTGGTCTATGTCCAATGTGGGCTGAGGGGGAGTCTGCTCATCAAAGGACTCAGAGACCTGGGGTACTAAAGCTTCATGTCAGCATGCAGGAGTGAGAGAGAAGTGATGAGTCCCTCACTGGCTTTTAAAGTACCCACTGGGAAGGGATACATGTCATTTCTCCTTACATTTCATTGCCAAAGAAAGACTTAATGTCAAAATATGGTGTGGAGGCGCAATCCAACCATACGCCAGGCAGATGAAAAGCCATAAATACTTGGTGAACATCACCAATAACCGCCATGTGATACCTTGTTTTCCACTTGGCTTCCCATTCTTTTGTTTCTGCTCACATGACCAAGAGATGTGGAGTAGCAGAAAGAGAAGAGTGAGTTTCAGTGAACGAAATCCCACCCCAGACTCCTTTCAGTACTGAGTGGTATAGTCGAATGGTATAGTTGATGACTGATTATGAGGCGGGAGGGAGGGGGAGAGATTCAGGACCACACACAGGTTTCTGTCTTGGCGTATCTAGCAGGTGGTGGTGCGATCTGAAGCACAGAATCAAGGGATGTGGCAGCCCATGCCTCCATGGAACCTCTTTAAATTCTGTATCTTATTACAATATACATCCAAGTATTGTCACATTGCATCGTGAATCCCAGAATAGAGGAAATACTTATAACTTTTAGATTGTGATAAGTGTATACTTGATCATACATAAAATTAGCTATAAACATCTCGAAACATTTCACAGCATTTTTTTCTACAGGTGTAAAATTTCTGAAAAGGACAAGTGCTGCTTCATGGAAAAAACGATGACCACCATATAAGGTCACATTATTTCCCATCTCAACCCAAACACAACCTGCCCCAGCACTGTCCACCCCATTTCAGTCCCATTATGTCTTTGAGGACTTTCATAGAGATAGAGAGCACGAGAGGAAGAGAACGTTTCAGAGAGGAAACAATTCAGTTTTTGCAAAGTTGAAGCATCTGAGTAGAAATGTCAACAGGCAATGAGGCATGCAGGTTTGCATCTCAGGGGAGAAATCTGGATTAGAGATAAATATTTAAGCATCAGCAGCATATAGACAGTAATTGAACTATGGTAGTTAATATTCCTACTTCTTCCTCCACAGCCAGACTTCTGAGTGTTACTGTTTCTCCTGGGGCCTTGTAATAGATTCAAAAAGTTCTCTCTTAAAGGCGCAATCTTAGTTTTCCATTCCAAGTCATCAAACTTATGATTCTTTCTGTTTCTTATGCATAAATGATCAGTTAGAGACTGAAACGTTATTACTTTGAGGTGACGTTCGAGTCCTAGGTGAAATCTAGTAA
Source organism: Pteropus alecto (assembly GCF_000325575.1). Lineage (NCBI taxonomy): Eukaryota > Metazoa > Chordata > Mammalia > Chiroptera > Pteropodidae > Pteropus > Pteropus alecto. The sequence continues at coordinate 4,487,557 of NW_006434839.1, forward strand.
CAAGAAAAAATGTTACATATTTAGATGTAAGTGCTCAATCAAGATAATTTCCGGGGTAAGTTTTTTATCTGTAGAATATTTTTAAAAGTATGTGTATACATAATATTAAGGATGAAAAAGAATATGATTATAAAAATTGGCTTGTTTAATAAAACTGCTGTTCAATATCCAGTAATATACAGAGACTAATAAAGGTATTTATATCCTTTAAATATTTTTCTTGATATGTCCTTATTTGAAGCAATTTAACCATCACATTCTTTAGAAGTCTGCATTCGAATACTCTTATTCTGCTTGGTTTCACTTCTTGGCCACATACTCAGGCATATAGGCCTCTTTGGGAAATATCAGTACTCACGTGTATGCATGTGTGTGTGTGTCTGTGTGTGTGTGTATCATCAGACCTTCCATCTTTTATATTTCAATGCTAAATATCCCATAAATCAATGAAAAAAGTTCTTGAAGAAAGAGAAGTGAAAGCTAAAGATTGAGCAGCACTCAAGCTTTGAACTTCTACACAGTCAGTAATATGTCTATTATTTTGGGGGAGGAAAGAAATAATTAATCTCTGTTTGACTATTCTTTATGCATCCTGTCTTCTCTAATAATATTCTCTTACCAATTTATATTTCTCCCTCTTAAATATTTGAAAGCCTTCTAATTTTCCATCCAGTTAGTGTACTTAGGCAGATGCAGCAATGTTTAATTAAAGGATTTGCCTTTACCTAGAGTTTATAAAAGGTTTTTTTTAACCACTTCAGAAAAACCTTGCAAAAATAAGTTATTATAAAATGTTAAACTGAGTTTCAAATTTAAACAAAGTATCTGGAGTTATGTTACTGTGACGTCGCAGTGTCTGGGTTTATCTGTGGTCTTACCTCTCCACTTTAGAGTATGTGAATGAACAAAATAGATCTGTGACTATTTACGGAAATATAGAAAAAGAGACTACTGAAACTACAAAGGTTCTAGAAATTTTTAAGTTCAAAAACTGTATGTTTTTTCAAAATACAAAGTTGTAAAAGCACAGGAAAATATAGTGACATAAAGATATTCATAAGTGACTGAAGAACAGAGATTGTACACTTTACTCTCTAATCAATGCTTTTCCCATAATTTTATTCTGCATAAATATATATTTTAATTAGTCACAAAATGTTTTTCTATTATAAAAGAATATTTGATATCTTACTAGGACTGTTTTTTCTCAATAATTAAAAACTCATCAAAAAACCCAGTTTCATTGTTAATTTTTTTCCTCTTCTGTTATCAAACTTTTAGATTATAATCCTCAATCAGCTAAGACAACACTTAAGTGTATTGTCATCATATATAAATCTTTGCATTTTACCCAGAGGGGGTCATGAGGGAATTTGTTAAGGTGAGTTTAGAAATTGAGATATGCTGTGCTTGCCACATACTCTAATTCTGCCTCTCAAGTAAACTAATAGGGGGAAATAATGAGGTGAGGTCTTCATTCTTTCTAAGTTTATACTAGCTGGTGCTGATGCCACTTTCTCTTCTAAGTGCTATAGGCTATTTGGCTAAAATCCATTCCAAAACTTTTTTTTTTTTTTTTTCAGTAACGAACAATAAGTTTTCATGTCATTTCTGGGATCCACATTCCCTTTCTTAAAACAAAAACAAAAGACAAAACAAAACCAACCAATAAAAACCTGAAGTGTTTTCACATTTTTGGACTTTTTTAATAAGCGGGCCATGATGTCTGCCAGCTACAAATTCTGTTAGATTTTATCTGTCTGATAAAGTATTTGTCTTTATTTTTGAAGGATATTTTCCCTGGACATAGAATTTTCAGTTAGCAGTTTTTTTCTTTTGTCGCTTTAACGAAGTAATTCTATTGTTTTGTGGCATGTATGACAGGAAGTTTGTACTGATTCTTTGTTTCCTTTTTTCTCTGGCAGTCTTTAATAGTTTTGTCTTCATCGCTGATTTTCAGCAACTGTACTATATATTTGTATATAGTAAGTTATATTTGATATCTTACTAGGACTGATTACCACAGTGTATTCTGTGCTTATTCTGTTTGAATATTTGGATATTCTACTTGAATATTGTTTCTTTGAAGTTCTTGGATTTGTGTGTTTAGACTTTCCATCAAATTTGAAAAGTTTTAGCCATTAATTCTTCAAATATTTTTCCATCATCCTCCCAATTCCAATTCATTTGCTAGACTAACTGATATTTTTGCACAGATAACTGAGTCACTGTTTTTTGGTTTTTGTTTTTTCTTTCACTGCTTCATTTTGGTAGTTCTACTTCTGTCTCTTTGAGCTTATTGATGTTTTTTCTGCAGTGTCTAATCTGCTATTAAGCTCATCCGGTGAATTCTTGACTTTGAATCTCTATTTTTGATCACCAGAAGTAGTACTTGCCTCTTTTTTTTTTCTATTTATTATTTCTCTTCTTGTTATGTTCATGTCTTCCTCTAATTCTTAATCATATTTTTATAATATTTTAAAGTTTACCTCTGCTAATTGCTTTATTTCTCTCCTTTGTGTGTCTATTAATATTGACTGAATTTTCTCCCAGCTTTAGGTCACATTTTCCTGTTTATTTATATGTTGGGTGATTTTTTATTTGATGTGTAGCTTGTAGATGTTATACTGCTGATGTCTGGATTTTATTGTTTTCTTTAAAGTGTATGGAATTTTGTTTTGGCTAGCAATTACGTTACTTACAAATTAGCTTGACGTCTTCCAGGTTTGTTTAGAAAGTTTTCCAGGAGCTTTAAATCCAGAACTATTTTAGCCATACTTCTAAAGCTTTACCTGAGATTACTATTAAATACCCTTGTGTTCCCGGGAGATTTTTCTACTCTGAATAAACTTAAATATGTCCCAGCTCTGGGTGAGCTTTGGGAATTGTTAAGCTTTCAGCTTCTCTGACATTCTCTGTCTGGCTTCATGGACTGTTACCCTAGGCATGCGAGCTTCTTATTTAGGAACAGACTTGAGAAGACCTGTGTGGATTTTTTAAATGTTTTTCTGCCTAGCTGCCTATTTTGTAGTAATCAGCTTTGAAAATTCTGACTTATTTTCCTGAAATCAGATCTTCATTTTTTCAGCTCAGTCAATACCTAGTGCTTTGCTTGGGCTCCCCGTCTCTGCACCACCAAAATAAACCAGTGGCTCCACATGGAAATCTGGTTCAGTATAGGTTGGTTCTCATTGGTTCTCCTCTCCTGTGTTGCCAGTTGTCCAATATCTGAAGTAGTCCAGATTTTTAGCTGTTTATGGTAGAAAGACAAGAAAAATTCTACTTTCTTCCTCATGGCTTCAGTATCAATATCTTTATTTTTCCATGCAATAGCAACTTATGCGCTACCCAGATGTTTGATGATGCAATATTTCTTAACGGTATCCCATACTGTTATGGAATTTTCTACCAAGCTGTGGCTCCACTTGTACATTTTTATATTGGTTCTTTTTAAAAAAATCTTACCCAAGGGTATCTATAGATGATTTCATATAACAAACAAGACATAGATTCTGTCCTCGAATGGGCCACAATCACTTTATTGACTGTTATGTTGACTAGATAGTTGTCCAGTCGTGCCAGCAGGAAAGATAACAAAGTTTGAACATGTGAAGAAATGACAGCTACATCAATGCCTGACCTACAGTTATTTTTAAATACCTTCAACTATAAGTTGTAACCTAATTTCTTAGGGGTGAAAATTTAAAATATCAATCTTAAGACAGATAAAATATTGTCTTTCTCATCACAGAACAACTTTGTGCAAGAGTGTTAAATTTCCAGGGCGTCAAGGTCTAGTACTAATGAGCAAAGATTTAGTGGTCTACTTATATGTTCTCTAAGGAAAAGCTTCTTTCTGCCTTGAAATGAGGAAGTGGTTCATGGTTTGTTTATTTTATTTTCAGTAGAACAAATAACTTAGAGAAGAATTGCAAATGCAATGGAAGCCAGTAGTAGCCCACATAAGCCTTCTCTAACTCCAACTCTAACTTTATACAACCTTCTTTTGCAGCGGCCATAAAATTTCAGAGAACTGTAACGACTTTCATGATAAGTAACAGAAATTAGTTCCAAATGCTTTACGATCAAAGCAGCAGCATGTCAGCTATAACTTCCATCGATAGAACCTTAGATATCTTAAAATCAGGACCATCATTTCTTGGTTCCTTCCTCAAGGCATTTATATGGTGACTTTTCAGAAAAGGAATCTTTCCTGCTACATCTCCTAGTGCCTTTACTGTGAGTTCTAACATTACTTACATGTTGTGGATACCCGGGTTTACATGCAGTGATATCAACTGCTGAAAAGGAAAATGATGGTAACATACGAACACAAAAATTTCCTAAATTCTCTCTTTCTCCAACTCTTGCCAAGTGACATTAAATCATTTTAGTTTTTGTTGTGCTTAGAGATCTAGATCTATAGCTACATCTATGTATCATTTCTTCTCCCAAACAATTAATCCAAACCTGTCTCTTTGAAGCATTAAAGAAGTATTGTTTTTTAAATGTAATTCAATGTGTGTTCTTGCCAGATTTAGGCCTGTGTAATTTGGAACAAAATAAAGTTTGAGCAATCCATCTCTTAACCTTTAATGTGTTGAAATTTTTGAGGGAGTCTATAAATATGTGACCTTCCTTTATTTCTCTCTGCAAATTCTACTTTCCATTCTTAAATCTGCAATAACCATCTTATTTTAAAATAATTTAGATGTTGTAGAAGCCCTGTAAGTCTAAATACTATACAATGTTGTTTAGGTGATAGATATGGGGCTGAAGACAGGAGAGAAAAATGGGACGGGCAGTAAATAAATAAAGGGAAGTAGAGAAAAAACCAAAGACATTTGTAGGTGAAAACATAAAGCATCTGTAGAAATCAGTGTCAGAGAAACTTCAAAAGATGTGAATATGTATTTATGCTTCTTTCAAATATGCAGTTTTGCAAAAGTAACCATCAAAGGTTTAAGAGGTAACTTTTGATATATTTTCAAAGAAAAGTTCGGTTCTTGAAATGACTATGGCTTGCTTTTGACTACTGATTTAAACATCTGACATTACAGATTGCAGCTGTCTATTGTTGCTTTATGTCATTTGTTCAGTAGTCATATTTGTCGATCATTAAGTTAGTAATATAAACAATACAAGCTATTGATAAATAAAATGTCACCAGATTTTGCAGCATTGAGCAACATATATAAGAAGTAAAACTGGGAAATAAAATCTCATTTTGAAAAAAAAAGAGGAAGACAATGTAGGAGAAATGAAAAGTAAAGTAAACTTTAAGCCTCTATGAAATGAGTAGTCTTTTTGATATAAAATAAGTCACAATCTAAAACCTGTATTTGAAGACCTTATGAAAGCAACAATTACAAAAATAAATTTTAAAATAAAAATAGAAAATTAGAACGAGTATAAAGCAAACATATAACCAATATCTAGCAATATATATTATAACTAAGGACTGCACTTCAAACAATGTCCATTGTAGGTTTGCTAAATGCTCTCCATTTGACCGTCCACATTCATTCTCTATCATGCACTAGCTGGGGTCCCTTTGCTGGCCAACTTCTAGTAGGAAGTGGCCACAAAATGGCATTGAAAGATCACATGGTGGGAGGAGAGGGCTGCAAGTCTCTTCCTTCCCAGCTCCAGCCAAGCAGTAGCTGTCACCCGCCATGGGTACAGGTCCGGCTGGGCAGCTCCCCTGCCACTGTTCCAGCTCTGGTCACTGGCTCTTGCAGTACTGGTTCCCTTATGTTCTCTCCAACCTTAGTAGCAATAATAGCTTCTGGCTACGGCCAGTCTCAGAATTTTATCGGTTACCTTACCAACTGCCTACAATTTCATGAGTAGTCTCTTCGTTAAAGTGTCTTAATTGGAATAATCTGGGATGAATTTTGTCTCCTACCAAGAACCCTACTGATATAACAGGTGGTTGTTATACCCATTAGAGAGGATTCTATTTTTGTTTTCCATTTTGAACAATAAGTACATAGATATGATTGTGTGGGTGTTTATATGAAAGCAAGCACTTTGGTGTAGCTTGAGAAAATACAGATTGATTCACTGAATCTGAGACGTTAAGAGAGCAAAGTTGATATAGAACACTGGCATCAAAATACATACAGAATTCCAAAAGGTACTGAGTTGCTGTTTCCGGAACGGAAGTCAAAATGGCCAGCCAGGTTCTCGTTCTATTCCTAATGTTCACTAGTCAAAGAGTGGTTTTAGAAAAATCACAAAATCAGAGCATGCTGAATTTTGGTGCACAGGAGTTCATGAAGGACCTTGTAGTTATGAATCTATTATGTTCCTGAAGTCCCCTCATGATGGTTTTGTTAGGTGGCGATTAAGCCTATATCTGAACACTACCTGCGATAAGACTAAACTAGTTCCTAAAACAAGCCATTATAAATTTGAACAGTTTTAGCTATTGGAAACTTTTCGTTCATGTTCACAGAAACATTTCTCCTTAATCCTTCCCTGCCAGTTCCAGTTCTGCCCTTCGGTGCCATTCTCAATATGTCTAATTCTCATTGCCACATGATCATCTTTCAGGTATTTGAATAGACTAGTTACTGTCTTATTGAATTTTCTCTTTTCAACTGACTTTTTCAACAGCTTGCCAAACTCCTCCCTAGTTTTATGATCAGACAGGACTTAACATTAATTTATTTCTATTTCCCTAGCTCTTCATTGTCCCCTTGAGAAAATTCCCTTTATCGGAACTTGCTCATTTGTAACACTCTTATACAGACTCACCGCTGCATTCAGTCTGCAGACACACAGATGGCCAGAAATCAAATCTTACCTAATTTGACATAAACTTATCTACACTTGACTGTGATCACTCTTTATTCATCCAGACAGGATTATGTCCAGGTCCATACAGAAAAGGAGAACTGTTTAGTCTTGTCCATTTTTTACTTCACCCTAGCTGTATAGGAAATACATTTTTCCCAAATAATTGATCCATTAACAATGGCGTACATTACTTGGGCACCAATCAGGTTTTGAGAGGTGGGATTCCCACTTCATCAGCTATCAGTTTCTGATTCTCCTCTTATCTACAGTTAATCTAACAGACTTTGCAACCAGTTTCCAATTTTTTATGATCCCTCTAATAACATCTGTGTCGATTGCTTTGTTCCAATACATAAAGCCTGGAATGAAACATGTCTTGATTGTAGGAAATGTTCATTCGAGGATTTATTAAAATAAGTATTTACTAAATATTTCCTACATGCTACATCCTCTATTCAAGCTGGGCATAGGAAAGAAAATGAGAACCTGCTCTCTGGCCTGACCATTGGACTCTTCTCTTCCCACATGTACCTGGGCTTCAGCTGTAAGGCACTCTGTCCCATTCTAATGAGAAGAGTTTTAATATTAAGACAAAAATATCCCCATAACCTTCATAATGCCTCTATTCTCTCATAAGCAAAGGAAAGAAAAGATAAAAGATGAGATACATGCAGTAACACAAAAAGTACTAGTTGCAAGAATCATAAGTATTAAGTGTACATTTCAAGTTATAAATTGTCACTACAATTTGTGTTTGTTTTTCTGACATTATTATAGTTCTAAGTAGCAGGGAGATAGCCTCTTATACGCCAAATATTACATATTAAAGCATAACCGTCCTAGTGGCCACGACTAGAATGAGACAACCCAGTATCATCAAAACAGTGCTGGCCTGAAAGCCACAGGTTCTCAACCCACCTCCATCTCTCCCAAGTATGTGAATTTGAATGATTCTTATCATGTACTAGATCCTCAAGTTATCTCCTATAAATAAGAGGCGGGAATTTGATGGTCTCAAGGTTCCTTATAGCTCTAATTTTCTGGTTATACCATTTGCTTGCAAAGCTGGAGAAGAAAACAGGAGCCAGCTTGCCTGGTTGCAAAGGCAGCTAGCTGAATGCTGGCACAGGAATTCAGGACTGTATGTGAGAACATGTGATTATAGTACAATCATTATGATTCATCAAGAGAATAAATTCCCTTGTTGGTTACACATACACACTCCCAACCCTTCCCACTCACAACTTTTACTTCCTGGTTTAAGAACAGTCT
>NW_006434839.1:4495678-4498718 GCF_000325575.1 Pteropus alecto
GGGAAAGGATGTGGGTGGAGTGGGAATTAGGGAGGGGAGGGAGTGGGAAGTGTTCTCTATTTGGAAGAGATTTTTGGAAGCTCTTTTTCATGCTCATTTATACCACCTACGATGCTTTTATCCTTCCTTGCTGAATGTTTGATTATCCTAACCAAACAGAAAGTAATAAGTCAAAATAGTTATTGTCACTCCTTTTCAAGCATAATAAGCTCGGTTAAAACATTTTCATATATACACGAATGATGACTTAATTCACTGAATAAAATGAAAAGAAATCAAAATTAAGAGACTCAGTCATGCCAACGAGAGACAGGGAAAATCCCACAATGAGGCAACTCAATTTCTTTGCCTATGCGTAAGAAAAAAATGACCAAAATTGACTTTTAAGAACAATTTTCCACTTTTCATTCTTCAATATAGTGAATCCACTCTCACAGTAATCAAATAGCTTAAAAGCAGACCTGATCAAGAAGTTTCATAATCAGATAATATTCAGCTGAGAGATTCTTGAAGAGGGTAGCTGGTTTGGGAATGACCTGGATCACAACAGGAAAGTAAAGACTTGAAGTTCTCAGATATTTGTGGGATGCTCATGAAAATAAGGAAGTGAGATTTAGCTGGACTTCAAAATTAAATGCAATTTCTGGTGGGAACAAGATAGCAGAGACTCATTTTTCCCTACTCTACCTCACTAAGTACAACAAAAACAACCTGAAAAAAATACAAGAGGCAACGAAGGAGAACCGTGAAAAACGGAAAGAGTAATGCAGACTGGTTGAAGACCCCAGGACTGAGGAACACGATAGTATCAAGAGCTTCTTAGGATCTCTCACCCAGCCGTGGCAGGTGGTCCAAACCCTGTATCTCCAGGAACCCCCAGCTGGCAATAGAAGGTGACCATTACGGACTGAATGTCTGCGTTCCCCCACTCCAAATTCATATGTGAAGCCCTAATTCCCAATGTGATAGTATTTGGAACTGAGACCTTTGGGAGATAATTAGAGGGCAGGCCCCTCATGATGGGATTAGCGCCCCAGAGAGGAGGAAAGAGGGATCTTGATCTCTCTCTCCATGTGCCTGCATGGAGGAAAGGACATGAGAGCACACAGTGAGAGGGCAGCCATCATAAGAAGGCTCACACCAGCACCCACCCATGCCGGCACCCTGATCTCAGACTTGTGGCCTCCAGAACTGTGGGAAAATAAATGTTCACTGCTTAAGCCACTCAGTCTATCGTATTTCGCTATAGCAACTCGAGCTAAAACAGTGGCCTAGGTAGGTCACTTAGATGGAACAGGAGCTTCCTCAGATGGAACAGGAGCTCTGCTGACAACACCAAGACAGACTGGTAGCACCGGCAAGGGGGACCAATCAGGGGTTTGACTAACAATAATTGGCCAGGGGACACACTTTCCTTCCCCACTGACTCTGAGACTCCCTGCCCCCACTGAGAGACATCAGTGACTGTCAGCACCTAAAAGGGTGTCATTCATTTAGTTATTCAGCAAATACTTACTTAGCAGCTATTTTGTACCATGGACTGTTCTAGGTGCTGGGAATGTCAATGGAAAAAATATGTATATCTATCAATAATTATACTTGAAGATATTATTCAACCAAGAATTTTAAAGAGACAACTAAATGAGAATAATGTAAAGCTTATCTCAGTAATCTTAAACACAAATATTTATACATAGACTCAAGTTTAGGTCCTCGTTTTGAATCTAATTTTTTCTAAGAAACTGGTGAAAACCTTAGACTAGGATTACTAATTTAATATTCTCTGTTCTCTTCTGCTTTGTCACCAGGCTTTGCAAATTTTCCCCTTAGTGCCCCCATGCAGCTATAAGCCTGGCCAGTTTGTGTTGAGTTAGCATTTCCTGACACTGGTGCATTATTATTAAGTAAACTCCACCCTATATGAATTTTACCAGAATTCTTAGTCTCTGTGTCAACAGTTATTCACAGTTTAGGTTTTAAATACAGTTTTCTACAAGACTGCTAACGAGATTGTTCTTTCTCAACATTCTCTGTGAAATACTAGCTCCTACTTTAATCTAGAAAAGGCATCTGTTGATGTACTGTGCTGGTGTTCTGCTCTATGATCAGCATTCATGGGCCTTTACTTGTCTGAATATTCTCTGGGATCTGTCCAACACAGTGCCAATGGAAATAGTTTAATATCCTCTAACTTGTTGGAAGAGAAAGTAATTTCCTAACTGAATTCAAGCTTACAATATATTCCACATGAAGCAAAATCATGGAATATCTGTTAAAGATCAAAGTGACTACAGTTTTCTGAGGATTAATTATTTAAATATTTCAGGCTAACCAGCTAACATGTTCTCAGGCAAAACGGGACAGCACGTTTCTTTTTTTCCTCACTATCATGTGTGCTTCAGATATAAAATATTGTCTATTCAATTTACAATTATGTATATTGCTTACTAAGTTTAAAATGATTTATTTTTAACTCTTTTTTTAACAAACTTTTTTAGAATAATTTCAGATTTACAGGATAGTTGCAAACATAATTTGGAGCATTCCTGTATACTTCTGTTCCCTCATTGTTAACACTTTAAATTATTTTGTTACATTTGTCAAAAGTAAGAAACCGACACTGGTACATTAAGTAAACTCTAGACTATATGAATTTTATCAGTTTTCCATGAACATTCTCTTTGTGTTCTATGATCAAATCTAAGGTACCATATTGGTTTTAGTTGTCATATCTCTCCAATCTCTGGTCTATGACAGTTTCTAGTCTATAATTGTTTCTCATGATTTGGGCAACCTTGAGTCCTGGCCATGTACCCTGTATAATGTCCCTAATCCAGGTTTAATACAATGTTTTTTTTCCTCTCATGATTAAATTGAAGTTATGGGTTTTTAAAGAAAATATGATACATGTGATCTTGTCACATCAAAGCAGGAGAAGCACAATATCCACAAGGCATCACTGATGTTGTTAAACTTCATCACTTTGACCACATTGTGTTTGTCAGGTTTCTCCATTGCAGACTTATCATTTTTCCCTTTC
>NW_006434839.1:4498733-4500703 GCF_000325575.1 Pteropus alecto
TTTAGCTCATTTACATATTTTTATTTTAAAATGAATAAGTTAAAGTTACCAAAAACATAACAATACTTGTATACCTACTACCACTCAGATTTCAATAAGTTTTAAAATTTAGTCATTTTTGCTCCAGGTATTTTAATTATAAGAAAAATATTATCCATTGATTTAATATGCTTTATGTTCTCTATTATTCTTTTCTTGCTTTCCAGAAATAAACTCATTAAAAACAAATGCTGAGTGAAAAGAAACAAATTTTATGTTGATAAGACAGTATGACATTTACATAAATTTAAAAAATAAAATTATTTTATAAATATGTACATAGTATCAAAATCATAGAATCAAAAATATTTTAAAAGTTATTTTTTTCACTCAATTTTGCTTCTTGAACTCCTTTCTTTCTTTTCAGTTCAATTTTTGTTTAATTATATCACTTAGTTATCCTTTAGCAAAAGTGTGAGAATACTGGACTCTCAGTTTTGGGCTGTTCAGAATTATCTTTATTTCACTCTAAATATTGTATGATAGTTTAGCTGGGTAAGGAAGCCTAGGCTGAAAGTCATTTCCTCTTAGAATTCAAAGATAAGGATCTGATAGAATGATATCATCAGACTAAAAGTAATTCCTTTTTCTTCTCTTTACTTTTAATGTTTCATTTCATGTTATAGGATTTCACTAACATGTGTCTAAAATAAGATTTTAGTTATGTTGATCAGAAGTTAATGTTCTCCTTTAATTCTTTAAGGATTTACATTTTTGTGGGTGACTTTCTACCCAACTATGACTCTAGTCCATTGAAAACTTCCCTTTAGCTGGTAGATAGGTCTCGTCTAATTTGCATTTCTAGAACAAGGCAGCCTTCCATTAATTCTGGATTTATGGTAATTGACCAGGTTCATCTATGCTTCTGGGCCAAATGCCCTTTTTTTTTAAATAAAAGGTGTTGAAGCCTGTTACTAAATATCAAGGTTTTTATACTTTTGATGCTTTATTGAGTATTTTCACCTAAGTTCTCTCTGTTCTGTGATTTTCTTTTCTCTCTCTATTTCAATAAACTGATACTTTTCCATTCAAAATTTTGAACATGTGTATTCATTTAAAATAAATTTTATATTATTTTATCCTGAATTTCTAAGTATTTGTAGGAGAGAGAATAAAGTAGCTTTGTCATGTCATGGCAACCACACTAACTGAAAGTACCTGAACACCACTTCTGTATAAGATTTTTTCCTATGGAGATATAAAAATAATACTGACCAACAACATAATCTCCACTTTCTAGATGCATGAAGTCTAAATGAAGATATAAGACACACACCTATACACATACGCATATAACATAAAGGGAGAAATGTTATTAGGAAGCATTTCATAATTACTTATAGTATAGATTTGTGGTTAGAGTCCTCGGCTCTTAAGCCAGAATGCCTAGATTTGAATCAAAACTCCAGCATCTGACTAACAAGTAAAAATTTTCATAAAAAATATCAAAAACCACTTTCAAAATTAATTTATGACAAGAATGATTTGGCAGAGAGTGGATTTTGTGATAAAAATTTGCTTTCAAACAAGTTGTACTATGAGTCAAACCCATCCCAAGAGTGAGCGCTGTGTGACTGCCTTCCCTCTAATTGACTGAAGCCAGTCAGAAACTGTTATTTTCCCAAGGAATGTGGAGAGCATATTGGACAGCTGTCTGAAACAGACCTGAGAACTAATCAGATAAAAGACTTGTCAGAGAGGACTAAAGTAGCAGAGATTCTGTGTCTGGGAAGAAACTCCCTAGTTTAACAGAATAGTGAGAATCCTGGGGACTAGATGTGGGAACCATAGTAATATATACAGCTGGGCTCGAGTCACTTAGCCCTTGTCCAATAGAACCATTGGAAGATAACTAGTGGGCTGCTGAAAAGCCATGGACTAAAGAGGTGTAACTTCTGAAGAAATAGAATGTATCGTTTCAGAGGAGTTGC
>NW_006434839.1:4500737-4509845 GCF_000325575.1 Pteropus alecto
AAAAAAAGCTTAATATATCTGCCATTCCAGAGAATGGGAAGATATTTTACAACCGTATCAGTGAGATGTGAACTTCTAATTGAACCTCTAATTCCACCATTACCCTGGCAAGTGGTAAAAGAGATAATCAAAAAAGAAAGAAAAAAGGCAACCACATCCTCTTTCAATCCTACTGGCTCTTCCTTATTAGACACTGCATTTGTGTAGTTCTTGAATTACCCGAGAGTGAAAAGCAAAGTGACAGGACTGCCAAATTTTAATTCGGTGGCAGAGGAAAATTTTCCCTAGCCAAATAAAATTAAGAGGACAAAGTATTTTTCCAAACACATATCTCAAAGACACTCCTTTTCTCTAAATCCTCTTTAATCCCCTATTAATTTTATAATTTCTTATCCAATCCAAATTTGAATTAAAAATTTTTAAATCCATACTTTGTAAACAGGATGTTATTTATTATAAATACTGTGACATTACTGTTCTTCTAAACTAATGAGCTAAGTTAGTCTTTCTTTTATTAAAGATGTTAATTCAACAACATATTATATACTGTAATTTAATGTGCTATATTTCATAGTTTTATTTTTTCTTGACCCAGGCATTAAGAGAGTTTTACATTATTATTATTATTAATTTCTATTATTATTAATTTCTACCTCATTGTGTTTATACTCAAAAAATAATTTTTAATTTAATCTGTAAGAAATTAATATTATCAGTGGGATTAATTTTTCAAAATCCCCCGTAAACTATTAAAACAATATACTCCTTTGTAAAGTACATTTTACATACGTTATTTACTCAATCTTCCTTTTTAGTTCCCCTGTATATTTGTTTTGTTTCATAAACTGAATTAAATAAAGTTACGAATATTTCATTTGTAAACATATCAACATACATGTCCATCAAATAAGAACTCTAAATACACACACACACACACACACACACACACACACACGAAAACTCTATTTTTTCTGAACCAAATATTTTATTGAACTATAATATTTTTCTGAGTATTTTCTGAACCAAAAATTGGGGCAAGTGGTCTGATCACAGGAACAACCATCTTAAATTAACACTGCCTTTCCAAATCAAGAATATATCATTGTTCAACCTTAATTCTCTTTGTATTCTCTACCAGGTTACATTTTTAGCTGGTAATGTCAAAGAGAGTTTCTTAACACAAAGACCGAAAGATCTGAGGTTCATTGTGAACCAGAAGGATCATAAAACTAAGACATGGGATCAGTAGTGTAGTTTTAAAGTCTCAGAAGGTCTTAAGGGTCTTAATGGATTCACATCAGCCACATTATTGTTTCAATTAACGTTTGAGTATTAAAAGGACTGGGTTAGGGACCTACATATCATTTTAACATCATCTGATACAATGAATTACAAACAGATTTTCAATATGTGCCTTTTTAAAGACAACCAGATTGTGCTTATTTCCTGTCTTGAATATTTTTCCTTTTTACTTCCTCCACTTTAAGAAGACATTTTTGAAATCTTCCACTTTCCCATAAGCTGACATGTAATCGAAAGCAGATTTTCAAACTGCTTCCGGGCAAGCCTTCGAGTTCTACAAGTTGCTTCATGTACAGTTCCATTGAGACTCTAAGTGAGCAAAAATCTGGACCTCAGCACCGTTTTACTCAAAACAGATTCTTTTTCATAGGTTTAGTATATAATTCAGCTATTTGGAGGCTTTATCTGAAAAAAGAAGTGTCCTGTTCTTAAAAAGAAATTCAAACTCACCGGCTTAAAAATGTATGTACTCTCTTCATTCTCTCCCTACTAACCATTATGAACATGTCAAATACATTAGTTCCCCCTTATCCACAGGGGACATGTTTTAAGACCCTAGTGGATGCCCAAAACCACAGGTAGTACCAAACTCTGTATATACTGCTTTTTCCTATATATATATACACTTCACAGCTTCTCTTTGGCATGTTCGAATTGCCAGCATCACTAGTGCTTTGGGCCATTAGTAAGTAAAATAAGGGTTACCTGAACAAGCACTGTGATACTGAGACATAGATCTGATAACACAGCTACTAAGCGACTAATGGGTGGAGAGCGAATACAGCATGAAGATGCTGGACAAAGGGATGATTCACATCCCAGGCGGAACAAAGAAGAATAGCATACGATTTCATGCTACTCAGAATGGCACACAATTTAAAACATATAAATTGTTTATTTCTGGAATTTTCCATTTAATATTTCTGGACTGACGTTGACCCCAGGTAACTGAAATTGTGGAAAGTGAAACCACGGATAAAGAGGGAATACTGTACAGCCTTAGAGGAGGTAAAATGAGAAATCCAAACTTTTCTTAAATAGAATAGTCATACAACAGCTGTATTCTGAGTTGAGAACTCTCTGCCTACCACAAAGACACATATACATCTAAAACCCAATGGCAAACCAAAAGCTGAAGCACATTCAATTGTTTCTGAAATATACTTTCTTTTTCTTCTTGTTATCTCCATCATCATCATCACCAGGTTTTACTTCACTAAAACAAAGAAGATATCCTGAAGAAGAACAATTTTGTATGTGCGCATGAAGCACTATGGGAAATTCTCTAAAGTAGCAAATTGGCTCTTATAGAAACCTTTTTTTTTTTTATTAAAAATGTTGGCCAATAAATTCTTCATAGAAAAAACCTCCAGCTCTGAAAGTATAATTGAAGTATTTTCTTCTCCATTCTCAGATAAGAATCTCTGTCTTTGAAGTTATTTTCTAATGATATTTAGTGCTTAAAAAACAAAGATAACTTAGACTATGTGAGAAACATAACAAAGAAATAGTAAACAGAAAAGCTTTATAAATTTCAGACAAATGCCTGCCAGAGGCTATTTCAGACTACATATTTACATAAAAATAAAAAAGTTATATTATCATGATCTTAAGATAATACTATTTAAAGAATTCCAGGAAGTTTATACTAAATATAAAAATACATTATTTTCTACTATATAACTTCATATTCATATATGGCTTTATAACTTGGGCACAATTCACATCATTTAGATCTTCCTCATTTGGTTTAATAACACCTTAATTTAAAAATCAAATATTCAGAAAGAACAACTCACTATGTTTACCAAACTGAGAAGTGAGAATATTGATTTGGAGATCATTCCTTATAACTGAGGTGCTAATTTTGGTGTATCAAGTACAATGTCAGAATTTTCCAAATTTTAATATTTTGTTTCAGAGCTTTCTTAAGTATATTTCGACATGACAGGCCATGTGTTTTAATTTTATTGGTTGGAGAAAAAAACAAAAATAAACACTGAGCTCTTCAAAAGGGTGGGGGTCAGTCAGTAGTGGGGGAGGAGAGGATGAAGGGATACTTGGAGTGGAGGTGGGGTGTGTCTCCCACCTTCTAGTCACCTTTTGGTCACCTTCTGATTACCTGCTGGTTTATTTTGTTGAGAGCTTTATCTGGGCACCGACATAAATGTGACCAGGTACAAATGGCCCGCCGATAGCATGCTATATTGAACTGGGCTGGCTTTCTCCTTTCTTGTTTCTGTTTCCTGCTTAATTTTTCCCGCTTTTTAGTGTTTGGGCTTCATAATGGATCAGGAGCTCCTTAATGAAGACTCACTGTCCACTGCAACAGCTACTTCATTTTAGTTCCTTTAGTACTGACCACTGTCCCATTTGCTTGGCATTTGTACATGATCTGTATGGCTGACACTTTAAAAAAATGGTTTTAGTTTAGGGTATCGTTGAGAGTCAAGGCTTTGAGCACAACACATTATCCTTACAACGCTGTACAGCAGATCTCTAGAGCTTACTCACCTTGCTTGACTGAAACTTTATACCCACTGATTAGTAACTCCCATTTTCCCTTCCTCACATGCCCTGGCAATCACTATGTCATGCTTCGATTCTACAAATTTGACTCTCTTGGATACTTCATACAAATGGACTTGTGCAGTATGTGTCATTCTGTGAATGACTTATTTCACTTAGCATAATGTCCTCAAGGTCCATCCATGTTGCTGCACACTGCAGAATTTCCTTCTTGTGTGAGTTTGCCAAAATCTATAGAACTGAAAGTGGAGGAGAACTGGATAGAGGTGTTGGTTGCACAGCATTGTGACTGCACTAAATGCCAATGAAGTGTTCACTTTGACATGGTTTGTTTTATGTCATATGAATTTCACCTCATGGAAAATTAAAGAAATAATTTTTTAAAAAGAGACCAAAGGTGTGGATTTTATTATTTATTAATTATACCTCAATAAACGAGACTATAAAAAAAAAAAAGAGTCAAGGCTTTGGAGTCAGATGACCCTGGGTTCAAGCCTGCCTTTGCGGTGTATCAGCGCTCTATGAGCTTAGGCATATTATTTAAACTCCCTGCTGTTGAGTTTCCTCATGTGTAAAACAGCAATATTGTTGAGGGTGTGTGAGTAGTATTGTGATGAAGATAACATCATGGTATTTAACCAGAACCACAAGCCCAAATCCTCCCTCAGTGTGATCACCTCTGCCCACAAAGTCCTCGAAGCTTGTGAAGGGCCAGGTGGGGTTCTGAACCTGGTGACGTAGGGGGAAAGTCTGCTTTTTCTTTTTTGACCTCAAATAAAATCAGGTCAGACCTATTTCATTCATATTTACCTCAAAGTCTAAATTTCATCTCAATTCAGAATTTCAATGGTGAAAATACATACATACATAAATAAACCAAACTGTACCTCCTGGTGACAAAAGAGAAGGAATAAGAGAGATAAGGCCACTTGTCCCAAAGCTTGGAATGGAGCCAGCTCCGGCCCTTCTGAGGCCTGGTTACCGAGTGAGAGTGGGCGGGGAGAACATTTTTAGCTGTCACTGTGTTGGTGCTATGTACAGATCCTTCCTTCTGCATTAGGACTGAGGTCCAGCACGAACCTGAACTCTAACTGGTCTGCATCTGGGCATTTCCTTCTTGGCGTCGGGTAACTTGACCTTAATCCCAGCTCATTTTTAGGGAATGACTGAGGAGAGGATTGAAAAGGAGCAGAGAGGAGCCTGGCATGCCTTTCCCCAGACGTCAATGAATCCCGTCCTCGTGGGTTTATTATAAAGACTCAATGAAATAAAATATGGAAGGAACAGATAACAATGCTGAAAACAGACCCAGCTATTCTAAGGAGAAGGCGGCAGAAATATTTATTAAATCGACTATATCATTTTGTCGAATTGCCGACCCTGCTTTCTTCCCTGTGACTCGCTGCAGGAAGCTGGGTTTTGGGCTGCACTATGACTTTGTAAGAGATTGCTGTATTTTAACCTCTTTAGAAGCATTTACCTTAGAGCCTTGTGCAATCAGGACTTAAAGGTAAAACGATCTGTATCACTGCTTTGAAAAGCTCAAGACCATTCTAATTGCCTAGCAGGAGAGAGGGCCTGTGCAAAGGGCTTGAACACTTGATGAGCTGTTGTGAAAAGGGTTACATGTATCTTAGCTCTGTTCATTCTTTGAAAATCAGAAAGTCTGATAGGGAAGCAGCTGTGCTTGTGCTTTTCAGGCAGATGAGCTTAATACTTGCCATTGACGTGATTTCAGACACACTGCCTTTCTGGAAATGAGACTGTATTTAAAAGAGCGGCTTTTGTTATCTCTTTCTTTTCTTCCAGTGAATAGTGAAAAAAGATGGTCTCTTTGAAGAGGGATTTTGATGTTCACTGTCACTTAACACATTTGAAAATGTAGGACTAACCCCACAGATACTGATCATTTTTCTCCTAAGTACTGTGCCTATAGTTCTGGAAGGCATCAACTTAAATCTGAATCTTCCTACAATAGGGATTTTCCTTAAGTATGAACCATTGGAAGCACAAATAACAATAAACAATTCCATTCCTGATTTTTTTTTTCTATAAACTTTTTGTTAAGTAAGCAGCATAGATATTTTTATTGGACATTTGTAATAACCTTTAGGAATGTGTTAAAAAAAGATGTCATTTAGAGAAAGATTGAAAGAAGCAAAAATGTAAGTATAAACTGATATCTTAAACACTAAGTCCTTTGCTGTCACTCATAAATAATCTCTTAACTGAACTTTGGATGTCTTTCTCTTTCTAGTAAAACCCTTTCTTTCTCTTATTGTAGACTTTGGAAAAATGTATGCCAGACCAGTCAGTCAGCTGTAGTTTGTGTTTTCAAAGTCTTATCACACTTACTTCAGCTTCTTGCTTAATTGAAAGTCACTAATGTCAGGGTTTCTTACTGGTTTTCATGTCACTTAATTAGCTTGCTCTGTTATGCAAGAGGAATTAATCTAATATTTTATTTCACTCTTGTTCTATATTTCTTGATTTTTCCAAGACATAATATACATATCACTTATTTTTTTTTGACAAACATAAAGTCTGTTTTCAATTCAGGGACAATTTCTTAGCAATGAGAAAAAGTTAACTTAACATGCAACTTGGTTATTAATTCAGTGAACTACCTCTACCTTTCTTCACCAATAATCAGCCGACGTTTCATCGCTTCTTGGCCTAGGGTCTACAGTTTAACACTCTGCTCAAACTGTTCTAAAGGAAGTAATTATGTCTCTAAATATTTTCATTGCCTTTATACAACATTTCTTAAAATTATTTGAAGCTGATTGTGCTGTTGCAGAGAAACACTGACCTTGCTGAATAACAAGGAAACAGTCTTTGAGAAGGAAAACCTCGCGAATAGAGATTTGGTGTTCTATGTTGCCATATCTACAAAATATTCACTTAGTTAAACTCCCTTTTGAACAGAGCCTACAAATGCACCTCTCTTTTGCTATTTTTTCCCTTCTAGCTTCTGAAAAACTTTAAAGATTAACTGAGCTCTGGGGAGACATTCCAGGCTTCTAGGGGAACAGCGTATTGCTACAGACTTTATAAAAAAGGGGGAGACCCCACATAACATTATTGCCTTTATGTGGTGTCTTAAAAATAAATAGACCTCAAAATCTTTAGTCAAAATTACACTTCAATTGTTTAACATGCCTTTGATATTTGATATAATTTTTGTGGATCTTATTTGGACATCTGTTGTCATTTTTGTATAGATCTTGAAATAATGTTTTAGATGAGTATTAAGTCTGTGAACTGAGCAAAAGTCTATGACAATCTAAACCGTCAGGTAAGTAACCCATAACAAGATCCTGTGTCTTAAATGCAGCAAAGATATTTTCTTCAAAGTTGGACAGAGTCAAAGTCTTTAAATTGTTGGCACCAAGAAATTAAATAAACCTTATACAAGAATCCAAGATTATGTAATTTGTTAATGTTACATAGCCATTTGTTGAAATGTATTAGCTATTCAAAGTTTCCTGGTTTTGACTAACAAAAGAGCAGTGTAACAACAAAGGAGAGAAAGTGTGTGAGGGGTATGGTGGTGCACAGAGAGAGAGAGAGTGAGAGGAAGAATGAGACAGACAGAAAAAGAGATGGAGAGACAGAGAGAGAGCGCGCGTATGAACACATTATCCTCTGCCGTGTGTCTCAGTGCTACTGAGAACATCTATGTTTAGCTCACATCATTTAAACTAAACAACTCCAGAGAAAAATATTCTATTTGGTTATAATCAAATCATGGTTTTTTTTTTTTCAGGCGGCAAGGAGAAGACTAGTTATCTACTCTGGAGACAGGTAGATCTGGTTTCAACTCAACCCTGAGAAGTGATTTAGTCTCTCACACCTCAAACTCTTCAGTGTAAAATCAGGATCATAATTTCTTCTTCATAATCTGTTATAGGACTAACTGAAATATCATATTTAAAAGGCTTAGCATGGATCTCAGCACTGGGAGTTATTTTATTTATATATTACAATTAAGTTCCTTCTATAAGACAAACTGTAGGTCTTTATGGCTATTCTGGTCATTGTATTAATGGATGAGCAAGGCAGAACAATTACTAAGACTAAAACAAAATACACTCGAATAATTGACGACATGACTACCAACATAGGCACCGTGATCTATGTGAAGCAGCAAAGCGAGAACCAACCACGGTGGCTTCTGGAACAGTGGGGCGAAGAACTCTGTGGACTCTCTCCACAGCAAAACAATGGCAAACATCTTTAAAAAACAATAACAATTTCAAATCTCTAGAAATTGCCCTAAAAGCACACAGCCAAAGAAGACACATTTATTCAAGAAAATCTACTAAATTTTGGCAAGAAAAGCAGAAGTCTGTGACATTTGTGCCATGACCCACTCCCGTTCTCCCTCCTCCCAGCTCAGCATTATGGAGGTCTCACTCTGGGCAGCTGTGGCTAAGAACTCAGGGCTCCTTCTCCCTCTAGATTGCAAACAAGGCCCACAGCACCTCCTGAGGAGGGGCCAGCCACCAGCATTCCTCACCCTTCTTGGCTCTGAGTTGCAGAAATTCTATTTCAGGAAAAGGTTTCTGAGCATACTGGGGCTCACTTCTTCACCTCAGCCCTCATTCACAGCGGTGGGAGGCAGGGGGGAGATTCACTTGGGAAAAGATGAACAGAGCCCTGTGCCCTGTCAGCCTGCGTAGTGTGTGTCCCTGCGCCTGTTGTATGCCATCACTGACCACAAAGGACAAACACATTTCATAGCCATGTGGTTTTTAAAAATGAACGAGTTCTAACAGGACATCCTGGTGGTGGAGCCCTCCCTGGGATGACTGTTGATCATCCAGATGGTTGCTGGGTAAGTAACTAAGAGGAGATGGCAGCTCCGTGAAAGCAACAAGCTAAACCATAAACTAGCTAAGAGTTTATTCTGGTAGAACCAGACATCAGAAGAGACCTATTGGGCTCAGAACAGACCTCAAAGATGGTCTCAAAGATTATCTATACGAAGGGACATGAATTTAATTAGATCAGACTGTGGAACAATTTAAAGTCCAGGGCATTCATACAAACAATAGAGCAATTATTCAGCAATTAATGGAGGATAACAGCTGAGTGTGATACTAACAGAGACAGCTAGCATAACAGAGATGTCAGAGAGAGAGGCAGGCAAAGAGAGCCTGGCTAAAACCACTGCCACCCCAGGGTGACTGTGTGCATGCCTCAGGCAGTGCCCTCTATAAAAGTACGGGGTGCAGCTGAAGCATTACTTAGAAGGAAATTTTCCTAGATAAG
>NW_006434839.1:4509895-4526262 GCF_000325575.1 Pteropus alecto
AAAATGAATTTACTGTAGTTAGCAATAGACTATATTAATTACTTTATAATCATAATTCTTATACTTTTATCAAAAAACACGAGATATGTTTTCTTTTTGGTCCACTGTGCAGTTTCCTTGAATTAAATGGTTTTTCATTTGTTGTGACTGTTTAATCATATCCCTTTTCGTCAGATTTGAATATATTTGCTTATTTGTATTTATACCAGTAATAACAATAATAATAATAATAATATCCTATAAGCAAAATCCTTTGCTATTAAACGAGCCTCTCGTTTCCTTTAGAAGTCTATCTCTTCCCCCCTTTCAACAGTGATAACGCTCTCCCCTTCTAATCTCATACCGGATTTCATATCCAACTGTCACAATTTGAACATTCTCTATCCATGGACTTTACTATAAACGATATCAGATCTTAAAATCACAGCGCTTATAAGTGACTCCAGAAATTATTCTGAGCAATTCCTTATTTTTATCTTTGTTTGAACCTCCTATCTCATTTCCACAGATAAAATTTCTTTCTGTTATTTGTTATCTGTTCTGATAGCTAACAATTGTATATGTGAAACATCCTTGTGCAAATTATCATTCCATTTTCAAAAGAAGTGGAGAACAGCTATCTCCTTCCTTTATCATTCTTTTATAAATGATTTTTTTGTCACCTCTCACCTCTCAGACATCAGTTTACTACAG
The DNA here is from genome assembly GCF_000325575.1 of Pteropus alecto. Lineage (NCBI taxonomy): Eukaryota > Metazoa > Chordata > Mammalia > Chiroptera > Pteropodidae > Pteropus > Pteropus alecto. The sequence goes on from NW_006434839.1 coordinate 4,510,589, forward strand.
TAAATAACAATGACTTCATATTATGTCAGTCAAAAAGATAAAACAGAACAAACAAAATTAGTAAAAATCTATATTTAGATGTGTAAGATTAAATAGGCGACCATTTAACTCAATGTAACATTAATAGCTGGCATTTACTGTTCTAAGCAATTTATGTGTTCTCTATCATTTAATATTCCCAGCAATACTTTCAGGAAGTTGTATTATTATCTCCATTTTACAACTGAGAAAACTGAAGCACAGAGCTATTATTTGCTCAGTCACAATTAAACACATTTTAAACTATTTTAAAACATTTAAAAATTGAACAAGTAGATAGAGAAAGAAAACTGAAAATAAAACAACTGAAAGATAAATTAAATAGCTGATATTTTCTGCTGATTTGAAGTGTAAGTCAATTTTCAAATATACACGAATGTAGAGAGCAGTCCATTGAATCCCCTTTATCCATCACCTAGCCTCGAAGACCACCAACCCATCGTCTACCTTGCTTCATTTATTCCACATTTTACTCACACTCCCTTGAGTATAATGCCAATTTCAAAACTCATTAATATCCTATAATTTTTCCATAAACACTATGTTTTACTATCTTTTTTTTTTTTTAGGTAAGGCAACCCTTGGTTGACCTCACAGATTGCAAGGAACTTGTCATCTTACAATCCCTTATATTTTTATTTTTTATGCCTAGAGCACCTGGTCTTCCTAGGTGGTCTCCCATCCAAGTACTAGCCAGGCCCCACTCTGCTTAGCTTCCGAGATCAGACGGAATTGGGTTTGTTCAGGGTAGCACGGCCGTAGACAACACTATGTTTTAAAGATAGTGACCCTTTTAACATAATCTCAATGCTCTTATAATACTTGAAATAAACAATAATCCTTTAATATCATAAAATGTAGTGTTCAAAATTCTCTGATAGTTTCTTGTTTCTTTTGAGTTTCTTTGAATCGAAATCCAAATAAGGTCCATATGATGTGATTGGTTAATATTATCTCTTAATCTATAGATTTCCCTTCCATTATTACTTTTTTTTTTCAATTTATTTGTTCAAGAAACTATTCCCTGTGGACATGTAGCATCTCCTCCACTCTTTATTTCAAAGATTATATGATAGTGGTATATTTCAACAGACCCCTCTATACTCAGTATTTTTTGTACTTTCTGTAGTTAATTCTACAGCCTTGATCAGTTTGAAGTTTTAAACTTTACCAGAAATACTTCATAGTGGCATAGATTTTTGAAATAGAAAAACGATGGTCTTCCTCGAGAACTGATAATGTGGAGAAAAATCTGTCAGTATCAGTTCCGTTAAGATTAAACATAAGAATGAATACAAAAGAAAATTTTCCCTGTAATTTAACATCCAAGACAGATTCTAGAATGTGGAAGAACAGACTTAAAAATAAAAATATAAAATATAAAAGTACTTCCCTGAAGCTTGGTCAGAGTTTATTGGACCAATCAACATGGATGAACCACTTCTCAAAGCTTAACTTGAAATCTTTCTAACTGATTCACACGTTACAAATGGGAAGACTTTGTTCTTTGCCTGTTCATGGTTTGTGTGCTAACAGTCACTATTAAAATTAAGTCCAGGATCATTTGTCACACATTTTTCAGTGACATTGTTTAATTTCTATAAAAGAGAGCATGAAATCAACTCTGAAAAGTAAATAGTATTGGCAACAGGAGCAATCCCAAGTTCGCCTGAGAAAAGGAGAGGCTAGAGAATTTGTTCACGGTATTCTGAGATTTTTTTAACTTTTGAAAAACTGTAGAAAAAGGCAATATGTTGGCATTTATTCAAAATCCAACTATGTAGAATGGATTGCAAGAAAGAAAACTATGAGTCATACATTTTGTAATTTCCCATCTTCATGCCTAGGAGATATGCAGCTCCTGTTTTTGGCCTACCTACTTCTTGTTAAGTCTAAACTGATTGGCTTTGTATGAACTGGCAAGAGGTCAGGGGAGTGGTCCAGGAAAAAAATACCCCTGCAGCTGAATTGCTGTATTATGTCATGATTATTCTTCTTCTCTTCTCATCTAAATTTCTTATGAAGCTCTATTAATGCCATCTCCCTGATAAGAGTGTTGGACAAGATACAGATTTCTATGCAGGTTTGTATGAAAATCAGCTCCCTATTAAACTCTTCCTGATTTCAATCTCCACAACATTTTATCTGTATTCTTTATACTGGAAGATGACTCTCAATCTTAATTCTGCATTTTTATACCCTTTAGGGAATGCTTAACATATTTTAATGGCATGGAGCTCTCTGGTATGTGAATCTCATTAGCTATGCAAAAGTAAAGTTCATATTCATCTCTCTACCCTGGTCCATGAGAAGAAAAAGAGTATCTCAGAGATAAAGCCAGTTATAATTTTGATGGAATAGAAGCAGTATCAAGAATATGATATTCCAGGACATGGTATCCTTAATTCAAAAGATATAAAGGGTATTATGTCAGATGGGTATTAGACTTATCAGGGTGATCACTTCATAAGCTATATAAATGTCTAGTCACTACGTTGTACACCTGAAACAAATTTAATATTATATGCCAATTGTAATTGAATATTTAAAAAAATTAAATGAATAAATAAGGAAAAGAAATAAAGGCTACTTGATACGGTAAAACTCCATTTCAGTCTTTTAGGCAGTGGAGCCTAGGTTTAAATCTCAGGTTCTATCACTTTACCAGTCTCATGCTTTTGACATGTCTCTTACTCTGAGAGTGTTTCCTCAAAAGTAGGATATGAGAAGAAAATTTCTTGCTTCTCAGTCAGGGTATGAATGTTCCTATTCTTATCATCACCTCTGAAGTGTGACCTGAATATATATAGTGATCTCCATAGGTGATTCTGGTTTACGCCCAGACGTGACAACTACTGCTGCATAGGACTTTTCATCGTTATTTTAATATGCATGTCTTTGATAACTGAACACGGTTCTATAAGCTCATTGACCATTATGAGTTAATTGATTCATGCGCTTTTGCTCAAATTTTACTCAGCTGATCTATTTATTTCATTGATTTCTGTTTGTTTTTATACTAACAATAATAACCTATAACATATGATCTGAAATTTTTTCCAATTTTTTGCTCTCTAATATATTATGGTGATGCTTTTTGAAATAATGTTTATAAATATTTGGTAATCAATATGAGCTTTATTGGTTTGTTTTCATTTTTGTGAACAGAAAACTTTGAAACTATGAGATCATATTAATATGTAGTTATAACACACAATATGCAACATACAGTGCATATACACTCAGTCCTACCTTTGCATGGTAGCTGCAGGATTATAAAAATGTGCAAGCTGAAACTGAGAAAATGATAATAACATATGGGGAAAATTACAATTATTATCTTTAAAATTTTGTCAAAATATTAAAAACTCCCTTATTTTTGGTCATAAATGTATTTTTGGTCAAAATGAAAAAATATCAAAACTAATATTTGCTAAGTACATTGCCATTTAAAATATTATAAGCATTAAGAATGGAAATGTTTTACTTCTTTGCTAAAAACAAATGAACTTATCAAGAATAGTTTGAATAATGCTTGCATTCTTGTATAACATATGACTCAGAGTGAAAGCATTTCCATACCTTGGTGAGTAGTCATTCTCCTTTCTAAGCGTAGATTAGCTTCTAACATTTTATCCTTTGCACTTTCAATGTTGTGAAATAGAGTCCCTTTAATGTGAAAGTTTTGCCAGTGTCATTTGCTTTGGGACATCTACATCCTTTTGCATTACAACCACTTTCTAATTTTCATGTCTTATCTATTTCACTATTATCTCTTCTTATCTCTAGGCTACACTTTCATCTTTGTTGACCAATTTCCTCTTCTGATTATTCATTTTAGCAAAATGTCACAAGGGTTTATCACTGGGAAACAAAAAGAAAGGCAACCAAAAACTTTCCTGTCTGTGAACAATGTGCAGTGACCAATCACCTACAGAGTTTGAAAGGAATGACATACTTAGTCTCTTTTGTTTTCATTAGAGCCTTTAACTGTATTAGCATAATTAGTTTAAATTATCTGTCTGCTACTTCCAATGTCTATGTCACAAATCTTTTTCAGATGACTGTTTTGTCTCTTCTGTTTTGTTTTTGTATGCCTTTTAATTTTTTTGTTGAAAACCCAATATGTTATATAGAACAGAAGATGTTAAAGTAAAAAATGTTTAATCATGGAGATGAACATGACTTTCCTTCTGCCAGACCTTTGGTGTGGGAGTTTTTGTCAGTCTAGTCAGGAGCGTTGCTTGGACTGAAGATAGTTGTTGCTCGTGGTTAGCCTCAGCTCAGCATGAGCTTCCCATTTCTCATGCAACTTGTGCTTAGGGTGAGGGCTAACTAGCCAAAGGATTTTTCTCAGTGTCTGGCCCTTGCTTGGCTGCAGGCCCCCTCACTTGATGATGAGTCTTCTCTTTGGGCAGCAGCTCAAAATTTGTGTCTTCCAGCTCTCTGCGACGTTTACACTATTATTTTCATTTCATGCTTGTTAGTGTGATGGTGGTTGGGCAAGGTGTGTGTGGAAGGGGGTACTGTTTTCTGATGTTGTGAGTAAGCCTCAGCCTTAGGCAGGCACTGTGCACCTGGGTCTCAGAGGCATGGTAATCACATGTTTCTGCCCTTCCTGGAGATACGATCACCATGTATTCCTGGACCCGCCTTGGATGTAGAACTTTTTTTTTTTTTTTAAGTTTCTTTTTCTTCTTCCTCTCCCCAAGCTGGAGGTCATTTTCACCTGCTCTCTCTGATGACGATTTTTATTTCCTCATCACATTAAGGCTTTTTTCAGGGAGATAGAGAAGAGTGTGGATGGGTTTTGGTAGAGCTTGCTAGTCTCTTCCTGCAGCCAGCACCACAAGGTTATTTTCCTCAATATTCTCCCTGGTCTTCTCTGAAAAAGCACCTGATGTGGTTCTTGGAGGAAAAGTCTGAAGAGAAGTGTGAAGCCCCTTGTGCCCGTGTTCCCTGTGATATTCATACTTTCATGTCAGGCTGTAGTCATTTGTTAAAATTTTCTAGCTAAATATTTTTGTCCAGTTTAAATAACCCCCCAATAAGCAAATGGTAAGGTTCTATTTCTCCATGTAAATTCCCATCTCTTTCTGGATTTTGTGTAAGGTGTTATCCTCTGACTTAAGTTCTCTGATGGGTCAAGATTGGTCTTCGAATCGTAGTTTGCCCAGTTTTTTTTTTCTTATTGTAAGTGTGAAAGGAGATCTCTTCAATGTTCTCTTATTTTCTGAGCAAAAACAAGAAGTCTACAGGACTTCAAGTATCACTTCATGGAGTCTCCCATGATAGAGAGTAATGAGGGCACAGGGCCCATTTATGGGATGTTAGAACCTGAAGCATTGTTTTTAGCTGGGTAATAATGGACAAAATAAAAATATCTATAAATAAATTGTAATAAAGCCTTAGGAGGTATAGCTATATAGCAATGAAATGAATAAAATGTTTATATGCATATAAAATTGATAAATCTCAAAAATGCATCTTCAAATACAAAAAGATTAATATAGATACAGAAAGGTACTAGAGGAAGAAAGCATTTGAATATGCACTGAAACAAAGGCACATATAAGGTAACAATAGATACCTATGTTTTTTTAATGTAGCTATCTATATAGTAGTAAAAATAGTAAGGCCTTGGAGGTTACATGCAACTTATACACAAATTTTATATTTAACGTGTGAAAAATCATGTATCTTTCAAGAATGAGTTAATTTCCAAAAAAATTCTAATACCTGATTTGTACCCCACCTGCTGCATCTCCAGTGCTAGACAGTCCTTATTTTCCTTTTCCTTTCTCTTGATTCGGCTTGGAGACCTCTATGTTCCCTCACTATTCTTTGCGCTTAACCAAAACCCACAGGTTCTCATTCCTCACTGATATCCTGACAGTATTCTTCCAAGAAAACTCCATTACCCACCACCTCCCAAACCTCTGTCTTTGCTCATGCCAGTCCACCTGGCTAGGACACGTTCCCTCCCCTACTGACAGCTGATTCTATATTTTTCATGTCACGTTTCTTATACTTGATTTTTTTTAAATGCTTTATTTTCCCTAGTAAGCATATTTTCCTCCTTTAAAACATTAGTGATTTGTTTATATCTTCTATTTTGGTCTCCTTTGTTTGATAATGCATTTCCTACTTCTTTTAACAGAAAAGCTGCCTTTTTGGATTTCCTCTTCTTCCTATTTCGTCTCTTCATATGCTAATGAACTCCCTGTTCGATAATTAGTGTTGGTCATTGACTCTGTCTCTACTATTTGACATTGGGTATTGAAAAAAACACCTAAACAAAATTTACTCAACCCTGGGCTATGGTTTGTCAACCCTGGACTATGGTTTGTCATGATGCCACATTGTACTAAGAGTTAAAATAATGGAAATTTTTAATTTTATGTGGTAGTAAAATTGACTAGAGCTACATTCTACAGAAAAATATTTATTCATGGAAACAGTACATATAAAAGTTTACATTTTATAATCAAGATCATGCAGGTTTGTTTCTTACTTTGATTTGAGAAAATTTCATTTGCTACAGTCCATTTACATGATATCATCGGCTTAGAATGGATAAGAAGTAATATACATGATAAAATACTGGAACCAATTCCCTCTTGGTTTCTGTTTAATGTTGAAAATATGAAATAGGAGACAGTTTGAACTTCTTTCCCTCACACTCTCACATTGCAGACTGTCGGCTTAGGCTATGGTCCAGGCTATGCTGTAAATTCAAGCCGACTTGGGAGCCTTCGAACCATTGCAATGCTCTTTCTATCCAATTTGCAGGAACATTCATGCCTAAGGCCTTTAGCCTGTAAGAGCTAATTTGGGATTGATGTGACAGGAATTCTAAGCTTTTCTGGGAATGTAAGAAATAAACCATGAGATGGAAGCAAAGAATGGTAAAGATTAAGGCAGTATTTACTGACTTTTCTGATACTGCTTCCATATAATATCTAGTTTTTATTTTTATTTTATTTTGCTTTAGATTTAGTTTATCCATAAATAAATTTTGTTTTTATATATATAAATTTACTTTAAATATGTATTTTTGACAGTGGCAGTGGCAATTGACTGAAAAAAATACAAATACTGTAGTGGCTATATAACACAGTGAGAAGCATTGGCTATTGAACAAAAAAGATTCAAGACAGTGGTTTGACTTCCACTAGTTATGTGATCTTGGGCAAATTATTTAAACAATCCTAGACTCAGGTTCTGCATCTGTAAAATGGGAACTATAATAAAAATTGTGATAATATTGTTGTATAAATCTATGCTGAGAATTCTCCACCTTACTTCCCCTTCCTTCACTCACAGAACAATTTTTCAATATTCTTGATTCTGTTCTGTAGCCTAGGAGAATTGATCCCCAAGGACTCAATTGCATGAAAGCCCTTGTCCTCTGTCTTTTAACTGATTTCGGTTAAGGAGAGACACAGCAGGAAATCTAGGAATCGTAGGAGATAGATCAGAGTACTTCCTCTTTCTGCTACAAACTGAATGTTTGTGTTTCTCCACCCCAAAATTCATATGCTGAAATTCTAATCCCTAATGTGATTATATGTGGAGGTTGGACTTTTGGGAAATTATTGGGTCCGGAGGATGGAGCCCTCCTGAATGAGATTAGTGCCCTTATAAAACAGACCCCAGAAAGCTCCCTCGCCTCTTCTACCAAGTAAAGACACAGCAAGAAGATGGCCATCTATGAAGCAGGAAGCAGGTCCTCACCAGACACCAAAGCTGTCAGCACCTTGATATTTGATTTCCCAGCCTCCAGGACTATAATAAGTACATTTCTGTTCTTTATAAGTTACCCACTTGATGATATTCTGTTATAGCAGCCCAAACTGCCTAAAATACTCTGGCCCTAATTTAGCTAGGCTGTGTCCTATGACTTCTCCAGCTCCTACTAGAAGTTCTCCTCTCGGTAACTCCAGATCTTTGTGGATTCCAGTAGCATTACTTCTTTTCCTAGTTCCTTTAGGTTTATAGGTGGCAATGGCATCCTACTATTGCTGGAATCTAGATACCTCAACATCTTTCATTTCCTAATGCTGCCCACACTTTTGGATATAATCTTTTCATCCCAAAAATAGCAATAAAAAACAAGAACCAGTTATTTGCAGTTTTGATAGATATGAAATTCATAATTTTATGAATAACAAGCATGTTTCCCCTCAATCTTCATTTATGTATCCAAATTTTAATTTCACTCGATTCTTCTTCTATTGCTCAGATTACTTATATTTCCTCTTTATGAATATTTTCTATTTTTGTTTTTTTTTTCTACTGAGAATCAGTAAACTACTATATACAGACCTTTAGGTACAAAAACATCATGAGTTTAAAGGAAAAAAGGTTAATATATTTTTAAATTTTTCCAAACCTTATCTACTTTGAATATTTAATTATTTTTCTCGGGACTGTAAAATACTTGGAAAAACACTTTTTCAAGGGACGATATATGATCACATACACACATACTCACACATGTATTGGTCAGGGTTTATAAGAACAGCTCCAATAAGTTTGATGAGTTTTCCTAAGTGATCTTATGCAAAGAAGCTCACTCTCAATTTATCATAAAGTCAATTTATCACATCACTATTTTTCAGTCTTTTTCACATTCCTATTATGAGACATAAAGCAAGCACCTCTAGCAGCCACAGGTGCCTTTGGCTCCTATGAAACAATCCAAGGTCTCCCCCAGCTCTTTTGGTTCCACAGACAGAGTCAGAATAAATTATTTTCCTAACACTTTAAGAACTGTGAACTTTGCTCCCCTCCCATATGCTCAGACTAAAACTAAAGGCCAAGAAAAAGAACTGGAACTGTTATTTAAACTATAGGCTTTCAGAGCAACATTGTTTTAAAAAAAGCCAGTTGTCTTACATTAACTGTGACAGGAGTTGTATTTCCTGAGCCAAAGAAAATAAATGTTTACTATCCAACTGGAAATTTGAAAACAAAGCTATGGGGTAGGAGGCAAGCAAACAGAAAATCACTGATGAAGGCAATACCATGGGCATAAGTTCAGTAAATCTGTGCACATCCACATTTGTATAAACCAAAAAAAGCTCACCCAGGTAGATGTTCTGAATTCATTCCTATTGGGTGTCAGCATTTGAGGAAGTGGACAGAAACTAGTATACGCTTTATCAAAGTTATTAATTCTCCAAATGTACACTCTGTGATCTTTCAGTATTCCCTGGTTTGAAATTCTTAGCTCCCTCAGAAGATACCTAAATTATTCTGGAAGCACTACTCTAATGAATAAAGGAATTCCTGAATTACTGAACACACATCAAATAGAATGTACTCTGAACAAACTGGTATGACTCTACTATGTTTTTGGATATTGTAGAACAGTCTGAGAAGGAGTCACTACAGTCCTAAATTAACAATTAAGTTAGATCCAGGATGTTCTAACATTATTCAAAAAGAGGCTCTGTGCTGGAACTGCCCCAATGGAATCAAGAGAATTGCTCTCGAGAATATCTAAACCAAGCAGGCCTCCATAACTCTTCTGGTTTTAGATAGCTCTTGGGAAACTTGAAACTCCCAGAAACTTTGAGCCAACTCACCTCTTAAGTTGCATGTGAGAAGATCTAAAGGTGAAAAATGTACCCAAATATTTGTCATTTGTGGGCAAAGAGAAGCTCTTAAAATAATTTTCCAAAATATATAGAAGCAATAAATACCACAGATCCATAAATATGTATATAAATTAAGGTGACCACACCCTTAATTGAAACCAATACACTTATAAAAGTGAAAAGTGGAATTATTAAGACTATGCCAAAAAAACAGGTATAAACTATGTCCAGTCTGGGCAAATCAGGATGTATGACCATCCAAGCATAATTCGGCTTGGCCAGACTGTGGAGTATGTAGGAGGAAGTCATAGAGTTGATATTGGAGATGCAGGCAGTAGCAAACTGTAAAGGGTTTTGAGTGCCAGTCAAAGATATTTGTACTTTTTCGACAGATGTTGGGAAACCATTCTACAGATCTACTACTTGAACGAATTAGATGCCATATCAATGTTTTCTTTTTTACAAATCTAAAAATCAAGGGAAAATATATTCTTTGGTTCTATCAGTCTTCTAAGTGTTTTGTGTTCCACACATTTATTGTACCTACTGCACACAAAGCATGGTATTTGGGTTAGGAAAGAAACACAAATGGTAATGACAGAGTCCTTGACCTCTGGAGAAGAAATAATGGTTTACATAAACTAGCTAGGTTTACTGCGATGCAGACTAAAATAAGTTACATAAGACAGCAGAATCCAAGTCTTTGTTTTCTAATGATATGTAATACAGAACTCTTTAAATAAGGGCTCAGTAAAGTGTTTAGTTAAACTAACTATTTTAGCTCTAATTATTTTCATATGAACAGGCATTCCCAGTAGGGTGGATATTACTGTAAAAGGCCTTGATTTTTTTACAATGATGGTACCCAGCGAAAACCAGCATGCATACAATTCATTTAAGAAATTGTATTAGCTAGTCAACTTTGTCAAAATGCATTTTCTTTTTGGTTCTTATTTTCCCATGAAATCCAGCCTACGGGATCAGTTGTTTCCAAGAGCACAAGTATAATCCATTTCTTGACGCACAACAATTTAATGTGGGGGAGTTCCTTACACAAGCAATCTACTGAGAAATATATAGGCTACAAAGAAAGTAAAGGTAATTGTTTCTAAGTGGGAAGAAGGCATGAGATTGCTGTACCTTCAGAAACAATAAGATAAACATACATGTCATCTGAAATTACACCTGTCACAATATAATGAAACAGCACACATGGATTTTTCCTCCAGATTGTGATACTTAGCTTCTTCTTTATAAATACTGGTCTAACTCCTTGATTTAAAATATGAACTTACTGTCAAGGAAGGAAATTTAACTTTGGGTGGTGAACACCCAACGTAATATAGATATGACATGTTATTGAACTGTATACTTAAAACCTATGTAATTTTATTAACCAATGTCACCCCAATAGATATAAATAATAAATAAATAAAATTGACTACAAGTCAAAAATAAAATAAGATATGACTATGTTATGTTGCTAGTCATTGTAAAACAAAATAATAAAAATGGATGGGAGGAAGTCATCACTATAAATTAAATGAATATAGTATATCCTAAATACAACAGAGTTGTTTATACATAAATTTGACTGCATAAAAGTTTGAAGCACTGACTAAGAGGAACTATATCTACAACCTAGATGTATTTCAAAGTAGGTCTTAGTCTTGTCCCTCCAAAACACAGATATTCATAAAGTGTTTTATAATTCTTATAAAACAATATATTGAATTTGTTGTCATCTTAAATTTAACTAAACGTATCATAATATATACCAAATAAATCAGAATTTTAAAGTTCCCAATTGGAAAGTGGGCATTCTTTAAAACCTCATAAATCCATTCATGCCTGATTTCATGCAATAAGAGATAACACAGTAGCCTACAAAAGTTAATAAAGTTGAAAAAATTCATTCTATTAAAGGATTTTGTAGGACTTAGAAGAACTTGGTGATTTTTAACTTGATATATGAGATTTTGAAGTCATACAAATTCCTCAGAAGATTCATACATTTAATATACAATTATCATAATATATAGACTTTCTCCACTACTGCATTCCATAGGATATAATATAAACGAAGGAACTGAGGTAAGAGAGAGATTGATCAGCAAATTAATTAGTGACAAAAATCAAGATTAACCTAGAGGTGTCCTGAATCACAATTTAGCATTTCATCAATTAGGGATGTATGTATGTGTGCACGTGTGTGTGTGTTGTGTGAACGTGCATGAGAGATACACTTCACATTAAATATTAAAGACTGAAACCTAAAGTCTCAAAAACATATAATAAATGTATTGCATTAAAATTTTACTTTCATTCTTATATCTAATCAGCTGTATTTTAGCTGTTTTTAGTTGTAAAGAATGAGCACCTGAAACTATTATGAAAACATGACTCTTGTAATATAATCCCAATGACCACAATATAAAACCCAATAATAGTTTCCATTTTACTTACCACTAGTAGCTATAATCAAGACAGTATTTATTGTTTAAAATCATCTTCACTATAAATAACATAAACATAAATTAAAATGCTATTACATATTTATTATTTTTATAATGATCCAAACATATATATGCACCATTATTCTCCATTCTACCCATAGGAAAAATGGGTCCTGAACAAAATATTCTTGAAAAGTTTAAGTAAGCAATTGATTTATTGTTACTTTTTGATCAAGCTGATGGAAATGAGTTAATTATTTTTACGTGAAATACTAAAACTTCGTGAAACATAAATTTAATTATGTGTGGACTTCTCCTAAACTCATAAGTCCAGCCAGGATTTACCCGACAGTTAGGATTTAAATACATGTCTGCACCAGTTGACTCCACCTTGGTGAGCTTGGCCTGAATTCCTTACCTCCTTCAGTGGGCAGAGGTCTACCACAGATGCTTTCTACCATTCCTAGTGCAGAAAAGGCCAATTCTGTATGATTTATAAAGCTGTATAAACACAGTTTATTAAGTCCTTTGGGGTGAAAGCTACTATATAAATGTAAGATATTAAACTGCTTAATCAAAAGCACCTTTTTTATATCCTTAGTCAAGCTGAATAAACAGAAATCTAAAAGGAACATAATACATCACTGCTGGAATATCCATCAAAAATAGCCATAACTTTTCCATTTTTGGTCAATTCTATTTGTACAGCCTTAAGTTCTAAAGATTTCCAATGCTTGTTGCAATGTAATGCTACTCCCTCACCTTCCACCACTTCCATCACTGATTTAACCCCTTTCTAAGTACTAAAATAAATAAAACTAGATGTCCTTGCTCTATGAGCTCAATACCCAAACCTCTAGCTGATAAGAGAATAATTTTATACTATAAATACTCTCTGGATATCAAACCTACAAATGTACTAGTTAAATTTTAAGCGATCTCAGAAAGGTGGGGTAAGAGAGAATATATATATACACATATATATGTGTACATATACACATATACATATACATATATATGTATATGTGTGGAGATATACACACACACACACACACACACACACACACACACACACACACACACACATACACTCACCGAAATGGAATTAACTTTCCATTTTCCTCAGGACTAACTAGAGCATGAAATGTTCCCCAGTTCTCCTGTAGAGTTGATGGTCCAACTTGAATGGCTTTAAAGCCAATCTAAGGCCATTGTTGAGGGCTCCTGTCCCTTACAGAATAAGTAACTTACATTTGGTTAGTTCAGAAATTCTCTGGCACTCCCAAAGCATAGGATAGGTATATTTTAATTTGGAGAATATGGGACCTATTCCAATATACTTTTGCGAGGGGCAGGAGAGAGATTTAGAGTGAATGACAGTTATTGATAATATCTGAGAACAAATAGGTTCATGGCATAATAATGGTCATCATCATCAGAGCCTACACTCATTCAGTATTTAGTATGTGCTAGTCACTCTGCTAAGCACTTTACATGCATTCTTTAGTTAACACAATAACCCTACAAGGTAAGTACAAATTTTATACAGATCTCATTTCAGAGATTAAGCTATTTGTCCAAGGTTACAGTCTTAAAACAAAGATGAATCTGAAGGCTTTGTAAGGCCATGGATTTATTCCTAGAACATACTGCTTAGGAGGCCTTATCAGTGTCCAGACTTTGGCCAGAAGTCATAGCATGCATACACAGCTTTTCAGGTGACTTTCTGAGACTAATGGTAGGTTCAATATTTCTACATGTGGTAATAGTACGGTAAGAAATCTTATTGGGATAGAGCCAGTCCTCAGCTAGAAGACTTGTCTTTTACTTTGCGTAGCACATAAGATAGAGAACATGTCAATTTTCCATGCGTAAGAAGTGTGGAGGTGGAGAGGAGAAATGTCAATGGATATTATAGAGCAGGAACAAAGCTTCAACAGCCACCCACTGCACCATCAATGTCAGAGGCACAATCATAGGTCTACAACAAAGATCTAATGTTTCAGCCAAACCCTTGCCTAGGAATCAACCAGACTGATCTTACAGGAGACTCACCCCCCACCTCCTAGTAAGACAACACCCCTAGCTCTAACTTGTGTGTGTTGTTCTCTAACTTTCTTGGGTCTCTTCCATTATTTTACTCTTTTTGCCCTGCAGGAGTTGGGAGATCAAATCCGAAAATCCTACCTTCAAGGATAACTAAGCTTCAGAATGAGTCCTAGTCTGACACCTGACAACTGTGTTGAGTGTAACGAGAATTCCGTCGTGCGGTTTACCAAGACAGGTCCTGGATTCTGGGCTGTTTCCAGCCTTTCTTCTAGAACGCAAACGCGTATTTGTGGTGTGGCAAGGCAGAAGGAAATAGCTTCAGAGGGCTGTTCCATTTGTGAGATTTTTAGTTTATGTCGAACAACTGTGTTACACTCTCAAAATCATCAAATCAAGAATAGTGCACATTGTAACATTTAGAATAAGAAAATTTGCTATAAAAGGGGAACAAAGCTTTATAGGAGTTTCCAAGGGAAAAATTAATATAGGCAACAGGAAAACCTTCTTGGTGGATATGGTAAGAAGGGCCTTCAAAATCTGAAACCCATTTGACAGGTCACAATTGGGGGAAATTTGAAAACATATTGAACAGCAAAAGTATACAATGTTAGGCTGAAATTTAAACATATCTTAGATCCCAGATCTTAGGGACAAACCCATGGGGAAAAAAATAAACAAAAGGATTGCATTAGAAGTGTTCTAGATCACAGAATATCTGTGTAGGGATCTTGACCTCTCAGACAAACGCAAAAGTAGTATAGGTTAGCCCTTGGTCTGCAGCACACAGCTCGTCACTTATTTTCCCTGTGTTCTCCCACACCATAAGGCACAGAGCACACAGTTCCCCACACCTTTGCCTGTAAGCCCCCTCCCTCTGTAAGGCAGAACTAATTGTTCTTCTCGCTACGCTGAACATTCTTTCAAGTTATGAGTATCTTGCTCACCACTGTCATCTTAGCACAAAAACAGAGCTGGGTACACTGGCATCCAATACATTTTGGATGAATAAATGAAATACTGTGCCCATAAAATGAATGGTCAAAGAGGCTACAGGAATCAGGAATCACTGGAAACAAAGGTCGAGTAGAGATTTATGGATCTATGTTTACTCTGAGTTTAAGACCTGTTCTCTGGCCCCCGACTTGCGGCTGTTGGACCTCCAGAGTCTAAGCCTGTCCTCCACGTCAGGGCAAACTGCAGTGTGCAGTTTGCAAGTACCTTGTCAGCTTACAATCCCTTATTTTTTATTTTTTACACCTGGGAATCACAAAGAAGTAAAGACTGGACATGCGGCCTCTGGCTTGATGCATAAACATCTCACAATCTCAATACCATGGTTTTATCCCTCCAGTGTCTACCTTGAAAAGCCTGGTAGGTTACAGGTTACAAGAGGCTTCTGGAAAGTGCAATTCAAGCACAAAATATGTTGTAGACTTGAAAGAAAAAATAAGTGTTGGGACAAGGTGTTCAGAACAAGAGTACGAGAAAATAGATCTTAATGATTCTGATCTATGTTCTTTATCTT
>NW_006434839.1:4526286-4664960 GCF_000325575.1 Pteropus alecto
AGTGTAAACACTCTTGTCTGAGAGTGTAAACATAATAAAATATCTGAGGTAGAGAACAGCTATTTGTCTAAGGTGGTAGCTTTGCACATTATCCCAAGAACATTCTTACCTTTAAAAACTTTTTTTTTTATGTAGATGTTTATTTCCATCACTCTCAGGTATTAGTGGAAAATCTACCCGTAGTCACATCTACTTACGGATACTTGGTATTTTTGAGGTCCCTGACAAAGTCATCTCTCTCACACACTTTCTTTTTTTTCTTTTTAGGCGAGGCAACCCTTGGTTGATCTCACAGATTGCAAGTACCTTGTCAGCTTACAATCCCTAATTTTTTCTTTGTTACACCTACAGCTCCTGGTCTTCCTAGGTGGTCTCCCATCCAAGTATTAACCAGGCTTGACCCTGCTTAGCTTCTGAGATTCTCACACACTTTTTGAAGTTAGGTCAGATTTAACTTAAGCTCTACTTCTTTTGACTGCAGGCACTTATTACATTTTTGTCATGCAGAATGTTAACTTGGACCGATCCTCCAACTGGACAAGTAGTTGGGTATCTTTTCTGTATTTCATTCATCTATTATTAGCATTATTCATACTTCCAGAAAATTTATAACAATTATTTTTAAAAGATGTGAAGTATAAGTCGAAAAGAAATCAAGTACATTAGTTAGACAAAGATTTAGTGGGCCCACAGCAGCGAATACATTTCTAAAACACTGTATATGATGTAGCCTTTCTGACCCAGTCATCGTCAGGAAAATCTGTTTTGTGTTGGCTTTCTAAGAGGAAAATGCTTCATTCTGAACCACTTGCCTTTATCCACCTTATTGTTCATATCCAATGGCGTTATTTGTGTATAGATGGCCATGGCTGCAAATGAAGGGGATCTGTGCCTATGAAAAACTTCCTACTCTAAACATTCTATATCTGCCACCAATTCACAAGATTTAAAGTAAACAAGTCATCTCTTCTGAACTGAGACTGTTTTTACTTTTATTCACTAACACTGAGTGAATGCTTTCTACATGACAGGCCCTCCTCAAATGGGGTTTCTGCTACAAAAAACAAAATGGACAAAAGCCCAGGGCAAGTAGGAAGACTATCTCTTTTGTAGGAAGCCAGGGAAAGAATTCTCAGGTTTTGACCACAACAGCAAACATATTTTCAATAAAATACATATATAAAAACAGATATAAAAACAGAGAAGATATTCTTAGAGGCAAAGATTAAAGAAATCAGACATATTGAATTCCTGTATCTAATTAATATAACACTTAGAGTTGCAAATATTGACTCATTTTCTGAATTGTGAGGCTATTTTCACCTTTTCTTGGCACTACTGCCCTTCATACCCTTTGTTTAGAAGCTCAGTGTCTTCTAGAATAATAAACCACAACAACGTTTTTAGGGTGTGACTAATAACATTCATAATGACAACCCAGTGGAATATTTTCTCTGACACAGTACTTCCCAAATCATCCTTTTTATTATGCCATACCTCTGCTTAATTCCCTCCAGAGGATCTCCCAAACACTTGTGATAAAGCTTAAGATTTTTTGCTTAGTACTTAAGTCCTACATAATTTCGTGCTGTCTACTTCTCTATCCTCCTCTCTCACCAGTTCACCTCCTGTATGTCTTGCTCCTTCTTGCCTTTTTACTCATTTGTCTCTCTGCGAGCTGCATTATTATTCTCCCTTACTTTACCTCACAAATATCTACTCTTCTTACCAAAAGTCAGTTCAAATACTACCTCTTCTAGAGAACGTTCCCTAACACGATATCTAATTTCAATCTACCCATTTAAGTCTCTGTTAGAACTCTATTTGTACCTTCATAGAGCACTATATGGTAACCATTGGTTTTCTCATTCATTTCTCTAAGTAATCTATGAAAACTTAGAGTCACCCTTGACCTCTCTCTTTCTCTCCTAACATACACACAGTCCATCAAGATATTCTGTTGGCTCTACCTTCAAATGTTTTATAATATCTAGTCATTTTCTACCACCTCTTCTTTAATTTCTTAGTCCAATTGTCCAGCATGAGTTTCGATTTCTGCAATAACTTTCCAATGGTCTCTCTAGGTCTTCTCCTGACTCCAAGTAGTTCATTCTCAACCCAGCAGCCAGAGTGACCCTTTTAAAATATAAGTCAGCTTAAATTTATCTGCCTTCCTACTCGGTCATGGTGCTCCACTGCACATGGAGACAATGCCAAACCCTGCAAGTGCCAATTTGATCAAGTTCCCTAAACCCTCCCTGACCTCAACTCCCTCTCCTTCTCACCTGCTCACTTCACCTGCCACTGTTTTTGGCTTCTTTACATTACTGGATCATAACATCTCAGGGCTTTTGTACTGGCTGTTTCTGTTATTGAAATATTCTTGCCTCAGAGAGCTACAAGGGTAACTCCATCTATAAGTCTGTGCCCAAGTGTCACCTTCTCAATGGAGCCTAACCATATTACTATTCTTAAAATTGCAGCCTGCCACCAGCCTGTCCAACACTGGTCCCCTTAAGCTTCTTTGTGCTGATCTACTCATTTTTTCCCCATAGTACTTATTACTTTCTCATATAGTATTTATTATGTTATTTAAGTATGTTCTGCCTCTCTCTTCTAGAATATAAACTTCAAAGGGGCAAGGATCTTCTGTTTTATGCACTGATGTATTCTGAATGCCTAAAGCAATGACTGACAAATAGTGAACTTTTCATAAATATTTGTTAAATCAATGAGTAAACAAATGCATGAGAAATTGAAAATACGGTCCATAAATTCTTCTTCTTTCTCTTTCTAGGCCTAGCACGGTGTCTGACACATGCACATAGTTGCTACTCAATTGTTGTTAAGATAAATACATGAACAAATGAATGAATGAATGAATGAATGAATGAATGGGTGGAAGACCTAGCGAGTCTCTGATTTGTCTCTGACTAGATACAGTCCATACTATATACGGTCACTGATGCAGAGATGCCTCCTCTCTGGAAACGAATAAGATGACCAAAGTACGCAATTGCAAGAATGCTTCTAATGTTCAGAAATAATCGCTAGTCTTGGCTTTCCTGTTCTGCCCTGAAGATGACATTACCTTAATTATTTTATGTCATAAATTCTCTCTTACTCCATAGAATAGCTAATGTCCTTTAATATGAAGCTCACAAGATCATATTCCATGAGTGGATCCAATAAGATTTTAACGTTTTGGTCATCAACTTCCAAAATAGTGGGCGGGGAGAGGGCAGGGTTGGGGTGGGGACAGTTGGAGGGTTCCACAGCATCAAAATACAATTCTTAGATATCAAAAGTGTGTCCAAGGATTCAACTCCATTCTGACGCTATCCGGACAAAACATCAGATTCCACAGGTTAACGGTTCAGTCCTACAAGATTGCTCCCCCTTCCACTTCAGATGCCAGCAACAGTTATCAGATGTGCTTCTGACAAACCGGCGGCTAAGACTGAGGTCTCCAAAGACCCCCTCCTTTGGTTCAATTAAGTTGTCAGAGTGGCTCACAGAACTCAGTAATATTTTACTTACTAGATTACCAGTTTATTATAAAAGGATATAACTCAGGAAGAGATGCAGAGGGTGTACAGTGAGAGGGTGAAGGCCTTCTGTGTTCTCCTCACGCACGCCACCCCCCAGGCCCTTAAATCTCCACGTGTCCTCCAACCCAGAAACTCTCTCAACCCTGTTCTTTTGGATTTCATCGAGTCTTCATTACATAGTCATGATTGGTTAAATCACTGGCCATTGGTGATTGATTCAACATGCAGTCCCTCTCCCTTCCCAGAGGTTGGGGTACAGGTACTGAAAGCTCCAAGCCTCTAATTACAAGGTTTGTTCCCCTGATACCCAGCCCCCATCCTTAGGTTAGTTGAGAGACTTTATGGCTCTAATCACAGCAAATTCCAAGGGTTTTCAGTGCCAGGAACTAGGTCAAAGACCAAATATATAGAGTACTCCTTATTATAAATCATAATCCCACACCCCCCAAAGAAGTCTATAGTCTTACAGGAGGAAGTTAGCTGTTCTTCCTTCAGAAAAGAGCCATTTAAGTGTTTTGCTTTTGATCAATGTTTGCTCACAATTTGTCATGTATTTAAAATTTTATTTAATTTATATAAGGTGCTTAAGGTGGAAGAATTAGCATAAATGTGAGAGACATGGAAATGGAGAGATTGGCAAGGAGAAACCTAGATAAGCAAAGCAACTCTATCCCAACAAAATACAGAAGGTTTTGAAATGTGTAAAACTCATGAATCCTTTCATAATGTATAAGAAAGGCTTTTTGCATCTTGGTTTGAGCAAATACTGTCACTCTAAACCTGAAAGAGGGACATAATAAAGCCAGGTTCTACAGTAGATGACTCATTCTTGCCCAACTGGAGGTATGTTATTTATTAAGTTGTGATGAGACGTGCCTTTGTGTGGTCAGATGATGTACTCTCTAGAGTACTGGTCCCTCGGATAATCAAATTCAAACTAACAGATTAAATTAACCCAGCATTAATCACCAGAGAAAGTCCAGAGGTAAATTACTGAAGAGGGCATTTAAATGAAACAAGAGACTTGAAGATTACAGGGGCAGGGAATACAAATAAAAGCAAAGATAATTGCATTCTATTTCAAGCAAAGATCATGGAAATCTCTATTTGTTTTAGTTATGACAAAAATCAATTAGTCTATATTTGGAAATGCTTCTGTCAGACTGCAAACCTAAGGAAAATCATTATGTTTGGTATTACTAATAAAATAGTTTTTCAGTTAATATTTAGTTTTCTCTAAAGACTATCGTCTTAAAAAATCATCCTTCAATAGTAAAGCCTACACTTTTTCAATGTGTAGATTTCCAGCTGGTATCACAGAAGAGGAAAATCTAAATTAGATCATGAAAAAGAGAGACAATGGTTGTGTGCATTAGTGGAGATGCAGTTAATATTACCAGAAAAGAGTGATTTGGGAACTATCTGGCGCAAGTCTGAATTCTATTTTTCTACTTACTGTAATGCCTCAGACAGTTCCTTAATCTCTGTGGGTCTCGGTGGTCTCAAGTTTAAAAACAGAGTTTTTAAAATGAAGTTCACAGAGTCTCCTTCCTAGGACTTTTGTGATACGTTAACAATATAAAGCTTATGAAATTCTAATTATAACACCTAGCAGAAAATAAGTACTTGATGTATCAGAGTTACAGACGAGATGATGGCAGTGCATGGTTTTTAATATAGTTCTTTGACAATAACTTTTACTTCTTAGATTATTTAATATACCCACACATATTAATCTGCATAAGACCACTCTCCCCTCAGCCTCTACCCTCCAAGACTCTCTGGCAGGAGCAAAACTTGGACCCAAAACTCTGCATGCTCCTGACAAGATCTCTCCCCCTCCTTTCCCAGCAACTTAGTCTCACATGCCTTGAGGCTGACAACGCCAAGATTATTGTGCCTTTTATCTCTGTTTGCTTCAGTCATCAAATGAAGCCCAAAACTTCCAGGTTACACCTCAACTTTCAACTCTAGTTTCCTAGAAATTCCTTACACCTCATCTCCTATTTCTGTACAACTTCTAAAACCCATCCACTCTTCTTTCTGCAATTCATAGTCAGCCATCAGCAAATTTCCTATATTCTCTTTTTTCTACATTTCTCTTCCAACTTTCTTCTCTACTGAAACCTGGCTTTCCTAGCAGGCCACTAATTAATATCTGCCGTGTCTTTCACTCCTCCCAGTACTAGAACTGAGTACTCCTTGCTGATTCCAGATTCTTTTCCCTTCCTCTCCAAAAAAACAAAAAACTTTGAATCTCTTATAGTTAAACTATATTACTACCATCTTGTCTTGCTATAATCATTTATCATTGCCAAGGTGTCATTCATATTTATTCCTTGAAGATTTCATCTCCTGGCTGACTGTCACTTTCTACAATAGGATGCCTTGGAGAATTCTTTGTAGTCTAAATTTTTATGTATATGATTATTCCAAAACCCAGATTCTTAATTTCTTAATTTCCCAAAATGAGTTTATTCAGCACCCTACCACAGCCACAACTTCATGGTCATATCCCAAAATTTGTTATTACTAAAAACTACGAAACTCACAAATCTCATTTTCATGTATGTCACTCTCCTTCCTGTCTTTCTATATCCTCCTATCTAGTGCCTCAACTTCTACAATTATTCAACCCAATCAGTACGTACAAGTCCATTAATCCTGCCTCCTTTTCACTGCCTTTTATTTTCCTCAATCTTTTATTTCCTTCTCTAACCAGCTGAAACATCATAGTCCAACTATAATCACCCCTTGCATTCGCCTCAAATCTTTTGTCTCTCTTGTCTCAACTTACTTGGTTAAATCCAATGCTTTTGCTATTCTGCAAGTGAAAGGGGGCTGGAAAAAGTACAGGCATGTGGCCTAGTCTCACGTTAACTGAGACTAATTTCAAATGGACCCATTCACAGTAACCCTTCAACATTTCCTCAACTGTTTCATAAGCGTCTTCTTCTTAAACCCCTAACTCCTCCTCCTCCCCAATATTTATGTTTAGATGATGATCTTGCTTCCCTTTCAACAAGAAAACAGAATAAATCAAGGAGAATTTCCATAATTTCCCGTAATACATCGATTTGCCCACCTGTATCTATGCCTTGCTTTCCTCTCTGTTATAATGACTGAGTGTCTAAAACCTAGGTAAGGCTTCCCATCCCATCTGTTCATTAGACCCCATACTCTCTCACCTACTCAAAGACGTCATTCCATCAAATTCTCTCTTTTCATCAATTTCCCCTTCACTACAGTGACACTTCCGTAAGCACACAGGCCTACTATAAGTTCTACAATCTTAAAAACTGAAAAAACAAAAACAAAAAAACACCTTCCTAACCCTGTTTTCCCTTTCATTTACCACCTGTTTCTATGATACTTGTATAAGAAGAAATTGATGAGAGTTGTCTCTGTTCATTGTCTCCAATTCTTTCTCTTCTTTGTCTCCCAAAAGTCTGACCAAAATCAGGGTTTTGTCCCCCAAAACACCACTACAACTTTCAAAGTCAGCAGTGATCTGTATTTGCTAAATCCAATTACTTTTCAGTCCTCCTCCCCCTTGACTTACCATCAAGATGCCCCAACTCAATAAACAGTAACTCCCTTCTCTACCTACTCAAAAAAAAAAGTCATCCATTTCTTCTTTGCATCCCTCGCACCCCACATCCAATTGATCATTAAATCCTGTCAGCAGTGCTTTCAAAGGCTATCTTGAGTCTAACTCAGCACATCTACAGCAACCATCCAAGTCTATGCCTTCATCATCTGTGGCTGGATAACTGGCAGGACTTACTGTCTTCTTGCTTCTGTCTTTGTCCTCTACAGATTATTCTCTCAATAGCGGTGAAACTGACCCTTGTGAAACATAATTGGTTTCTACCCCCCTCGAAGTAATCTGTATCAGAGATCATCCAACTATTACCTACAGGTCAAATCTAGACAGCAAACTGTAGCAAATAAGCCAAGAATTATTAATATTTTTTAGGGATATGCAAAAGCAGTAGCAGAAGCAAAAGTAGAAGAAAAGAGGTGAAGGAGAAGAAGGAGGAGAAAGAGGAGGAGGCAGAGGCGGAGGAGGCAGAGGCGGAGGAGGAGGAGAAGGAGGAGGAGGAGGAGGAGGAGAATATGAGACAGACTTTATGCATCCTGTGAAGCCTAAAGTATTTACTGTCTGGTTCTTTATTTGCTATCCCCTAACGTACACAAGTTGTCTGTCTCTAACTCTCTCCGACCTCCTTTACGTTAACCATATTAATAGTCTTGCTATTTTATCCCCAATATTCCAACTTGTTTCTGTCTCGAGGCCTTTGTATAAGCTACTCCCAATGCCTTGCCTTCCCTAGATATCCATACATAGATGGGCACCTCCACCTACTTCTGGTCTTTGTTCAAATGCCACCCTTTCAGTGAGGCCTTTGTTGACTGTCCCTTTTAAAACTGCAATACTTTTCCTTCCTAGCAATTCCTACATCCCTTCCTTATTTCATTTATCTCTAGACACTTATCACTGTTATTTGCAAACTGGCCCCCCATATACAAAGGGCAAGGAGAGATTGAAGAAAGAGGCAGACCACTCCAGATTGGTAGGTATCAATTCTAATAAGCAAGAGAACTTACATATGAGGTTTATCTTGGGTGACTGCAAGATGATTCAACCTGTGTGCATCCACCCACCAGAATCTCAAAAGTTAATGTAGAGGCTTTAATGGAGTTCAGTCATATACTGTCCAGATGGTCTCAACAACACATTGTTCTCTCAAGGCCGCATTCTTGAAAATGGCTCCCGCTGGGAAACAGTGGGTGGAACGTACACCTCAAGGACAGGGGAGGGGTGGAAGAGCCTCTGATTGCCCAGATCCAGCTCTCAAACCAACCACTGGTCACGTCCTCTCGATGACCTCCTCCAACAGTCACTATTATGCATACTGTATATTTAACTTCATGTGTAATTGACTGTCTACTCCCAACTAGAATGTAAGATCCATGAGAACGGGGATGTATGTTCAGTTTATTCACAGCTATGTGCCCAGCATGTATAACAGTGCCTTACATGTAGTAGGGGCTCAAAAAATATTTGCTGAACCAAAGAAATAATATACTATGAACTGTTAGGTGTTAGTCATATAAATATGTATATTCTTCGCGATGTTGCAGTTAAGGTTAATAAGTGAAAATGCCTAGGCTTTCTCTTGATTTGCAATGTAGTTTGGTTGTGTTTGTTTTTATTATCATACAACTCATTCTAGTATTTACCTGAGTTGAACCTGGTGTGAGAGGCAGGAATTCTCAGCAGGCACAGACAAAAGCAGAATGTTTTGTTATCCCTTTCAGTAAGTGCTTCCTTTTGTTTAATCTTCTAACAATAAACTCTCTCTCTTCTATTCACGCATCTCTCTGCTTTTCTCTTCCCTGTTTGGTGTCTCTTTATTTTTCATTTCAAAAATATTTATAAAAAGGAGAGAATAAAAGAACTAACTAAAACAGGAAATAAAAAAGGTAAGATACATTATGAGTTAATGATTCAGATTTATATACTAGAAAATAAAGAGTAAATTAATGAAAAAGTGGGCAAAAGACCAGAAAAGTGAGCCAGGAGGCCACTCCCAATTAAAGATGAAATGCCATCACCAATCACCCTCCATGAAGATGCTGGCATGGATGATAATGCTGAGATATGAGGCTCAAAAAAGATGTTAGTAAGGTCGCGTGGAAACTTTGATCCTCATGTTAACCAAGTGAAACCTGTTATTTTCATTCATGACCATCAAATCCCTAAATATATATGTAAATGAAAAATAAACTATAAATCAACCTTAGTTTGTCTTCACTTCCATAATAATCATCAAAATACATTCTCTGTTGATGATGAATTTATAGAAACATACTTGACCATCAATTTCTGGACAAATTGTCAACTGAGCTCAGACATCTGAGACCCCGGGGCCTTTCCATTCATACTCCCTCCAATTAATTCTACTACTTTCCATTCCTGTGAGGCAAAATCTCCTGGCCTCTTCTGGGTACATTCTCTTTTTCTTCCTCTGGATAATTCTGATTTTTGTCCGGTAATGTCAGAAGCTGTCTTTGTCAATAACGGTCATCAGGAAACAGATGACAAACCAAAAACAGACAATCTAAGGTGAGCTTAATAAAAGGCCCATTTCGAAACACGTAGGCAAGGCTCAGGGGGAAAAAATGCAATGATGCAGCACTCCAAGGTGACTGAGGTTGGAGCACTACTTCTAGACCTGAAAAAGACAAGGGACA
The DNA here is from genome assembly GCF_000325575.1 of Pteropus alecto. Classification (NCBI taxonomy): domain Eukaryota; kingdom Metazoa; phylum Chordata; class Mammalia; order Chiroptera; family Pteropodidae; genus Pteropus; species Pteropus alecto. The sequence goes on from NW_006434839.1 coordinate 4,536,099, forward strand.
GGAGTAATAACAGAGCTCAGAGACAGTGCTCTGTGGAGAGGGCCACCCGAGCGGAATTGTGGCCTTCAGTAGAGGACAGAGCTATCCGCAGGAACTTTGTCCCAGACTCCAGATCGCTTGGTGGTGCCTCCCATTAACAAAATCCAACCAGAAGCCACAGGACAAGAAAGACTGTTGACAGAGGCCACACACAGTGTTCTCTCAGGACATGGAACAACAGGAAAGAAAAGAGTGGAGAATGGATCTGGAGCATTAAATGTCCTCAGTGGTTAAATATGAGCACGTTAAAGAAACAGCAAACAGCCTTCAGTTCACACTGTAAAACACATTTGACATGTGGGATCAGAGTCTCATCCCAGGTGAATCCCTGGGAGGATTTCTGTAATTCCTTCAGGTTAAAAGTTAATCATGACTATGCTCATAAATTTGTCAGATGGCATGACTAACAGGGCATAAGAATCTCTATTAAATAAACCTCATTCTTTGCATCTAAAACACAAACTCAGTGGGTTTCTGAACTGGAGTGACAAGTCCCTCTGTTCCTTTGCCCCTTCCAACCTTGCTCCGTCCCTGCTCCCATTCCAGGTCACTGTTCAGCATTCTAATGCCAAGCCTGCTTTTACCCAAAGTGCCTGTTTCGTATGCTGTCATATATATACTGCCGGTTGGATCTCAGCCAGTGGAATTAAATGAAATGGCTTTCTGTCGGACTGAATACTAATTATGTCTTCATGCCAAAGCTAGGCCTGCATAATGACATCATTTACAAGCAGGCTTGAGGTTGAAGCTCAGTGTTTACTCTGATATTTATGGATGTGAGCAAAGTGGTTCTGTGCTGTTTTGTCTACCTGTATTGTGTTGGTTTCTTTGTTTTATAGATATGGCTTTGAAAATCCAAGGTCTTCTCTGGGCAACACTGTGGATTAAGTAAATTTCTCACAGCCTAAGTCAGTTGTCCTCCCATTTCGAGGCTTCAAACCCACAGCTTAGTGTCCCAGGGCAGCCTTTGGGACACTACTTGTTTTCGTACTGTCTTCAGGTCACTCATATATGCTTAGCATGATAAAACATTTGATTTTTCTGAAGCCATAGGTTTAAATCTGTTGGTAATTCTCAAAAGTTTCTCATTTTGTCCACTGTCTGCACCTTGATCTCAGCAGCTCATCAGAAATAATATTTTATTCTTCACCATTCAAGGGAGGCTTATAATTCTTACAGCATTTAACTGTGTTCACGTAACTAAATTACAGCAGGTCCTCAAATAAAGTCATTTCATTCAACATCATTTAGCTATAATGTTGAGAAGAAGAAATGATTCCTGGCTGGGGTCACTGTACGTATAGAGTTTGCACGTTCTCCCCATGTCTGTGTGCAAGTTTTCTCTGGGGACTCCAGTTTCCTCCCTCATCCCAAAGATGTGCACATGAAGTTCATTGGCATGTCTAAATCATCCCAGTCTGAGTGTGGGTGGGTGTGAGTGGCCTTGTGCTGGAAGGGCATCCTGTCCAGGATGGGGTCCTGCCTGCACCCTGAGCTGCTGGGAGAGGCTCTGGCCACCTGCAACCCTGAATTGGAATGAGCGGGTTGAAAAAAAATTCTCTTCCTTGTTTTTATTATCTTTCTTAAATGTATGTATGGCTCGCATTTATTTCAATGCTTGGTATTACAAGTGTTTGGGGTCTTTATTTAGATATTTGGTGATGATTTTGTGACCAGAAATATGTCATAGCAACTTAACTCTTGTTTACACCAATTATGGTAAAATTATAAGTGATTCTGCTTAAAGTAGCAGTTTCCAAGAACCTAGTAACAATGTTAAGGAAAGACTTACTGTACTAAGAAATCCATATTATAATCATAATTGAGAAGAACCCCTCTGAGCCTCATTTTTCTCTCAGCTGGCATTTTCATAGTTTTTCTATAGGAGTAACTTTATAGGGGAATGAAAAGATAAAAAAGAGTAGTCTTACTGTTAAGGGAAGCACATTGGGAATAACAGTTTAGGTCGGGGGAAAACGTACGGTGTCCATTCAATTCAACACATACATACCATAGCCTTTTCAAATTTAAGGTACATTAAGTATAGAAAGACTAATATATGTGAATCCTATGCTCCAGCATCTCATAATGATATGGAACCATGGAAAGAGAATCAAACAGATTGTCAAGAGATGTCATGTTTAAGTGAGTCAGTCTATATTGCCATCAAGAGGTGTGTAGCCTTGGCAAACCATTTACTGATTCTGGCCATTCAGTGATGAAAATATAATAAATGATCACAGGTTTATACAGGCTCTAAAATCAACTTCTCATTCCAGGCTACATAATATTCATATTGAAACCATTCTTTTAAATTCTAAAAAATGTGCTATCATTATACAAACGTAATTGCTTCTCATTGCTGTCAAAAAACAGCCATCATCCCTGATGGTGATTCTTAACCTAAATACTTGGCCTACAACTAGAAAATACTTTTTCAAATGAGTGATCCATACTGTTTAACCTCCCACAAATGTCCCTTATATGGATTTATCAATGTTTAACTGAAAGGAAGTTTATGTTCCTTTCCATTATGTTATGCAGAAGCAGGCAAGCAGCATACTCAAAAAAGGTATGGGGTTGGGGGACGGGGCAACAAAGTTCAAGACAGTGAAATACAACATCTGAGAACTCTGAAGTAAAATCTCCACACCAGCGCCGAGGGCAACTCCGTGGAAATCCACCACTGACTCTTTGGTCAACAATTTATTGTCTTTTATTTGCTTTTACCACTTATAGCTACAAGGCATGACTATTGGTGAATCTTCTGGAACAGAAAGGCTCTAAACGTTTTTGAATTTATTTTCCGATGCACTTGGAGAAAAAAAAAATGTATCTTCATTTGCCCAAGACTTTTGTGCTACATTGGATAATAATCTATCATGAGAGTGTTCATTAAATTTTTAAGTACACTGGTCAGTATGTAAAGTATAGTTTATTTGGTATAATTGATTTTTTCTTATACTTTAGAATTTGAACCCCTTGGGCTCACTAGATTTCCTGAAAGAGGGGCCAAGATGCTGACCAGAGCTAACAAGCTCTTTGAGTTATGTGCAAAGATGTTATATGTGTAATTGTTTTATCCTGGTGTCAATGCCATAAAAGGCATTTTTTTTTTTAAATTAAAATATCTTCCAGATAGGACTGGCCAACAAATAGGAAGCCAAGTCAAACGAGCAATAGCTCTTTATCAAAGACTGTCCGGAAACGTGGCCATTATCTTTAAATATTTCGAGAAATAAAAAAGGTCAGCATAAGAAAAATCTTTCTGATCTTTTGTGCTGTTATGATGGCATGAACTCTCTGGAGAAACATGTTTCCAGCCAGCTTGCTCCCAAAATAGTTTAAGGTGGTAGTCAAAGACAAATAAAATACTGGAAAGTTACATAATTAAATGTAGACAAGAATATATAGAAGATAGTAGTTTCCTAGGGGCTCCATGACCACACGACAGGATGTTGTAGAAGGGACTTCCACATAGAAGATAAGATTAAATAATTCAGGAGACTCACTGAATCTCAGAGCTAAAAGTGAGCTAACCTCTAGATGAAATATCTTACCCAAATGCAGAAAACCTTCATAATAATTCTGACACACAATAATCTAGCCTGGATTTTACTGTTTGTTGCGATCCTTTCACGTCTGTACTTCCTAGGGCAGTCTATTTGGCTGAGGGATAACCAACTGTGATAAAGTCCTTTAAACTGAGCTAGAATCTACCTCTCTTTAACTTCTCTTCACTATTGTGAGCTTTATAGCTCTGGAATGGCTCGGGTGAAACCTATTCTTTTTGAATATCAGCACTTTCAGTGACTGGGAACAGCTATTACACTCCCATGAATCTTCTCTCACACAGTGGTTAAGAGCATGGGCTTTGAAGCTAGAAAGAATTGCGTCTGAATCCTGTACTCACAACACAATAGTTTTTGCTCTAGAACAGGTTACTTATATACTCTGAGTCTGTTTCCTCATTTTCAAATGGAGAAATAATATCTACCTAAACAGGTTACTGTGAACATTTAAAAAATGATATAAATTCATGACAGAAAATAAGTGTATTTGGTAAATAACATAGGTTCAATAAATTTCTTCTCACATCCTCTTCCTCCTCAGATAAATGGCCTATATTCTAGATTCCTTGTTTTCATATCACGACCATAACACTGACTACAATTCTAAATTCTAGAGGACATCAAATCTTTTTATAGGTGAAATGCCCACATTTATAGCAACAGTTTTCAATCCTATGTGATTCAATACCTCTCTTTATAATAAACATCTGTAATGCTCTTTTTAATATTCTTGAAATACATTAACAGAAAATTAATCTAACTATAAAAATAATTTCAAAAAGTTAATATAATATCCTAAGTTAACATAAGTGAGCCTTTTTAAAAGTAACGTGTCATAAAACAATGTGTACTTCCACATGCAAATGCTTACACAAGACTACAATGACAGATATAACAAAGAGAAGAGATGATTGTATCTATACATAAAATTCCCATTAATGTATCAACCTCAAATGCCAGCTGATACAGGAGAGAATAGTATGACTTCCAATGACATAATTTTCTGAAATTGTAAACAAACTCCTGGTAAAGTTCTGAACAAAAACCGTAGTGTAATCTTTCCTTTTATACATAGTTATGTAGCTGGAAAATTGATTATATTATTAACACCTTGCAAAAAATACTGAGATTTTATATTACATAAAGTTAGGTTTTAGGCTTAGATGATTATAAATTTTTGACTATAATAACAACATCCTGCAGGACATCTGAAGGTCATTAATGATATAAGACAATTCTTTAAAGTTTGAATCTGGCTAGTGCATTGTAGAATGTCTAGTATCGTTGGCAATCATGCATACTATACAAATTCATTTATATAATGTTCAAAATCAGGCATGACTCACTGCAGTATTAGATGGCAGGATAATGATTGTCCTTTGAGGTGGAAGGACCAGGAAGAGGGCACAAGGAGAACATCTCTGCTGCTGCTTATGTTCAGGTTGATGATCTGGGTAATGGTTACTCAGGTACATTCAATCACAATATTCATTATCTCTCTCTATATATATATGATTTGAGCATTTTTCTGTATGTATGTTATACTTTGATAAAATCATAAATGTAATAAAAATATTAGGAATAAGTTTGTGTGAATTGGTGGAATAGGCAAGCATCCTATAGGTAGCTTTGGTGATATGTGAGAGGTTCTAATGCTTAAGTTGTTAGGGGGTTCATGCATGTTTTTTAAATTATGCTTTACATTTTATATGCATGTGACAAATATTTTTTGATGTGGATCCAATATTACATAATAAAATTTATTTATAAAACTGTCAGTATTGTCCAATATTCTTTAAAAACTTTGAGGTTTAGACACTTCATAGCTTTCTATCCTTCTTTGGATATTTAGAGTACTTCCAATATTTCATTTGATGATACGTTGATTATCATGCGTATAAATAAGTCTTTGAGTATATATCTGATGGTTTCCTTAGGATATATTCCAAATGTGAATCAAGGAGTCAAAGTATATAAATGCTCAGTATATTCAGATTATCTCTTGGGAACATTATACAAATTAACTCTGTACTCTCCACAGAAATATATGAAAGATTTAATTTTTCTGCCTCATATCAAACACTTGAAAAATATATATACAAAATGTATTAATATACTTACGTATTAATATTTATGCATTTGTTATGTATCATTTAATTGCAAGCTTGCAATATGTTAAAAGAAGCATTTTATTGTGCATTTCTTTGAGTGACAGTTGTGTTGACTATATTTCCCTATGCTTGTTTATTTTTTATTGACTTTTTTGGTTTCTGACCCCTATTCATTTTTTCATTTATATTTGAGTGTTCCTATTTTCTTACTGATTTGCAATATCACTGAAAATTTTTAATTCTGTTTTCTAAAGTCTATGACACATATTTGATTAAGTCTAAAATTTAATTTTCTTTAATATTTTAACCTCAAACATTGCTGGAGCACATTTGCTAAGGTTTCAATCACTTCCAATTCACCCAGCATCTTTTCATTGCTGTTCGGAATAGTTTTTGCCATGACTTCCGTTCCTTTCTTAAAATAAAATTTTCAGCCTCAATACCATCAAAGATAATGGAGCTCTCACAGAGTTCTCTATGTTGTGACCCCCTTTCAGGTTCTTAAAACTGCTTTTGAAAAAGATGCCAAGGGATGAAAACAGAACTTTATGTGCAGCCCTCCTTCCGCCCCAGCAGTGCAGGATCAACATTCAGATCTGCCTCAGAGACCACCAGAAATAATCCCATCAAGCCCTTTGTCCTTGTTTATGTCAGTCACCACAGGAAACAGCCCCCGTGCACAAGTTCTCTCTCATTATAAAATTTTCCTGTCCATTTGGCTTACTAAATCCCTGAATTGACTCAAGCTTATATTCTATCCCAAATTCCAAACTGAGTTACCGTGCCCTCTGCACCACATGGTCAGTCACCTGAAAAGTCCCCGGTGTCCTCAGCCTTTTTAGTGAAAATTTCCAAAATGTGGCTATCTATGGGGATAGATCATTGTTCATCATTTCTCCCTAAAACTATACATTGTTATAGATATCTACAGAAATTCATCACTTCAACCTTTGAAGATTATAGCACATGGATGACTAGACCCCAGCCCAAAAACTTCTTTCATAAATACTAGAACTCTTAACATCCAGACGGATGATCTTTCTGATGCCTTGGCCTCTTGATTCATTGGACTCCTCTCCTACGATGGCCTTTTCCTTCACCTCACTCCCACCGCTAATTCCCCTGGTTGTATCTGAGATCTTGGCACAACCACTTACAACATACTCTCTGTTATTCAAATTTCAAGCATCATCTCCACCCACCACCTTCCTTCTTTACAGTTCACTCTTTTTGGCACTCTTCTTCACCCTGTTATCGTCCTTTTCCCCTTGGTTACATTCCCGTCCTATCACCCTAATCACACCCTGAATTCACTCTCAACTCTCATATTCCTATCTCTCCACTGACCACATCTGGGAATTCCCCAATCTTGGTTCTAACCAACTCTTCATGTACATTTTTTCCCCAGGCCCTGACTGTCTGAAGTCAGCCAGAAAAAATACAATCACTTTCCTGGTCTCACTTTAAATGCCTGACCACCTATGATAACACCAAGTGGGCCCAAAAGGTCACCAGCAATGCCACAACGCGTCCCTAGGCCATTCAGTTTTTTGCTCCCCTGAGTAACTGTGGTATACTTTTCCTTCTGTCTTCAAGCCTTTAACTCCTTGTTAAGAGGTTTTTTGTTTGTTTGTTTTTACAGAGGATATAGAAACAATCAGAAAATACTGTCATAATCATAGTTAGTGAATGATAGAGGTGAGAGGTGCAGTTTAAAAACCAGAGACCAACATGGACTGCCAAACATATTGGCTTTCCACTGAAATTTAAATTCTTAAATTGGGCATTCAATTCTATCCATAAGATGAACACCACTTATCCTTTTCAAGTGAATGTTTCTCTCCACAATCTTTATTTTTTTCTCCATCCAAGTAGGACATTATATTATTCTATACTACTTTTCATACTATAAAAACATCAAACTAATCCCTCCACCTTACTAAAATAAGAAACAATAAACAAGGCTAGACTTTCTTTTCTTTGGTTCATATGTTATGTTCTACCCAGAAATCACTTCTCATGACCCTACTTGTCCAAATCTTTCATATGTCTTTAAAGGCATGTTCAAATGCTACTTTCTCCATAAAGCTTTGTCTGACACCATAAAAATAATTACAAGAAATGCACCCCTGTAAACCTGCTATTCAATTTGTACTTCATTATAGTGCAATATACCCTGCCTTACATTTAAATTAGCTTTGTGCATTCTCATCTCATTCGCTCTATGAAAAGTTCATTTAGTTAAGCAACTATATTTTACCTAGTTTACTATGCAGCCTACTTTGCTATGATTATGTTGTAAATAGCAGCTACTCAGTAAATTTTTAATAAATGAGTTGATTTTCAACTCACTAGCTGAATTCACTTTCATAAGGTTTTAGCTAAATAGAAAATAATTTAGTATAGCAGTCAAGAGCTCAAATAATATTTATTTAAATTCCTATTCTACTATATCTACTTAAACTCTCCGAGTCTTACTTTCTTCATTGATAAAATGGTGATAATAACAGTGCTTACTCCTTAGGGTTTTTGTGAGAATCGTTTGAATCTATTTATATAAAAAAAAATGAAAAAATGTCTGTCATTTTAAACACAGTAAATGTTAGCTATTATTATTGTATATTATAAAATAAAAATAAAGGGTTTTAAAGAGAGAGCTAAAATAAATTTAACACATGCACTCTTGTATGCTTTCTACGGGACTTCCTGGCAGGTGAAAAATAACAATAAACTTAATTAAGGGGTAACTTTTCTGGTCAGTATAAAGACAGAAGAGTTTTAATCCTGGCAAGAAGCAAGGTCTGGAAGCTTTTCATATTCAATCATTTTCTTTAACATGAGTAAGTCGAGTGCTCCATTAGTTCTGGAAAGGAGAGTATAATAGAATCAGTTCTATAATAGGAGCATTAAGCCCTTTTGCATTATAGGAAATTATTGAAAAAGGCTGCCAGGCTCTGATTTCCCTGCCAAAATATGGCTATGGATGGATATTCAACAGTAACATCAAGCTTGATAAAAACTTTTACTTTAAATAGCTAGAAACCCAAATGGCAGCATAGAACGTGAATGTCGGTCTTGAGCAAGCATAGGAATGGGAGGAAACGGACACAATCCTATCTTAAAATAGGTGCTTTTCAGAGATATCACTTTATTTAAATGCTTTAATTAAGATTACATGGTATCTCCATTGCTTGGTTTGAATTTACATGGCAACTGTATGTTAGACCTGAAACTTAAGCCAACATTACCAGTCTATGTGAAATACTGACATTTTTTTCTCTTTTGAATGTTGCCATCAGAAAGTCACCTCTATCATAGTAAACTGAAGAAAAATTAACTTCATAATTCTCTTCATTACCTTTCTTAAAAATTGGCTTATTTTCCTTCTGTTATATTCTTTATTAGTGTGCTACATTTCTTAAAGACATTGATTTGTCTACTCCTTAAACAGTGCTTTCCAGTTTGAGAGGGAACGTTTTGAGTCAATCTAACACCCACTAGGAAAATTCTCACGCCAGCATTTACCAGCCTGGCCCCAATCCCTCGTTACCAGTGTGAGGCTTGTGCCATAGAACAAAAATAAGGCAAATAACTGTCCAGAGGTACAGAAGCCTCTGCGATCGTGTCAGAAACCTCCAGAGAAGCACTATCAGGCATGGAGCTTATTTTAGGGTGACTTTTCTATGCTTCAAACCAAGAGAAAACATAACTCACTGACAGGGCACGCAGGCAATCCTTTAATAAAATATAAATTCATGAAGCTGACTCCACAACCATCCTTTCCTTATCAAACCTGTTCTGATTCCTTGATAGTCACACTTTGCACACACACTCTGTTCATATTCCCATCCGCTGAAATGAAACAGATACACCAGGGCAGCCCCAGACAGAATAATTCCCCCCCTGGATGTCCTTCCTGCTTCTCACGCAGAATCCATGAATCCAGATAACTAACATCGGCCCTCTCTTGCACATCACATATAAGAGTTATTTCCTCTCCCTGTGGCCTCAGCATACTTATCAGTCTAAATATCTCATTATTCACAGAGACATTTTTAAATATAGAATTCAAAAGTGAAGGTAAAATTATTCAATGCCACTACAAATACATCTTCCCAATAGCTTACATCCAATGGATTTCCTATTTAACCTTCCATTTCATTTAACAACCTAACAAAGCTTTTGATAACAGCGTCCCATTCCTTTTTTGTATCTTTTAAATGAAAACCATCGGCGTCTTTTCAGATTCGTTCTTCACTACACATAACAGATCTTAATTATTCAAAAAGAGAGAATAGGAAAAAAACTCAATTAGAGAGGTGCTTAGAGATATAATTAAACTGCGATAAGGCTGGAGAAGTTTTATCCCCATTTTTTATAAGACACATCTTCCCAGTAAGGAATCTAAGAGGTCATTCTTAACAGTATCAATACATGCTAAAAGTACTGATTTTTTTTTTTTATTGTAGTGCTTCCCATCACCCACATACCCCAAAGCCTTGTATGATTTAAAAAAAAAAAAAAAATCTTTTTTTACTTATAAATAAAGGAAATCTAATTTGAGACACTGACTTGGCAAGTTACAGAAAAGTGAGAAGTAACAATTCAAAAGTGACTTGAGCCCCATTCCCTAAGATTCAGGTTATGTTTTATAATATGTCAAGGATATATTTCTATTAAGTGGTGAAGTACACAAATATGGAACATAGATGGAAAGCAGTTTATATTTACCTTACAGTTTTTTTAAGCATGAAAAGAGGAGGAGACTAGAGGAAACCAAGCACAGTAGGGCGCAACAAGCATCCAAATACCATAGAACTATTGTTATGAGAAAGTGACACCTTATAGTAAAATACATCACTACCTTTTTAATTAAAAGCCAGATCTACCAAACCTGGAAATAAAGGGACATCCCTCACATGGGAAAAGTGACCTAAACTAGCATCATCAGACAGTACCCACAAATTACTCTCTCAGTGAATCTCTCTCTACTACAGCTCTGGGGAAAAGAAGGAGCTTCTGTTACTTTGGAACACTCTAGTTCAAGCTGGTCCTCAATGCCCTTCCCATAATGGCCTCCAGCCTCACTGAGACAGGGCTGAAACAGTAAAGCAAGTACCACAAGAAAGGACTTCACCTACAGACTACCGTCCTTCCTTGCCCTCTTCTTCTCTTCCTTCCATCTTCTTTCTTACTTCTTTTCTTCCTTCTCTCCCTCCTTCCTTCTTTCTCATTGTTTCTACTTAAGACCTTTTATCCAGCTGGAGTTATGTTTCTGCCACAGGTGGGGTCTATGCAGATATCAGACAAGAGTTTACATTCATGCACTTGGTTTGCAAACTTGGGAGTTTCCTAGGTGAAATCTAAAACTGGCCCCCAAATAGAGAATGCAGGGAGAGACTAAAGAAAGAGGCAGATTAGTAGCTGGCAGTCCTAATAAGCAAAAGAAGTTACTTACAAAGCTTGTCTTGGGCATCCACAAGACGAGTCCATCTCCACATGTGCCAGCCAGAATCTTAAAAGTTTAGAAAGAGGCCTTAACAGGGTTCTGTCACATATTTAGTCCAGATGGTCTCAACAACACTTTACTCTCTCAAGGTGGCATCCTTGAAAATGGTTCCCACTGTGGATGAAAGAGAGATTCTATAGTAAATCTTACAAGCTCAGTGACTGACATTAACCTCACATGATGACCTGATCATAAATCCTTATCTGGGCAGGTCATGGTGGGTAGTCACGCCCAAGCCTATAACTTTCTTAGTAAAAGGTTTATCTTCGCCTTATGCAAGCCTTGTCTTTTGTTCTTGTTCTTGTTCTTTGTTCTTTGTTCTATGAAATACCAAAGTAATTCTCTTTTCCAGACCCCTTGGAAGTGTAATCACCCTCAAGGGAACACAAGACCTTGTTGCTTATATGGCATCCTTATTTACTGTAAATATTAAATATCAACTATCCTCTATTTACAAATGTGAAGTGTATACCTCTCCATTTTACTTTTTATCCAATCATAGAGATTTCCCCACCTTGCTTTCTCTCTCCTCCTCAATCTACCACCAACGGATTTGATATAATCTTACTTATGTTCCCTCCTTTGATTACAAATGCATACAAAGAACTACAAAACTGCTATTTTCTGAAGCATTTTCTCAGTCCATTGCTTCTGAACAAGTCCTTAGTTTGGTTCAAATAAACTCTAATGGACTCTTATAAAATTTTCTATAGGTTTGGATGTTCTTACATCGACACTTCTGTGGGAATGGTGGGCAGAATATATACTCTAAGAACAGGGGTGCAGCCAAGGAGTCTCCAGTCATGGGTCAAGTGGTGGTCATGTCCTCTTGATAACCTCCTCCAACAGTATTGGGGTAGCAATACCAGACAGTCAATATAATTTGACCAAACATGAATCCACTGAGGCACCTGTCACCATTCCTGGTCCTTGGAGAGCTGACCCCACAGGCTGCTCCAGAGGTGGCATGCATTTCTGTTCATATGGCACCTTCAGGTCTGACAGCCCTTTCTGCTATGCTTCTGTCATCATAAGTACAAAGCAGTCGTTTTGCTGCTTTGACAACATGCTAGGGCTTAGGAAATTGTGAGATTACCTATGACTACCTCTGACCATATATATCATTCAGCCATTTCTTCCCTAGGGTCTCGGTGTCTTCCCTGGGAGATCTGTGATCCCAGAAATTCTTAGATACGTCTTGTTCTCAGACATATCAAAGAGTTCTTCCTTCATCCCAGGTTTATCCAGGGGAATAGCCAATCCAGAGAAATTGACGATTCTGCTCAAATTACTTCTACTTTATGCACCCAATTCTCTTACCTTTGTTGTATGTGATTTTATTTTTCCTCAGGACCTAAGCTTTTGAAACACAGCTTAAAGAAAAAAATCCTTTTTTTTATTTTAAGTTAAGTTGTTTTATCTATCCCTAGAGACAAGGAACATAAAACAGCTAAGCTACTTTAATGGTGGAAGGTCAACGAGTTAATAAAAAATGTAGAAGAAAATAAGTAATTAAAAATAAGACTTTAAGAAAGACAAAAAAAAGCAAAATTAAGAGCATGTAAAGCAACTTGAAGTTAGATTATCTTTCCTAAAAAAGGGGTTTACTCTTTAGCTGTGTCCTGGTCAAGTTCCTTTTATGGCTTCCTGTAGCAGACACTTTCTTTAGTACTCGCCACCTAAACGCAACTCCTCTAACCTCTGCATGTTCGAACACTAAATACAAGGGAGCAAGTGATTCAGGCATATAAAGGATCCTCAGCTTGTCACGATTCCCCTTCTTAATCCTGTGACCTATGTTGTGATGAAACTCTAGGATCTACGTTTCACAAAGTTAGGGACTTTGTTTTACTTTTTCATTTTCAATCGCATGCATTTAAGATAGTTTGGACCATAGTAGCTGTTCAACAAATATTAATTGGGTAAATAAATCCCATAAGATCCCATTTGTATTTATATACATGAAGATATATTTTAGTCATTTTTGTTGCTAAACATTATTCATTATTGAGGCTGAGGCACCAAGTACAAAAAATATATAAATAAACCACCACCAAAAAAAAATATTATAGAAAACTATTTGATACGTTTAAGTTGGTAATTGGGATGAGAGCAGAGATAAGGTTTCTCCTAGCAGTGCAGGAGACTGGATTCCTCCATTGCAGCCCAGAGATCTATATTTTACCCAAATTTCAACTGAAGTATGAGGATGCCCTAAATATATAACAGGTATAAGAGGTATGTTGGAGATCTTAACCCTTTCAAAGAAAAAAAAATAGAAGCTACAGCTCCTCATCTCCCTCTAACACATTCTGAATAATAAAGGTTTAAAAAAAAAAAGTTTTCTATGAGAAGGATTCACTCTGCTGACCATTCACAGTTGTCTTCCAAACTCACTCCATTAATCCCTCTCCATATTACACTCTAGAAATAGAATACAGAATTAGAGTGAGGATCCAAATGCTTCCCAGACCAATTCCTCATGTGAATCTGAGGCTCATGAATTTTCTTATTCGGCTGATATATTAGATCAGCTTTGTTATCTGGAAGCTGAGCGCTTGATCAATAGTTCCTGGTCTCAACTTTGAGTTCGCTTCTCCTCTAACCTTTACTTCAAAGATCGAGTTGGCATGACTCAATGAATATCCTTTTAGTCATCAAGTTACATTCACTTCAGTAAACTTAAATTTTTATTCCAGAGGGGTATATTTTATCTTTGTACTAGAGACTATAAATGGGATACCTAATAGGACATATATCTTGAGCTATTGCTCGAGTATTATAAATAGAATTCCCCATCAGTGGAGAATGAAACACACATCCATTATTAGTTTCATAATAATGTTAAGAATATGAGCCAAACTCAATAAGCCTAACTAAATATGGATCTACAGAGTAATCTACCGGATATGGAATAAGTGCTACACACAATGATTCATTTTAACACGCAACAGTGCAGAACAATCTCATGTGATGAGGTAGTTACATTCTTAGAACACTGCAGCTTTTATTAAAGTGCTTTGTAGAAAATGAACACATGCAAAATATGGAGCTGCATCTTTCATGACTGGTGACAGTCCAGAGTTAAATGGTGTTAGAAAACAGATAAAAGATTAGAACCCATTAAAGATCCCTGAATTAATCAGAGTGCTCTCCAGAAGCTCTGTTACAAGACGTATTTCCTGAAAGCAGCCTGCTCTCTTGTCATCCAAGGCTCTGCCGATTCTGCTATTTTTGCTTGGAACAGCCCTCTGGTCATTCTTCAAGTGGATGGCTTTTTTTCTCTGTTAGAACTTAGCTGATACATCAACTTTCACAGAAAAACTTATCTAAGCCTCAATCCCCTGGCCGTGCCAGATCAGATGCCTCTCTTCCAAGCTCCTAACCAGCACTGAGTATAGCACTCTTACGGAATTTATCACAATATTTATATTACATATTTATTTATTGTGATGCCTCACTATGTCATAAGCTGCTTCAAGACAATAATCACGTCATTTACCTCTCTGATGCCTGACTTTGCATTTGGCCTGGTATAGAGCAGGAGCTCAATAATTATGTGTTGAGGTCTCTTTCTTCGGTCAACTCTTTCTCAGAGCTGAGGCCTCAATTTAAACATGACTTTCATCATGAGGCCTTCCTCAACACCTCAGTAACTCTGACGGCCTTGTGAAGACTTTCATAGTAGTTTTATCAAAATTATAGTGATATAGATATTGGTGCGATGATTTGTTTAAAATCTTCACCCTCTAGGCTAAAAGCTTTCTGAAGACAGGCACCATGTCTCTCCCATTTGTAGTGAGATACCTAACGTCTTACTGAGTCTGGTACATAATTCACAACCAAAAATATCTGTTGAATTAATTACTGATACTTGCTACAATATGGAGGTCTTTAAAATTATTTGTTAAGTGAAAGAAGCCAGTTACAAAAGACTACATATCATATAATTCCATGTATATCATATATCCATAATAGAGAAATCTATAAAGACACAAAGATTAGTGACTGTCTAAATTGTATGACTAATGTGACTATGTTATTACCAGGGGAGAAAGATGAAGGAGGAGTGGGAAATGAGAGTAACTACTAATGAACACTGGGTTTTTGTGATAATGAAAATATTTTTAAAAAATAGATTGTAGTGATTATTGTACAACTCTGTAAATATACTAAAAATCCACTGAATTGTACACTTTAAATGGTTGAACATTATAGCAGGTGAATTATATCTCACTTTTATAGTAAAGCTGTTAAAGTAGTTGTTGGATGAATGAATAGATTTAAAGATCCACATGATGTTCAGGTGTCCCCTCATTTAATAAAGAAGGATAACAAGGTTCCCATTTTGTATTTCTCAAAATGGGAACCTTGTTATCCAAGGTCACTTCATCATAATCTTCAAAGATGTATTTCTAGCATAAAGCACTGTCGATTATTCTACCTTCCTTTTTGTAGCCTCTGAATCTATTAAATGGTGCTTACTATAGTTTCTTTCAGCTTTCACTCATATAACTGATCTCCAGCTCTCTCAGGCTGCAGTGAATTTTGTAAGAACCAAACTCTAATTGCCATCTATTTCATGTGCCCATTCTTTGAAGTCACCATGTACCTCTGAAGAAATTAGGATTTAAATAAGAACTAGAAGTGGCCAAATGATTTCGATGGCATTCTTTTTTCTCCTTCCCCTCCACTGTGCTGCTTGTGACACATAAATGACTGTAGCTCTAGCAGCCACACTGGATCATGAGATGAGTTCCATACCTTAAGAGTGTCAGGACTTACTAGGAAGATTATGAAACTTTCTTCAGTTTAATTATAGCACAACATAAATTTCAAAATATTATATTCTAAAACATGCATACATCTTGTCTGAACTCTGAGGAAATGTCTTTCAAATCATGGAAAGAATATCTTACAGAAATAACAAAAAAAGAAATAATAGCAGCTATGCTACTGAATATCTTGAGGAAGAAAGCATAAACTGTGGCATTAGAAAGATTCATTCAATTATTAATTATCCTTTAATATCTGTGAGAACTTGGGGAGTTAATTCATCGCTGGGCCACAGTCTTTTCATCTGTAAAATGGTGTTAGTAATACTTACGGGGTTATCAAAGGATAAAAACTATGCATTGCACTTGATGGTGCCCAAGCAAAGCCTACAGGTATTTCAGAAAGAAAACTTCGTGAATAAAGCTGACTCTTCCAAGCAACATTAAATACCACAACACTGATCTACAAAGTGTTGGGTACAAAGGGATATAACTCAAAAATTCTATGCACATCTAAGTTTTTATTCCAGCTGGAGGATATTTTCATGAACTGAAACACATTTACCTAAGCAAACAAAAAAATCAAGAAATATAGTAGAAATGTTTCCTTCATTTTATACCTACTTAAAGACGGAAAAGCTAAATTAGGATAAGGAAACTCTAATTGGTTAAGTGGTTAAATTATGGAAAGAAAGGCCTGGCAGAGAGCAATAAATCCGATTAAATATATAAACAAGGTCAATAGCAATACACCTAATGAGGACAAATATATGGATATTTTATAAATTGTGAAAGAAATCTACCTTTTAATGGCAATAAACTGTTGATAATGGACTAGGATAGGGCTAAGATCACATGTGTAGAGAAAGTAGAAAAATAGAAGAAAGGAGGTAACAAATGAACTAACTTTATTATGTGTAATGAAAAGAGTCAATATATTTGCTTTTATGTTTGACATTACACATATTATACAAACATACATACATATATAAACACATTTATATTTGACATATAGCTTTAAACCCATCTCTTTATTAAGTTAAAAGGTAACTTATTAGAATTACGTAGCCTCCAAATAAGAAAAACATAAACTCAAAGATCAAGTAACAAAAGTTAGAAAACTAAAAAAAAAAAAAAAAAAAAAAGTCAAAGAAGAATAAAAATAAACAATCACTTATTAATTCAAACTATTATAGAAGTGCGTATTGTGTCAAGCACTGTGTAAAAATCTGGGTAGTACCGTTTTTCATCGCCAGGCAATTTAACAGCCCAAGAGCTTATGTGCCCACGCACGCATGCATGCACACACACACACACATAAACACCCTTTCATTGATTACACTTGCTGCAATTATCTCCTGATTTAGGACATTTTTCTCTGCCCTGAGGTCAAAAAAATAAACTCCCATGTTTTCTTTTAGAAAGCTTAATTTTGTTCTCATTTAGGTATCTAATTGACATGGACTTTCTTTTGCATATAATATAAGGTACATATCCACTTCTTTATGTGTTTCCCAGCACCATTTATTTTATGTTCATCCTTTCTCAATTAGTCTACAACAACCCTTGGTCAGATATAAAGTGGTCACCACCATGCACAGATCTGTTTCTGAGCTCTCTATCTTTCTCTTTGATCTATCGGTCGTGCTCTCTAGCAATAAACTACTCAACTTTCAAAGCCTAACAATAAGCCTTGGAACCTAGTAAAGCAAGTCCCCTCCCCTTAGTCTTTAAATGTGTCTTCATCATTCTTAGACCTTTGCTTTTGATCAAAATTTTGTGACTCTGTCTTTTGATTAGAATCCTACTGAATTACTGATATAGTCAAGGATAACCAATTTCTTTATAATATCTAGTCTTTCAATTTATTTAAATCTTTTCAATGTCTTCCAATAAAGTTTTATAATTTTCTAAACAAAGGCAATGCACGTCTATAGTGAGATTTGTTTTAGATACTTGTATTAGTCTGCTCTGGCTACCGGGACAAAATACTATAGACAAGGTGGCTTAACAACAGAAATCAAGGTTCTACAAGGTTTCAGGACTCTTCCTTGCTTGCAGACTGCCACCTTCTATTTGAGCAGAAGGATTTAACTATCTCAAGCTAATTCTACTTTGATCTATATTACGATTCATTTGCTACTATTTCTTTTTTAAAAAAATGTATTGGGGTTGCATTGGTTAATAAAATTATAGAAGTTTCAATTGTATAATAATACATTACCTGCATATCGCATTGTGTGTTCACCACCCAAAGTCAAATCTCCTTCTGTCATCACATATTTGACCCCTTTATCCTTATGCTACTATTTCTCGTATCCCATGTTGTCTCCTTTTTAATATATCTTCTTCTTTTCAAATTCTCATTAAGTTCAACCTTAGGAATATTAAAATGAAAATACAAATGACTTAAGTTAGAAGGCAGAACTGAAGGAGGAAAAGTAAAAGAAAGGGCAGAGGTACAAATATCTCATATTCTAAAATGAAATATCAAAAGATATGAATTATCTTCCAATAAAATTATAAACACTTTCCAGTCACCTTCAGCAATCTCTTTAGTTTTTCCCAAATAAGAGAAAAGCAGAGGATATCATGTAACATGGAAGCTGGGTCAAGACAAACATTAAAACAAAATCTTCAGTCCCTCCATGCCCAAATTAACCTTTTATAATGATGCAACCCAAAAATATTTGGTTGTGTATTTTTTTTAATTTAAAATGCTACCAGTTTATTTTTAACTATAAAATTTTCCCATCTTCTAAATTTAAATCAAATAAGTTCCTAAACTGAAGATTTTATCCAATTAAAACTAAATTTATGCAACTCAGAGTCATAATTGCATTCTATGGGAAGAAATTTGTGTTTTTTCTGAGCTTTATTTGCCTTATCCAAAACAGTGTTACATCTTGTTGGTCTGTACTAGATAAAAGGAATGAAAATCTTCCACAAATAGATTCCTGATTGCCTCGAAACATAATAAGTTTTATATCATACACTGTGGATGGTTAACAGTAGAAATTAAAACTGTTTCATTATAGTTCTTTTATTGACACAGTGACTCTCCTAGCCTCATCTTTGACTTCCTCACTGTCTGATTAATAATATTGACATCTCCTTTCCTGTTTATATTATTGACTGTTCCTTTAAGTTCTTTTTCTATTGTTATGTATCTTGCAAGTGTCAGATTGTGCTGTTGATTTTAATGCAATTCCAAACACTACTTTTATAATAAACCTAGGTTTTACCATTTAAATACATTGTCATAACAGCTATATTTCCTCATATTTTGTACTTTAAATTTTCATCCCTTTTTGATTTTTCCTTTGTCATCTATCTTACATTCTGGTCTAGGTTTTGTTTACTTTTATCCTTCAGTGATTAGAAATTTTGATATAATTTTTTAATAAAAAATTATCAATTACCAACTTAAGGACTTTCAAATGTATATTTAAGCCTCTTGTAACATAAAATTACAAAGAAGATGCATTTTAATTTTTTTTGTTTCTTGTTTTGTGGAAATGTATTTTAAAGATGCATAATTTTCCCCAAATATTCAGGTGACTGTTCCTTACATTAGCTGAAAATTTCTTAACACAACCTCCACACCATCCGTCTTTAAATCTCTTGGTTATTTAACTGTACTAAGAAATTTTATTTTAAAGAATTTAATAACTATAGATCTTCTTGACCATATATAGTATCTCTCCAAAAAGTCTTTTATTCTGGTCTCTCCCATTCTCTGATAGCTCCTTCGTCAACATTTCTAGGGAGAGTCTATGACACTGTGTAAGGTTACCAACCACTCATTTATCTCTACAATATGCCCGATTTTGTACCAGACATTATATTTTCTAATTAACTATAGAAATAGCATTTCCAATGAGGTAGAAATGGTTTATGGGGTATAAAGAGAAAACATGACTTGAACAAGCTCAGAAGACAACTCCTAAATTTCTACCAAGAAGCTCCTTGGTATTAGAGTTTGTTTTTATAAATCAGGTGTATAAAAAATTTTGTTGGCTGAGGTTGATAATTAGACTAACCTAAACAACTGACGATGACATACTGTGAGAAACTAGCTTTGTGAAATCCATGGTAGCATATACGGAGACCTGGAGCAAAGAGGAATTTACTCACCTAAAAGTAAAACTGGAAAGAAGACAGCAAAGCAGAGGCTTACAGAAAAATATGTATACATTAATCAGAGGAATGGCAAGTTCCTAAAAACTGTCACTGAAAGGTAGAGACTTATTGCCCAAAGGTGTTCCTTGATGAATCTTGAGGATGCTCTAGACCTGAAATAGTTCATCGTTTAAAAGTGTTAGTTGTTGGAAAGGTACTAGATACCAGGTAACTTAGTGACCTCATTATTCAATTAGTAAGTGCCAACTATTAGCCAAAAATTAGATATACAATAGCCTTTGGAGCCTTAGAGTTTCTGAAATTACCAGCATTGAAATAAGAAAATCTAATATGAAAAAAAGTGTTGCTAAAGGTAGCCATAAAAGCAACTCATAGTAATTAGGACACCTTAGCAGATTCTAAACCTCATAGTTTACGTGCATTTAAAGATGAAAGCTTTATGAAAGGGCTTTGTAGGCAGAAACTATTAAGATTTAGTGGCATAGAGGTAACATGTCAACATTAGACCTTTTGGTTAAGGTTAATAATCTCGTATATTAATGGAAGTTTTTTGATCAGCAATTCCTTTTGAAAACAAGGTTTAAAAAGCAGAGTTTTCCATATCACCTGCTTCGTGGAGAGTAACGGAATAGCAGAAGAGCAGCTGACCTTATCTTGTCCAGTTTAGTGATGCTTAAGCCATGAACATTCTAACACTTGACCCATGGTCTGGAATTTAGAATCATGTTGACAATTTTTCAGAAATAAATGATACTCTAATTTTTCAAACCATTCATTGATGGTCATGCCTTTGGCATCTGGGAGTATGGTAAGGAAGAGAAGCATACCTCAACTAATGAGATTAGCTACAACCATGGGTACCAAGAAGGTGAATGAAAGATGCTCTCTGATTCCTAAATTCCAGCATAGAAGATGGTTCTAGCTCCTCAACATTGTTCTGTTCACTTTCTTGAAAAGAATGTCTAACAAAGGTTTTTTTAGTATATGTTTTTAGAAAATGAATCGCTTTGATGAAAATCAAAACTATTTCAATTTTATAAATCTGTCTTCATTTTTTTCAGTACTACAACACCAAGACTACCAGAATAAAATGGGAGAGTATCTGTCTACTATTTCACAAACTTCAATGTTCTTTCATTGAGATTTTCCCAGAAAGTAACAGTTCACTAGCATAATCCTTGAGTTAATTCTTCCCCTTAAACATCTGTCATAAAGACTGCAATCAAAGGGAGATAATGTAAGTTAAAGCACTGTAGGAAGTTTGAAACATTATACAAATATGAGATATTTTTATCATAATTTACATGTATGCTTGTCTCTCTGATTACATGATTTTGGCACTATTATGGACTTTGAGTATAGGGTCACTGAAAACAGAAACATGGTTAATCTAAAACCATTATTTTGGTTGGCTGAAATTCTATATTATTATTCCTAGTGGTACGACCTATTCTATTATTCAACAGAAGTCCACCAAGGCACTTCCATGCTTCATCTTTGAATATGAAACCAAGTTTTAAACTGTAGTCCTCTTTTTTGGTTTTTATTAAACTCTCTTTGTTTTAGAAGGCAAAATCTAGAATTCATCTGGCCATGAAAATGCCTCCTCTTGTTCCTTTAAGAAAGATACTCTGAACATTTGACACTGTTAGAGTTACTGACTCTATGTTTACAACTCCTTCAAAACTTTTGTACAAAGATGACCCTGGAATATCAGAAAGCCATGAAGTTACCAGAGACTAGCAGAGTTCTATCAAAAGGAGTGAGAAGCCAAACTAAATGGCTGTTGGCCAAAGAAGGGACAACTTAAGCACCAGTAAAAATAAGTGAAATAGATTAAACACATTCAATATATTTAAGTCCATGAGAGCTTAATGATACTAACCACAGTACATACACCCCACTGGTCACCTTTGGAAGATGCTAGAGAATTGCCTCATTTTAAAACTTACATAAAGGAAAGTAAGTGTTTACTCTGTTTTTCTTATACAATCTGCACATCATGGAAACATAACAGTTGAAGAAGGGATGTTTCTTTTTGTATAAGTATTCTAGCTAATAAACAGAAAATGGATGACAAAATTAGGATATGACCATCATACAATCTCTAGTGGAATAATCAATCTATACTATGCTTATTAATGGCTGCTAATGTCACAGAAAGAGAAGCAACCAAACATAATATCTGCTAAAAGAAGAACACAGCATAGCACAACCTATGAAGTAGCCTTGCAAAGTAAATAACTAGAAACCTGAATTTAATCAAGTCTCTAGATCTAATGAATTATAAGAAATTCAAAGGACAGGGAAACATAGAAAACATATTAAGCGATACTATATGGATGCAAATAACCATGTTTCTGTTTTCAGAAAATCCATACTGTGGAAACTCTATAGAAATATATATATGTAGTTTCTTCAAAGGCAATATGTAAAAAAGAAAGAAAAACCACAAAATGGTGGAGATGAAAGGACCCTTGAAAAATAACAGACATGCAAACCTGTCGCAATGTATATACTGATTCAAACTAACAAAAAGGGGGAAAAAAAAAAGGAAAGAAGGAAAGAAATAAGTTTAAAATTCCAGAAATGTGAACACTGCCTGAATAGCTAATGATACTAAAGATAATGATTATATATTGATAATGCCTTTTAGTTGTGACAATGATATTTTTTGTTAGAACAAAGAGGCCTAATCTTTAAAAAATATATAATGAAATATTTAGAGATAAAATATGATTTCTGAGATTGCCTCAAAAACAATACAGGAGAGTGACTAGGGGTATATAGATTAAACAAATCTGGCCAGGTATTCATAATGGTTGAATTCAAATAAATTAAAAAAGAGAAGTATACTGAATTTAGTATACTGTTCTTTTTGCTTTTACATATATTTAAAAATGCCCATCGTAAAATATGTTTTAAAAAGTCTCCTGGTACAACTCTGCAGTCAAATGTGTGAGAAACAGACGATGATCCTAAGAGCCTCGTAGATCATGGCCCTTAGTTTAAAATCCCATTTTGGCACATTAATGAAAAGCAGAAAAAAAACAATATCCTCTCCCCAAATGATCACAAAAACCAGATCATCAATATGTCTATTGCTGAGTATCCCCTCCTGTCATCTGGGAGCACTTCATGTTCACTTTTTGATACAAAGATATCTTTAATAAGATGGAATGATTGATAAAATCTATTAAAATAAAAATTAATAGACATATATAAAAATCACTTCTTTATAATTATAAGTCAAAATAATGGATTTTGGAAATAACACATGAATATGAGACAATTTAGTAGACGGTAAACTCAATGGAAGTCAACCACATAATGTGGCTACCAAAAAGAAAGCAAATATTCCAGTGAATTCACAGCCACGTACCAGGACAAGGTAAGCGCCAGTCCCAGTGTGCTCTCCCTCAGAACGTACCCACTGTATTATCGCCAGTAAAGGTAGCTTATCACATTGGAAAGGTTCTAGGATTAATTAGATGGTTAGGAAAACCTAAAGTCTGAAGTGAAAATATGCTTGTTTTAGAGAAGAGAAGGCTTGGGGTTGGGGATGAGGGTTATGCAGAGAATGGAAGGGCTGCCATATAAAATGAGTAATTCCCTCCTACCAGTGTTATGGGCAGCCCAAGGCCAAGGACCACAGAAACCTTTCAACTATATATTTGGTTGCCAGAACCATGCAAGGCCATGCTTCCCTGGAGGTGGGCACATATGTACTAGACAACCTCCTCACTGTTATGTCATAAAAGGAATGATTTTCAGTCCCTTACAACCCTGAGAGTCTGAAGTCAGAACTATATTTATCATAACCGCTCTGCTTGTTTGGTTTTCCCCGCCCCCTTGTTCTAAATGGCAGGTACTTTCAGGGATTCTTACCGACCTATTTGTGTCCAAATCACAGCTTCTAGTCTTTAAAATTAGCCACCTTTCCCTCCTCCTGCCTGACACGTTCACTGTTTTCATGATATGTGGCTAGGGGTATAGCATTTGATCACAGAGAGGCGGTTGTTACCTAGTTTGAGCTCAGCAAGAAGCAGATGGGTGACTAGTAAGGAAAAAGCTTCTATATATACACACCTAAGCATAAATGACGGGGAAGGGAGGAATCAAGATAAAGAACATGGCAAGTAAATTGTAGCCATTACTTTTAAAGTTTTTGAGAGGAAATAAAAGCTTTATACTGCTGTATATCTAAGTGGAAAGTGTAGATTTAGGCTGCTAATTTACAGAAGAACATCAGGCACTTTGAACCAGGGACTGTGAACAGACAGCCAAGCTTTGTCTAGGTCTGTTCTGGCACCTTGCATTATTCCTTTGTCACTGCTTAACCTAAAGATAAGGTGTGACTACTGTCAGCACTCTGAAAACAAAAAATACAATTAATGATAGTGACTAATTACTGACATTATTCTGAGACGACTGGTTTCTTGCCCTTGCAAGCCCTTTTAATTTGGTTTTGAAATATGTAGCATCATAATAGAGTATTCTTTTCTCCTTTTTCCCCAATATGCCAAACTAAGCAATTTATTGAAATGATAAATATAGAAAATTTTCCTCCCAAGCAGCATACATTCTGCTTTTATATTACCCTAGATATTTGGCCAGATTTTATGAATGCCTGACATGACTAAGTCTAATAAAACCAAATGTACAATGAAAACAAAATATTAGACTTTTATTTATGTATGCTAATGTAAAGTTATTTCTTTAATCATGTCATGTCACCACTAAACTATAATAACCCAAAATGAATAATACAAACAATGATTGGATTTTATTAGTGTGTTTCAATTTCACAGCAGAATTTAGTTTTATACAGAGACATCAGAATCCAAGCTCTAGCTCCACGCTTTATTAGGTATATGACATCTGTGAAGTCTCAGTTTCCCTCTTAGTGAAATGAGACATTCAGAATGAGATCATCTTGGTTCTTTTAGTTTCAATAGCCTTTGAGTCTGAATTCAGAAATCAGAACTAAAAATATATATATATGTATATATGTGTGTGTGTATATGTATATACATATATACACATATATATCATGTTTTTTTAAAAAAAAGAATTTTTAAAAATTCATAGGAACATAAAATGTGGAAGGTAAAAGAAGAAAATATACCAAAATGATAACACTATATTTTGGGAATGGAGGGTGAAGAAAATAGTTCATGGGTAATTTACTTTTCTTTTTTTTCATATCTAAAGGATTTATAAATCACTTTGTGATGGACATAATTTGAGAAAACAAATATCTTTTAACATTTAAAAAAACAATGTTTATCTCAGGCCACTACTTTGTCTAAGGGTGTGAGACATCAAATATTGTCAGCACAGAAATTAAGATTTGTCTCACATGTGCTTCTTTTTTTGGGATAAGGTTCCAAACAGAACACTGCAGCAATGCAGTCAGTTGAATAAAGCCCATGATATTGGTAGCATCACTGGTCTAGTTATGAATAGAAGAATCAAGCACTAGAATGAAACGAAAACATAGTTTAAGTATCACAGCATTTTATGCTGTATCACTTCAGTTCCAAGTTAAGATGTTTTGCTAGAATAAAAATAATAAACTAACATGTTTGACTTGTCACGTATCTGTCTATATCCCACACACTACAGAAGTCCATCGTGTGGGTTGGCTAAGCATGATTTCATTCATTTCAAATACTTAGTTGGAGTCTGAAAATGTTCTATGCTTATATCTGAGGCCCAGTATCTGGTTTCAAACTCGTCATTAAGTAATGCAAAATTCCCTATTGATAAGTGAAGAGGTTGGTCATAAGTCTTATATTCACACCGTTTTAACAGAAAAGAAAAGATGGTCAGTTCTTCTAGTTGAGAAAGGGATTATAAAAGAAGCAGAAGAGGATGAGATGCGTGTACTGAATCCTGGCAGATTAGTGGGTGTTCCTCCCTATATTAGAAAGTGAGGGGGCGGGGGTGAGGGAGAGACGGAGAGGGCATTCCAAAGAGAAGGGTAAAAACAACAATAGTCAGATTATGAAGAGTGTGTATCGATCACTATAGAGTATGAACCTCAACACCTAGGCAGTGTGCCAGAGAAGGCAATCACAGATTCAGATTCACATTTTATAAAGATTACTATGACAAGCAACATAGCAATAGGATTGGGGAAAGAAAGAAAAAAAATTAACAAAATAAAATGTGAAATATTAAAAAATAAACCCAAGGCTCAATTTAATACTCTTCTCATGGTATTCATTTCTGAACTGAAAGATCATATTAACTGGAAATATATATAATAAATATTTACTTATATTTTGTTTGACTTCAGGATATATTTAACTGACACCATCATTCCATGCTGGAATTGGTTTTCTATAAGCATGAGTTTCCAAAGTACATTATAATATTAATGAAACTCATTGAAAAAAGATCTCCCATTCTCTTTCCTTAAAACCTAGGAAGGACTACGACATATAAGAAAGTATAATAATCTTTTGTAAAAAAGATGATTCTCAAGTCCAAGCAAACTTTCTCTTCTACTCTACATGGCTGGGCTAGAACATCCAGTGTAGTGAAGGCTTGGAGACAGGGAATGGTCTGACCATTTGAGGGAACATTGGTCATGAAAGGCGTAATCATGAAGTCAATCAGAAGCAAGAAGAAAAAGAATGGAGAAAAAATACAAAAAATCATGGAACACATATTCTTTCAGGGAACACAAATGAAGGCCAAGAATAGTAAAAGAACGAGATGAAAAAAAAGAAAAATAACAATGACAGAGAAAGTAACACCAAAGAAATGAATGCTATAACAAGTGAGTCTGGTCATGCTGAACACTAGCAGCAAAGAGAGGGTCCTGAAGGCTCAGAGCTGAGGCATGATGGAGCATGGACAGCTATGCCTATTTGAATGCATCCAGGACCCCCTGTGGAAAGTGTTTAAAAAGTACAGAAATTGGGGTCATAGAATCTGAGATCACATCAGGAGAAAGGTCCAGAAGGTGCAGGAAGAATTGGTGAATACAAACAGGAAAGCCATTAACAAGAGGTAGAATGGTGGGAATTAGGGAACAAAAGAGACAACTGTCACCACAAAAAAGTCAGTTACATTTGCATATTTGGCAGAAAGAAAAAGTAGCACCATATGCTTTGGTCTGTGGCTCACTGAGAACTCCCTATATGAACTCAGACAAATCTCTTTACCTTGTTCTTTGCTTCTATACAAAAGAATGAGTGTAATTATATCTCCTACAGCAGGGCTGTTATGTGCTTACCTCTATTAGAACACTGGGAAAAGGCACTGAAGCCACAGATGAAAAGCTCTATAGCAGCACAACTTATGAAATCAGGAAGAGGATGTGTGATTCCCAGCTGCAACCATTAAACAAACCCTGTTCCCAGCACAGAGCTGAGGTCAATAGATGAAGCTGATACACAAAGAAGGACTTTGGCAGCATCAAGAGCTGCATGAATCAAAGTTGTGAAACAAAACGACCGTCAGCTGCATTCAAGCCCCATTGTGGAAGGAAATCAATATTTGACAAACATTTTATAAAGGGCACAAATTAGAAAGGCAAAACATTTAAAAATATTTTATAGGAACCAAAGAGCAGAAAGAAAATATGCAAGGAAGTGATCTTAAGCACCTCTAAAGGCATTCCTTGGCACAAATGCTGATATACTCACATTCCATAAGTGAGGACGCAACTTTGCTGCAAGAGAACTCTGACATTTATGAAAGATTCAGGATCATTCGAATCAATAAAGACTCCTCCTTAATGAGAAGCAAATTATATCCGATAGGCAGACCAGGAAAATCCCCATGGTTGCCAGACGCTTATTCAATAAACAGGTTTAATAAGTGATTCTAATCAATATGAAGCCACTGCATGTAGGAATTCAATGGTTCTGTGAAAAAAAGGAATAAATGTGACTCTGTAATTCATTGAAGAATAAAAATAACTTACATTCAGATGCGTAATGTGTCCTCACACCACGGCATATTTTATTCTTATAAATATTTTAGGATTGC
This sequence comes from Pteropus alecto, assembly GCF_000325575.1. NCBI lineage: Eukaryota > Metazoa > Chordata > Mammalia > Chiroptera > Pteropodidae > Pteropus > Pteropus alecto. The sequence continues at coordinate 4,564,255 of NW_006434839.1, forward strand.
AGACTCTCATCCACCCAACTCTGCAATTGTTGTGTAAAACTAGCCAAAGACAGTATGTCAACAAATGGATGTGACTGTGTCTCAATAAAACTTTATTTACACAAACAATTGGCAGGTTCCATTTGGCTCCCTATAGTTTGCTGACCACACTGTGTAAACCTAACTATTCCCAAGGCCTCAACAAATCAAGTGGATATGGAACACTTAATAGCTCTGTCCTCTCTTTGCTTGCCCCACCCCCTTCACATTAATCATCCAGTCAATGATCGATCCCATTTTAACTTTGCACAGATAACATGGATATGAATTTGTTACTTTCCTATTTATGTATTGCCTGTTTCCTATACCTTCCCCCCATTCTCCAAGAATATAAGCTCAATCAATAAAAGCAAAGATCTTGTGATCCACAGTACCTAGAACAGTATCTGGCACTTAGTAGAACCAGTAAATAATGTTTATTGAATAAATCTATTCTAGGATGTCAAGGGAGTGTTTCCTGATATCTCAGATTTTTGAGCTAAAGTTCTGGACAATAAGCAATTGACAAGCCCACATTCTAAAGGAAAGTTAGTAGACGTATCTTCATAGGATTTACTACAATGCGCACTGACTTTGTCCCCCTACTACCCTCAGCCTATGTAGAGAGAAGACTAGCTATTCAATGGAGAGTCACAGAATCAAGGAACCATAGACCTGGCAGGGATTTATTTTTGCCTTATTTCTGTCCTACCTTCTTCCAAACCAAGTGACAGTAGCTCCAAGAGGCCTATCCTTCAAAATAATGGGAGGACACCTGATTCCCAACTGGCTGCTTACTGAGCTTCAGAAACTCCCAGGCCTTAGTCCATACCCTTCCTGTGGGAGCCGTACATCTGACATTAACACTTGAGGATAAGAATATCATAGTGTCTGTTTCTGGCCTGGAGTATTCTGAGAGGAGGAGGCTTCTGGAGAAGCCTGATGGCAAGGTCAGAGAGTGCCAAATGTGTATTTCTGCTATTTGGGACAACAAATGCATGAGCTCAGGCTCAGGAGATCTTATACACACCTTGTAAAGATGTTGATTGGAGATGGTGAGAAATGAGGGAACACAGGCTGGACCTTGGCTTGCTTAAAAGCTTTGCTTTGCTTGGGCAGGACTTGAGTGGGATGGACGCTGCAGAAAGTCAGAGAGTGTATTTTCTATGGGATAAAACTGTTTAGAAGAGATCTTTGAAAAGGGCGGGCCACGGAACCCCTAAAAATGTGTTCAGAAGACAGCCATCTTTTAAATGCCTGCTAAACAGATAACTATAGAAAACATCAGTCAGGTAAGATGTTAGCTCCTTGTTCTCATATCCATCTGTCCTCCCACCCCATTGCTGATGACCTCAGAGACCTGGGGGCCAGGCAGTGAGAGGAAGAATGAAAGACTAGAAAATGTAAGAGAACAGATTACACCCCTTTCCCATGCATCCCTGAGGAGCAGAAGAGGTGGGAAGTAGTGTGATATGAATATGAGATTCTTAACTTTTAAGTCATCTAGGACTGAATTTTAGTACCAACGAGACTTTAAACGATCAAAACAAGACTGTTCTAATAACTAAAGAAATTAGGAAACCATGGAATCTGTAATAAGATGTCATCAAAGGACATGGAAATGAGATCCAGAGAATGTTTAAATATGGTGACTGGAAAACATAAAACCATTTTCATTTATGCCAAAGTTCAACCCATTAAATAAACTCATTTAATAAGTCGCCTTTTTTTTTTTCTCCAGGCTTACTAGCCATTCCGTTAAAGGGTTGGTTGTGTGCCTGGCAACATGTTTCGCTTAGGGAAAACAGAATGATCCTTGCCCTCCATGTACAACCTCCTACCGATAGCCTTAATTCAGGAATGACTTGTTTACCTGGGTATCGCTAGCATCTCTTTAATAATGTTCAAAACCAAACTTTTCTCCATCCCAAGTACAAAATATTTTCCAATTCAATTAATAGTCTTCTATTGCCCCTGAAGTACAAGGTTTAAAATTTTTATCTTTTTATTTATTTATTTTTTGCTGCCTCTCTTCCTTGCTTCCTACAATTAGTCAGTCTTTCTATTAGCACTCTTTCACGTGTTCCCTGCTTTCAGCCAACACAGTTGCCATCCTAATCCAGGTGGCATGGGCCACCCTAACAATCTGCACTGGATTCTCTCTCCAATCAATGCCCATTTGAAGAGATAATGGACGTTGCTACTGAGTAATTATCCTAAATCACTGCACACAACTCGCACTTTCACCAACACTCTATTTCCAACTGCTAAAACCTCAGCCTCACTTGGAAAGCTCTTTGTGGCCAATAAAGTGGTATACTTCCTACCTGATCACCTCTCACTGCTTTATGACTTCGGTTGTCCATTTACCCTTCTCTGAACGTGCTTTCCTTCCTGCTTTCTAAGTCTGCCTATCGTATCTCCCTCTGCCTCTGAAGGGCCTTTTGAGAAAAAGGAAGCACAGCCATGGGACTGGGAGACACTATTCCAGACCTGCTCAACCATCATCCAGGCTGAGAGCCCCAAAAAAAGAGGTCACACAAGTTCGCACATTCCCTAAGATTCATCTAGACTTTAGAATCGCAGAAAAAGGAGCTTAAATTCTAAAAGTAATTCCTCAAGAAGAGTAAGTAGTTCCCACCTGTGCTGTGATTCTGACTTAGGAGCTCAAGTGTAGAACCTATAACCTGTAGTTTAATAAAATTACTAATTGATTTTGTTTACCAGACAGGTATGAAAACCGTGGTAATCTGAGCAAAGGTGGCTGGACTGGGAGCCTAAGGGGCAGTGGTGAGAGAATCCAAGACAGCATACCTCCACCACCAGTCCTGTCGCCAATTACTGTCATAACATGGGGAGAACTGTACTGTCCCTCCCTCAGCCCATATACTATATCTTCCAAGTATCACATAACATCTCAACTAGTTTACATTCCAGGCTTTCTTTAGATAATAGATCACTCGTCCTTGGCTCTAATCCCTACACCAGCACCTGATCTAAAGGAATGAAGCTCATCTGCATGGCTACAAAGTCCTTATTTGAATAAATTGTTATTCCCCATGTTATTCCCCCAAAACATGAACATCTCTCAATCCATCCCTGCCCCCCACCACATACACACACAGAGTGCCTTCTACACTTAACTTCTAAACCTAAAAGAGAGACCAGGGAGAAAAATTTCAGACTCTGTGGCAAAGTAGAAGGTGAAGGGGATTGAAGGACCTTAGAGCCAAAGCTTTGCCCAGTTGAGGGACTGGTCCTTGGCTAGAAAACACTCAGCCTTCATCCAGTTGAGCCAGCCAACAGACTGAGTGATGAGTTGTTTAACAGGGTCTGCCAAGGGGCATCACCAGAGCTAATAGGTGTCCTAGCACTATAGCTACAGAGAGATGGTTTGGAACAGAAAAGCATGGGGAGCCTCACTTTGACCTCTCATCTCATCTCCCCATCTGTCAGGTAGGACAGAAAGTTCAAAACCAGCTCAACCAAAAGCCTCTCTACTTTTCTCTCCGGAGAGTGCTTTGTATTTCATTTGGGCTATACTGTATTAACAATGTCATAATATTATGGTAATTGCCATAGCACTTGATGATTTAAAAAAAATCAACCAGGCAATCTTTCTAGAGGTTGTGAACCAGGTGAGACCAATTAAGGCTCAAGAAAGCCCGACTGTTCTCACTGTCCTTGGTGAGTTCGGGCCAAGAGTCATTCATCTGCTTCCCTATCAAAACAGAAGGCCAAGTTTTACTCCTTCGGGGAAGCAGAGGCCACACTCCGAAATAAACCCAGAAAATAAGTGATCAGGATTTTTGCTATTTAACACATACCTGATATACCTTTCATTAGTGACCAGTTAAAATTGATTCAAATTCAATTATCAAACAAAACAAAATACAAAAACAAATTACTGAGAGTTACTTGTATAAAAGATATTTTCTCAAAAAGAGGTCCAAAGTTAGGCAGTTCTAGAGAAGATTCGGTGGCTCAGCAATGTTAGGGTTTTGAGTGAGCACCTCTGTAATTACCTTTTTCCTCATGGTCACAAGATGGCTGCAAAGGTCCCAAGCAACATATCTTCACAAAACAGTATACAAAGGAAAAATAAAGAGAGTGGAGAGAAAAGAGCTTTTTTGTACCCTCTCTTTGAGAGAGGAAAATTATCCCCCAAAGACCCAAGATTTCCTTATGTCACTAGTGAGAATTAGTCACATGTCCTACCCTAGACAAATCACTGGCAAATAAAAATATGAATACCTTATTAGTTTAAATCAATCGTATTCCATATCTTGTGGCTTATAAACTTGTTGTTAGAATAAGAACTAATTGGGTAAATGACCCCTCTGTGAGAAATGATGATATCTATACAAATCACAGAGCAGTGTCCTTTACCTGATATGGGCTAGAAAATGATAATGAATGCTATTAGGTACACCATTTAGTTTTCATCAACAATTGTTAGGTGTTAGCCTGAGTTTTATGGTATTTGAAGTAAATGGCGGTGGGGGGGTGGGGGGGTGGCATACATCACTATATGTTGAGGTAGAGTTGCCAGAAACAGTTTTTAGGATACTGCTGTGTTAGGAATGCAAACAGTAGGATGCCAAAGATTGCATCAGAAGCAGGCACTAATGAAATTTCTTTCCTGTTAACTCACAAGACAGACACCTTAGAGAATGTAGAGTGTTAGAATTTCAGGAGGATGAGAAATTATTTTACTGAAGATATCGTCAAGAGGCTATGAGATAAGAAAAACCCATAGGGAAATTCTAGCTTACTTCAACAGAGAATATGCCAAAAAGCCTAAAGATTGTTAGATCCAGAAGATATCAAGGTGGAGGAGGAGGAAGCACCCAGTCTCAAGTTAGTGTGAAAACAAGAACTGGAGATGGGAACTTACTTCCATATCTAACTCTCGTATCAGTGGCTAAGAAAAATCCTGAGGTAGAGTAAAAGGGGAAAAGAGTCACGTGTCTCATTAAAAGATGAGTGGGCAAGGTATGGGATGTTGCAGGAATTCCCAGACAGCAATAACAGTGACTAGAGAATTTTAGCAAACTCTTTCTTTATCAAGAGTGACCTATGTTCTTATTAACACCAGGCCTCAAGTTGTCTCTAAACCAGTGGTCTCCAACTGTGGTCCCCAGACCAGCAACATGAACATCATCTGGGAACTCGTTAGAAATGCAGATTCTCAGATCTCCTATGAACCGCCTCCTCCCCCTCAAAAAAATATATCTACAAAGAAGTACACTATGTGGTTAACTGGGCCCAAATTCATAATCTAGCACCATTGCTGACAGAGGCCTCTCACCCATTCCGCATTTCGAAGAAAAGCTAAACAGAGCTTTTGACCTCTTGTACTATGCTTCTGCCATCTGAGTCAACTATTCTAAGGAAGTTGCTAGTTTTATCTTTCAACCAATGGACTGAGACCTACCCTGTCAATCAAAACTGAGTAATTACATCTTCATTTTCATCTAAACTGACTAATCAGAACTGCTCTATACAACTAATCAGAATGCATAATACTGACCAATGAGAACTGCATAATTCAATTTGGACTAATAAGAACTGTAGAAATTTGGAAAGCTCATTTGCATAAAATTGGACCAAAACTGGAAACCTCGGTGGGAACTTTGTCCATAAAAGGCAGCCTCTCCTTTGTCTCTGTGGTGTGTATTTTTGGTTTCCATTGGAGGCTGTGTTTCCTTGGTTTGCAAACTGTTCACCTGATTAGAGTTTCTCCTCCGCTCCCTCCGCCCCCCCACACAAACCTCTTTGAGAACTTTTTGTTGGTATTCCTAAATCAGTAGGTCTGCGGATGGGGCCTAACAATCTGAGATTTATTACTACTCCCAATGATTTTTCTAAGGCTTGCTAATATTTTAGAGCCACCCCCAAAGTTTCCAGTACTTTAATCTATTCTTCATACATAAGCCAGAATTAAAGAGCTGAGCTGATTTGTTTGGTCTCAGTTCTTTCTTTTTTGGTTCTCATTTCTGGCAACATAACACAGTCCCTAATGGACATTCCTATGCACTAAGCTGCTTCTGCATTGACTTATCACTACATTTGCAGATTGAATCTAGAGATTAACTACAGCCTTGACTTAAAAAAGTAATGCTTTTATGTTAAAATGAGCTTACTGTTCTACTCTGAGAAATCACTAAGATGCCAAACCTAGAAATGGTCAATGCAAATTAGGTAACGCACAGAGCCCTGTCATCTAAAAATGGTTTCCCCTGTTCAGCAGAAACAAATGAACTTGTCTTTTCTGCATTTTCTTTACAAGACTGTTTAAGAAACTTATATCCTGCTATCGTGTCTCTTAAAAGAATTCCTGAGTTAGTTTTCGGCTATGCCATAAAAGGGGGGGTACTGTGCTTATCTTCTTTCTCCAGGAGAGCATAAACCAAGGCTATCATCAGAACCAGATTTATGCTATTCTTCAAAACACCCATAGGTAGGGAAACCTATTTTTCTTCTCTCCAATAATGCCTAAAGTACAGTTAGCTAAAGTACTTACATGTTATAGAGCTTAATTTTCCTCCCTCAAAACTAGGATTTTAAAAGGCAATGAAAAAAAAAGAGAGAGGGAGGAAAAAAAGCAATGAAGACTTTCCTACAACTCAAATATAGAATGCATCCCTAAAAGTGAGAAAATTTCAGCACTGTTTCTCTTTGCCATTGGTCCAAAACAACTTAACTATTTGTTTTGAGACATAGTTCTGGGTATGGGTGTGGCATATAAAGATGGTATTTAGAAAAAGCTCTTTAGATGATTTTGATGTCCTGCCTTCTATCACTTTCTATTTCTCTACTTCTTCTTCTCCTGCCCACTTGTTATCCTATATCTAGTAGACCACAAACTCTGGTGAACACATGGTATTGAGAAACCTAGGCCCCAGTCCTGTGCTAGGAAGCAATGCAAAGCAGAGATGATGAATCCCATCTAAAAACAGAATTCGAGAATCAACGATCATATCTCTTCCAGTCTAAGGAATTTAAAGACAATATCTTATGTAAGAAACTTATATATTCTTAGGTACATCCATAAAAATCCATCTCAGCACTGCATAGCCCTAAAGCTCTAGGAGGAAGTAAATGAGAGCTAAAGGAGCTTGGAGGATGGGAAGAGGGATGGAGAGAGAACTAAGACCCCGGCGGCTTCTACTGAAAACAAGTTGACTGGATTTAAGATTTAACTTAAGAGAGGGGGATGAAAGAGGATGGAATACCAGGAGGCAAGAACTTATCATTCTAGCTAAAATGTGAATTACTGAAGCTATGATAAAATTGCAGATAGACTGCTCTATAGTCCAAAGCTGTTCTGATCTGCTATGGTTTCTTTTCTAGTTTTTAGAAGTCTTAAACATTGAGATAGAACTGCCACTGATTACATACATTGGTTTATTAGGATAGTGATAAAACTATTTCAAGCAGATTCCTTAAATCTCCTGTATAGTAATGCTATAAAGAAAGCAGAAGTATGGTTCCAACTCCAAATGCCAATAATAATACAGCTTCTGGTTCCTTCTTCTCAACTAGGGTTAAAAAGATAATACTAATGTTAATACCAGAATGCTTAGACTCTTTGTTATCTATACTCCATCGTCGATCATACCTTGGGACGAAGCTAATTCCATCTGGCCAGCACTACTGTTGGTGTCATGAGTCACAGTGATGAAGAGAGGTTCAACTTACATAATCGCCTCCATCTCTCTTCTAGAGCTTCCGAATTTGGTAATTAGGTCAAATAACCTCTTTTAATAAAACACAGCTCAAGCCATACTTAGCTTAGAGCATGAACTCTCAGTAAAGGCAAAATCATACCCAAAGGGCAAAAACTGGTTCTTGGAGCAAAAGTCTTGGATATTACAGTGGTTGTGACCCTTACAGCTTCAACCATATCTAACGGTAACTTATTCCTTAGTACTTAACTTTTCTTCTTAGTGAGAAGTTAGATGTAATGTTTATCCCTAGGCAGGTGATTATGAAAAGAAAAATAAAACCCTGCCTTGACCACTTACCCTTCTCCCGGGGCCTCTGGGTCAGTTCAGGGAGGAATGTGACTGGCTACAGGTCCAAGTCTCACAGCAGTTACAAATGTCAGTGTTACTGTCTAGAAGAGAGCACTTAGAAGATGACAGCTAAAGGTTATAATCTCATACATCTCCTGCAGATGAACAGTCAACTATATGACAATACTCATCTAGAGAGTTCACAGAAGTGACAGGAGAGTATAGTAACAAAAACGAAACCTGGGAATGACATCAATCATTTAACTGGTTATTTTAGATATTGTACAGTCAAACCCCTAAAGCAAGCGGAGTCTACATCTAAGATTTAAGAAAAATTTTTAATAGTCTCAGATTATGAGGTTCAAATTATAGTTCCTTATAGGAGCAAAAAGACTAGGTTATATCGAATGACTAGGCCAAGGTAAAAAAAAAAAAAAAGAAAGAAAGAAAGAAAAGAAGAAAAGAAAAGCATGGGATAAGAGGGGAAGAAAAGAAATTTAAAAATTTAAAAGGGAAGTTTCTCACTTTCCTAAGAGAAAAGACCATCATGGTATCTGACCAAACAGTTACATTTATCCCCAATGGTAAAGATGGCCCAAGTGAAAGAGAGCTCCAAGTGCTCTCCATGTTACTCAGAGCCTGAATTCCTGCTCAAATGAATAAAGTTCCAGGTGCACTAAATGCACGGCCTATGTAAGACAACACGTTGACTGTAGTGCTCCGTACCTAGTAAAGAGGACAGCAAACTGAGTTCACACTAGAAATGTACGCTTTTCTCCCTGAATAAGCTAGAGTAGAAATAGAACTTTCCAAGATAAGCTTGAGAAAGCGTATCTGAGCTTCCAGCCTCATATTCACTGCTCTGTCCCCATTACAGATAACTCTAATCTTTTACTCTAATCTATTACTGAGTTGATCTTATTTTTAACACCTAGAAGGCAACTTTTTTGAAGAAATTACTGAAGCCTAACTCTGAGCACTAAAGAAACAAAACTGATAATTTTTAAGGAGTCTATAATAAGGTTAAATTGGAACTAAGTTACTGAAGCCACCTGTAATACAGGTGTCAGACGTCACCTATATTATGACAGATTTATGTATTGGGAAGGTATATTAATAAGCTTTGAATGTTATTTCCAAGCTTAGTATTATTACTGAATAAAGTGAGTTAGATATGATTTAGTGGACAACAGTAGGTATTAGTTTAACCTTTCCTTAAACTACTTGTTAATAGCATTTATTCTAGACCAGAGCATGTCAATTGTAGATGCACACTGAAATCACCAGGGAAGTAGCAGAATTATTAGTATCCGAGTTCTACACCCTTGAGTTTGATTTAATTGCTGTAGGCTAGTGCCTGTGTATTAGAATTTGAGAGCTTCCCTGATGATCTATCATGCAGCCAAGGTTGAGAATTCTCCTAGATTCTTTAATTAGGAAAGAATACAGCTTAAGAGACATGGATATTGATTAAAAAGCTAATATGCCAGTTGTCTTAGTCATTATTAATAGCTGATAATTACCTCACTTTAAAAAAAGAAAAGGACTACCTCTTAAATTAAAATTGTAATGTGACGTGCTTAGTTCCTTAACACAGATGTTCAGCAGTTAACTTAAATGCACGGTTACAAGTTATACTTTATTCTTTCCCTGCCTGTCCTGACACCCGGGAAAAATCCAGGTTGTTCTATGCGGCTTCGAAGGGCTGGCTATTGCACTCTTCCTAACAACTCTATATTTTTACTGAATTTGTCTCTACTTGGTCCCAGTAGTTTACACCTGAAGTTTTCTATTGCCACTGGCATTCAGTTCAAAACCTACAGATGCTCCTACAGCCACACTCACACATTGCTTGAGTAATTAAAAGAATAAGCTTTGTTTGAAGAATCTGGCTCAGCTGATGCTTCAGCAGCCTTCAGATGGCATGTAATATAGATCTAGAGAATAATTTGTAGTTGAAACTTAAACTCAGACATTTAGAATGTTAATGCTAGAAAACCATAGAGGAACAAGAAAAGTAACTCACGGGATTGCGAATGTCACAGGAAATCTAAAAGTGCCAACTCTGAACTGAAGAGTATCAGGTTTGAGGCGTGGGGATATGAAGGTGGAAGCAGCATCTCCTGATTGGCCATCCAAAGGCAACCAGACACTTAAAGAGCACCGCTGAGTGAATTGCCCTGGAGATGGGAATTGGCAGGGGAGCTTCCTGTAACTTACCCACTGAAATCAATCAGGACGTGTAGAGGAGGAGATCCTGTGTCTGGAGTCGGTGTGGCTACACAAGAGTCAATGTAGAGGCTTAGAGGAATGTGACTCCCAGGGTGGACATCCACTTGAATGGAAATAACGGCCCCAAGTCAGAAGTTAGTAGAATTCCTCTCAGCACTCTAAGAACCTGTACTGAGATGTCACCCAAACAGCAACAGCGGGTGAGGAACAGCACCTAATTTACTTATGCCTCCACTCACCAGCCATCAGTCTCACGGTGAACCTGAAACTCTGCTGAGAGGACACAGCAGAGCTAACTGGAATCCAGGTTCCAGGTGGGTTGGATGGCTTGGCTGCTCACATCGCTCCTCCTGAGGGAGGTATTAATAGTAAACCCGCTGAGGCAGGTGAAGGGGGAGGCAGGGCAGTAGCAGCCATGAGACACCTCACCTGATATAAGAACATTTTATTGGAATGAAAGTTGGACTAGTTCTCAGGATACCAGAGTTGTTGGCTGGCAACGGATTGTAGTATAGCATTATGGCATACATCAATGTGTCTGGAGTCAGACAAATACTGGAGGATGATTTCTTGAAAGAAGAGCTAGCACACTGTGGCAATACTGTTTGTGTCCTTTTCCACCATCTACTAAACTGAAGTAGCTTTATATATAGCCAGTTGGTATCTATACGTTAATACCATATGAAAATGACATATCACACTGGTTTCTCCAGAAACTCATGGAAAATTACTGTGGCATAGATCAAAGGTTGATATAAATTAAGACAAACCTAGGTTTTAATCCTAATACCACTAGTTATTAGCTTGATGGACTCAAATTACTCAAATTTCCTAAACTTCAGTTTCTTTGCCTCTAACATAGTGAAAAATAGAATTTATCTCAAAAGGCTGAGGAAAAAGCACTGCTAGCACATTGCATCCCACACTATTCTACAGGCAATTTATCCTCATAATTAGATTGTTAAGCTTATAGAAATGACTGCTTCTCATAGCTTGATCTATTATAATTGACTCTTTCAGAGATAGAAAACATAAAAATGAAGCAACTTGAATGTTATCCACACATTCGCCACAACTTAATTAAAATTACAGGAGCTGGACATTACTCAGAACACCTAAAATGATGCTGACAGAGGCAGGACAAGAATTAAATATCATTAATATAGGTCTATATGGCATGACTCATATTTTCAAAAAAATATGGCTTATTATGCTTGGTAAATTTAGTCTCCATTCTCAAGTCCGTGTGCTTCCTCTATAACAGAAGAGGATCCCTTAACCCCGTGACATCGCTTCATCTGTCACTTGTTTCAATAGCATAAGCCCTCTCACCTCGAAACATATCAAGAATTCAAGTGTTGATAAATGTCAGCCATGCATCTTATATTACCTTTTGTACAAAGATAAAAAAAGGTGATTTGATAGGTAATGAGAGCAAGGCAGTTAGGTAGTTTGACTAACCTCTCAAAATAAATCTTAGAAACAACTAGTAAAAGCCATGAATTTTAAACAAAAGATGTTATGCCTCCTACTGTATTGCATTACCCCTCCTATTAGCTTCTGAGTCAAACTGTGGCATCTTGACAAACACCCAGTGAGGCTTCTTACCTGTATTGTACAGCCACATTCACAGAGCTCAACCTCAAAGACAGCTGTGCTGTTTACTGAGCCTTAATAGTTGTACCGGCAGCCAGCTAGGCCAAGACTCCAATGGGACAGGGTCACCAGCTGCCCTTTCCTAAATGACTCTCTTTGAACAGTTACCACTGTCTTCTCTTCCTGACACTGCACTTTAACAGGCAACCATGAGGAGGAAGCCCTAGGAACAGTCGCCTCCAGAGGGGCCCGAGAAAGACAAGGGACAGGAAAGGACTCATAAGTGATCTTCCTATCTCTGCTCAAGGACTTGGTGGGAACAGGACCGGAGATAGGAAAACCCCAAAGAGCAACAGACCCCAGTGCCGCTATCCCATCTCATCTGCTCACTACAACTAGCTTCCTAGCAACCTGGAGGCTGTGGACTTTATCTGCATCCTTAAATCACACAGCAGCTATGGCAGGCCCTAAAGTCAGGTTGGAAATTACGAAAGCAAGAATGATAGTCTACACCTGAAATTCAGCTTAGCCTCTCCATGATTTAAGAAAGAGCCATGAGGAGGAAGAAATCAAATGTTGAAAGATTTTCAGCTTTCCTTAAGAAGGCATGGGCTGTATTCCTTCTGGGAAGGTTGATGAGGCCTTGAAGGGGGTTATAACTCACAACGATTCAGGGTATACGTTCCCTGTAATCAACAACTGCCTTAAGCTGGTGAATAATTTAATTAAATGGAGTTTTAAATCAAAGACATAGAGTTTAATTAGGAACTATTCTTGTTCTACTGAAGTTTACAGGCAGCTGTGCTGATTTTTTGACCCTGCCAGGATTTTCACAGACTCACAAGGAGAGAGAGACTTTGAAACAAGCATTGAGCTGAATGCGTAAAGGGAAGCAGTTACCACTGCAATAGGCCACTAGTTGTTTTCTACACCTGCCACAAGGATTGGCTAGGGAGAAGAGTCCCACAGTAGAAAGCATGGGTCCTGGAGGGTGCTAAAAACTGCCCCAAATAAGCGGAGCTGGAGGACACCCTTCCATGTTTTGCTTGCCTTATTTTTAATACTCTATTTATCCTTTTTACTTCCACCGAATATTTTAATTCTCTGAGTCCTTAATTTCCAGCCTGACAATTCTCAAATATCATTGCGAATAAGATATGTTTGGCAAAATTGTTTAAAATGCAGATTGTCCCCACTCCTACCCCATCCTTGCTCAATGGTCTGCGTTGGACTCTGGACATCCATTTTAGTAGATCTCCCAGGTGATTTGACACAGTTGAGATATTTCCTAGTCCTGGTGTTTCACCATCGCTATTTCTTACATCCTGTAAGCCTCAACCCATCTATTACTCACTTTTCCAATCCTCCTGCTTCAGGGACTACATGATAGACTAGGAATCTTTGATCAAACAGAACTCTGGGGCATGTTAATATACAGAAAGGAAGGCAAACCAGTGTCCATGTGGTATTCTCTAAAAGGATGGTAGTATTTTTATGAAGGAGGGTCTGATCCAAGTTACGCCAGATCCTGGAAAGCCACCTAATTCTGAGGACTCAGAATACTCTCTAGGAAATCTCGACAGTACAAAGGAATATAAAACAGGTGGCTATACCAGAATAAACCTTTGATCACAAAACCAAAAGGGGCTTTTGAGATGATTTTGAACTTATAGGTCAGAAAAGCAAAACAGAGAGAAATGAAATAACAGAATCACGGTAAATTCGTTAGTAGTTACATTTGTGAGGATACAATCTGGGTATGACCGATCTGTGTGTGTGTGTGCGCGCACGCACGCGCGCATGTGTAGTTGGGGCGGAACTCTGGAGAATGTTATCGATCCTTGAATGAATCTGGTTTTCCTGGGTTTGTAGCCAATTTGTCTTGTTGGGTCCACTCCAGTCCCAGCCGCAACAGAGGCCTGCAGAGATCCACACTTGCCATCAGAGACAGACAAAGGGATCTAGAGAGTATTATGCCTAGAAAATCAATTTGCTATTGTTTTGCCTGAAAGAAGCTATAGTCTACCTAAAACATAATGTATGAAAAACTGAGGGTGAGGAAGAGATGAAAATAATCAAAATCACCCATGTGTTCAGGATCAGAATTATACAGAAGCCCCGCCTATTTTCAAATGCTTTGCTGACTAAATGCTGCTGCCTCTCCTGTCATGTAGTTATGGTCATTTTTGATGAGTAGTCCTGATATTTTAGGTATTTTCAAAAGGTTTTTTTTCTAATAAAAACGTATGTAAGAGTGGAGAAATTTAAAAACTAATAATAATAAAACTAGTACTATTCAAAGCTGTATGCCTTAGCTGTGAAATCACATTTTGACCTTTACTCTCCCGGCCCTTCAAGGATGCAATACTTCAGAAAACCGTCCGCTCCAACCTCCTCCCCTAAAAGGCCAATTTCTTGTAAAAAGAAAAATGGAATTTCTTGCATTTGGCCATATGCATCATGCCAAATATAAATAGTAAATCAAGCCTGACTTTGTCTGCAGCATGTGTACATATGTCTGTGTGTGTGTATGTGTATGTGTGTGTGTATGTGTGTGTGTGTGTGTGTGTGTATGTGTGTGAGAGAGAGAGAGACTGTGTCAGCTTTGAGTGTCTTTTTAAACTTGAGGCCCTTTAAGAGGGGAAAAATATAACATTTTTTATTTATAAAATTATAATTATCAAAATACATAAAAATAATCACAGTAAAAAGTGAAAGTATTAACAGAACCAAGGATGTTTGGGTGGAATGTTTTTTCCCCACTCTTCATGTCCAAGAGGAGTAATCTTTCCTAGCTCCATTCTTGGTGCCTTTACTTACTCCTGTGGAGGTGGAGAGATTTATCAACTGGCTAAACCTGAGAATGAAGCCTGAGCAAACTTGTGTACCCTACCCTTTGACCACCTGGGAGAGTCTGTACTGAGAGATTTCACTACTTCTACATGGTGGGAGTCTTCCTGGGTACTGGTAGGTAATTCTGATTTAATCTAGAGTCTAATATTAGTAAACCATTTAGGGAACCGATCTCAACACTTGTTATATTTATTGTTCCCTTTCACTGCACTTTTTTGAGATATATTTCAAATGGAGTATAGAAAACCTCCAGGAATGACACACAGCTCCTGGCTCATCTGAGTGGGAGAGAGACTCTGATACTTGATTTGATGGCAGTTGCTCTAAGACATTCTTCCAAGCTTGTTCCTGGGCTCCCTGACTTAGTAACTCCTGTGAACTTCTTTTAAGTCAAATTTTTGAGTCTCACCCAGGATCTACAAAATCAATATTTGTGGTAGAGACCAGGGATGCACATATTTAACACGTTTCTCAGATTATTCTCCTTTGTAAAAATGCTTGATAAATACTACAACAGAAATACTTCCTTTGCTCCAATGTGCAATCCTCACATAAGATCTCACGGGGAACTTTCAAAAGCCCTCCTCAAATATATGCCTCTTCCAGCAGAAATGTCCTAATTTTGTAAATTTCCATTTTTCCCTCCCAGCAATGTTTCTCAGTTGGAAGTCCATGTACAGACTAATATGAGTCTGCAAAGCCTCCCAAATCTATTAAATTTTACATGCATGTGATTACGTGCCTTATTCTAAAAAGAGTGTCCATAGATTTCAAGATTCCCACAGGGTTCTAGATCCCAAGCCATTCTTGAAGATGCAAAATTAAAAGATGACATCCATTCAAAGAGACTGATGTGTTCTCAACAACTCTTTTGGGTGCCTAGAGCATAAAGAAGTACAGGGCTTAGCAGTTAAACTTTTGTTAAATGCCCTTATTTATCTGCATGTCAGTTCTTTATAATTAAGCATCCTTGGACTAATTTAAATTAAGCATGCCTGCATTCTAAATTCCCCATGCTATTTGCCTTATACAAACAGAACAAAAGAACAGAAACGTCTGTGCTCCTTTTTCAGTGCTAGTTACCTTTGAGGAGCATAGGTGTCTTTGCTTTTCTGTGGAATAAATTAACTCTAACATTTTCTCTGATGAGAGTCACAGATTCATCTGATACCAGGTGCAAAAAGAAATCTTTGAAACTCTAGACAGATTAAGGATAAAGGAGGACCCCAGGGCACAAAGCAGATGTTGTAAGTAATCACAGAGACAGAAATTTTAATCAGTTCTTCTGTTTTTCAGAGACAATTCTGTTTCTTAGATTAATAGGAAGCTGTTGCAATCTTGAAATGCCCAGGTGTGGCAAGATATTGTCCTACCCACCTAACCTTGGGAAGCTCAGCCCAGCATCTATATCCTTTCTAAAATTTAAAGTCATCTAGAAAAAGCTACTTGTTTATTTTTTAAAAGTAATAGTCCTGTTAACATATAACCTGCTAATCTCTGGAGTTTAAATGAAAAGGTTTGGAAGGGTTTTTTTGGAGGGGAAAGGGCCTGGAGAGGGTTACATTACTTCTTCCAAATTTTCAATATGATAAAAATATTTAATACGTGAAGTTGATGAGTGTTACATGCAAGCATACATAAAACAATTTCCATTTGGTATGTACCTGGTGTTACTTCTCTTCCCTTTACCAAGTTGAAATGGAGGATGGAACATTTTGAATGATCTGAATTTCATTCCAATGGAATAGCAGGCAGATTCTAAGATGGCACCCAATGATCCTCACCTCCTAATATCCATGACCTTGTGTAATCCCCACCCTTGAGTGTGGGCTGAACCTAGTGGCTTCCTTCTAATTAATAGAATATTGTAAAAGTGATGGGATGTCATTCCTAAGATTAGCTAATGAAGACTGTACCTTCCATGTCCACCTATACCCACCTACCTACCTATTTCAACACCACCACCCTCTTCTCTGGAGGAAGCAAACTGCCCTGTTGTGAGTAATACATGGAGATGCCCATGTGTCAAGGAGCTGACCTCCAGCCAACCATCAGTAATGGCCTCAGTCCTGTCAACAGCCACGTTAGCGAGCTTGGACAGGGGATGCACCCTGAGTGTGGAAATGACTTCAGCCCCAGCTGACACTTTTTGATTATAGCCATAGGACTCGGCTAAGCTGCACCTGATTCCTGACCAACAGAAACTGCATGGTAAAAGTTGTTTATTGCTTTAGGACACTAAGGTTTGTAGTATTTTGTTATGCAACTATAGATTACTAAAATAAATAGAAAGAAAACATAATTCACCCTCGTAAAGAAGAAAAATATCTCCTCTGGACAGTGGTAAGCCATTTAAATTCATTCTATAAATCTGTGGTTTTTACAATGAAAACTATTACAGAGAAGTTGAAAGGATGAGATGAGCATACAAAATCCACTAGGCAGCTTTTTCAAATATCACTTGTATTACTAACCCAAATAAAATGATAATAATTTAATATTTGTTAAACTTAATGTGTACCTGATTCTACGTAAAGTGCTTTATAGAGATCATTTTCGTGAATCCTCAGAGTCATCTCATAGTGATACTATTATGGATATTTTACAGCTGGGGAAATTAAGACAGAGAGGTTGGATATCTTTCTCGGTCTTCACAGCTTGTATTTGAATCCAGATCCTCCTGAAACTAAAATTCATATGTGGAAGCACAGTACTCTGAAAAGACCTAACGAGGACTGGCGTGAGTGAATAAATGGCTTCGCCAAGTCCATTCGATGATAATAGGAGAGATCATTTTCCAATACTTCAATAATTTCATTTATGTACAATTCAAAAAGAGGCAAAAGTGATTACAGAAAAAAAACCAGTGGTTACCTTTTAGGGAGAATGGCTATTAAGGAGGCTTCTGAGGCGAGAGAAATGTTTATTTCTTGGTCTGAGTGTTAGTTACGTGGATGTGTTTACCTTGTAAAAATTTATCATGCTGTGCGCTGTACATTTAATGTGTATTTAGATTTGTGCATTTACTCAGATTTGTGCATTTACTGTGTCTATTCTATGCTTCAAAATAAAACTTATCCAAATGTCTTTTAATTATTTTAATTTCCTACACAAAACCTCAAGTATTTCTGATTCTTCATCTCTTTGTTAAGATTTTCCCTTCTTAGGTTTTTTTGAGAAAAAATAAATAATGGACTTTGTAAACAGCCAATACATGGTTTGAAAGAACAAAAAGAAGAGGGCAACTGGCAGCCAGCTCTCTCCTACGTGGCACTGGCTTCCTTGTTTCAGGTTTCCTCTTGTTTCATAACCATTATTCTCATGTTCTGAAGATCCCAGGACCCTGTGGTTAGGGCCTATCAGTTGGCTGTTCAACAAAGTGATCATTCAATCAGGATGTTTAAGCACTGTAGCTGGGCTTCCAGAACAGCAGTATCACCAAAGACAACAAAATCTGCACTTTAGATAAATGGAGAGAACCAGCAAGTGTTTTAAGGGGAACATAAATTAAATACTGCTTGTGATCAAGGAAATAAACACGTTATGTAGAGAATACATGACTGTCTACTCAAAGAATGTGTTATGCAAACTGGTATTCAAGGATGTGTGGGAGGTGCCCTGAAAGAAATGGTCCCACAGCAGGTGACATCTCAATGTCTACTATTTGCTGGGTACTGTTCTAAATGCTTTGTATATATTCACGTATTTAATCTTCACATCATCCTAAAAGGTAGAACTATGTTGTCAACTCTACTTTACAGATGAGAAAACAAAGAGGTAAAAATAACTTGTCCAAGGCTACAAACTGGAAGTGGCTATGTCGAAGTTTGAATAGGAATTCTGGAAGGCTGTGATTCTAACTGCTTTGCAGCAGCATAGTAAAAGCACTACCATCTGGAAGAGGCTGGTCTCCTCTCAAGGTAAGCATGAGGCTGGTATGAAAGCTGAGACCAGAGTGTCATTCCACAGATGATATTTGGACTCGATTATGTTGGAATCCATCGAAATACTTTAAGGTATTGAGTCATGGTATGATTTCTATTTAGAAAGATCGCTTTAGAAGCACTTGGAGTAGAACGTAGTGACACAAGATGGGAACCTAAAGTAATAGTCCAAGCACGAAATGATGGAGACCTCCTGAAATAGAACAGCGAGGATGGGGGTGAAGGAGACTATGGCTCAGACAAATGGCTACGAAGTGTGGGCAGGACAGTAGCATCAGCATCACCTGGAACCAGTTAGAAATGTGTATCTGCAAGCCCTACTCTACACAGATGAATTAAAGACGTGGAAGTAGAGCTCAGAAATCTGAGTTTTATCATGACTTTCAGGTCATTTTGATTCACACAAAAATTTAAGAACCAAGAGGCTAGATCATTAATATTTAACCCAGGGTACATGTTAGACTCACATGGAAGGTTTTCGAGATTCTTTATTGCTCCTCGCACCCATTCTAACTTAGTAGGTCTAGAGTGGTGCTTCAGCTTGTAATTTTTTAAGAAGTTCTTGGGTAATGCTGATGCATCCCCTGACTAAGAACAAAAATGGAACCTGATCTGGTTCTTCACTCCTTCATAAACAGAGACATACCCAGCCTGCACACAGTCTTCCCTGCTTCAAAAAACCCTGAAAGAGTAACTTGCTAATGTCTGCACCTGAGACTGTCTCTAAGTCCAAATCTTTACCTGAGGATGTCCTTTCATGTCTGCCTATGTCCATAGAGATGACCCTGTCATCAAGTTCATATGCCATATGACCTTTTGATGTTTGTATTCCAACCAGCAAATAAAAACAGGAAAAGTGGCACATCTACTAAATGTTTATTTCTGAAATGGATCAGATAATGGTTTCAGAGTGAATGATTCAGTCTCTAATAATAACACTGTATTAGCTAGTGGATTCAATTTAATCTGAATTCATGGGAATACTCAGTTTCAGACTTGTCAGTACTGAAATTTAGAAAGCAAACAAACCAGCCAGAAAAGAGAGGAAGACAGCTATACCAAGCTTAGCTCCAGAGCGGCCTCATTTCATACCTGTGTCCTTCCACCACCAGACAGACTCGTCTTTCAGTGCTTCCGCAGACCATCGGAGTCTCCTCCTTCTAGGCTCACACCACTGTCTACTTTACAAACATGCATACGGGTTCCTGTGGTTGGTAAAATTTTCAGAAACCACACTGCCTCTGGGGCCTATTCTTCTCCCTCAGTATCTCCCCACAAGTCTCAGCATAAAGTCCAAACTCCTTAGCATGGCTTATAATAGGGTGACCATGTAATTAGTCATCTAATGATTTGAGAATAAAAAGGGTGCCAATGATAATTACAGAGGGATAATAGGTAAGTTGGGACAGCCTCTGTCACAAGATATCCAACAGTCTCCACAGGTGGCAGTTCATGATCCGGCCCCTACCTACATAGCCAGCACATCTGTAATGTCTACCTTGTAACAGATGTGATGCAAATATAGTTGACCCTGGATATGGATTTGAACTACACAGGGCTACTTATATACAGATTTTTTTCAATAAATACTATAAATATATTTTTTCTTCCTTATGATTTTCTTAATAACAGTTTCTTTTCTCTAGCTTACTTTATTGCAAGAATGCAACATATAATACATATACAAAATATGTGCTAATCAACTGTTCATGTCATCAGTGAGGCTTCCAGTCAGGAGCAGGCTGTTAGTAGGTATGGTTTTGAGGGGTTGAAAGTTATATGTATTTCGACTGTGCGGCAGGGGCGGGTGAGGGTTTGGTGCCCCTGACCCCTGTGTTGTTCATGGGTCAACCACATTATTTCTAATTCGTATAAAAGTTATGTAGTGTTTTATAATTACCCTTATTTTACATATGAGGAAACACAAAGAAATTCAATAGCTTTATCAATTCAATAGCTTTTACATCAAGGAAGAGGCAGAATCAGAAGTCAAACCCTATCTGGTTTTCATATTCAAACTTTTCCTCAGATGAGTGCTTTTCTTAATAACTAATAACTTCCTGAAGTAGAATAAATGAGAGTTATTCAGATTCCTATGGATACTAAAACCTGTTTTTTATAAGTGCCTATACAGCTCTCTTCCCAAAGAACAAATCATTTATAACTAAACTCAGAGAAAATGTATTATAAGTATATAAAGTCAAAAAATATAAGTTCCCCTCTAGCCTTACTCTCAGTTAATCCAGTCCTCTTCTCAGAGGTAAATGCTGTTGACAAAATCCTGTTTATACTTGCAAAAAATTTTAAGATAAAAAATTTTAAGATAACATGAGTTTCTCTTTTTTCCTCACTTAACTTGGAATACACTGTAGGAAGAACTTTCTTAACACTTTATTAAGAAATTCAGACAAGCATTAAATCAAAGATATAAAGTGCTTTCACATAGCGATCTTCTGACAAACAAAAAGACGTTCACATTAATTCTTTAATTAAAGACAAAGAGACACTTAGCAATAAACTCATGAGAGTGAAAGGAATAAAATATATTTCATGCTTAGTAACTTTTGTTCCTGTGGTTGGCAGCTTCAAAGAGTTCAAAATATAATGAAGACAGAACCTGTGAAGTGGCAGCCAAAGAATACATCTTTGATTCCTGGGAGTGGGTGCCATGAAGCCCCAACTCTGCCACGAGTAGCCTGAGTCAGCACACAACTACCCACCCAAGTCTCAGCTTTCCAGAACAGAGTCAAAGAGTTCGACTTTACAAGTCTAACACCCCAGGTATGTAGATGACACTGTAATGCACCAGCAATACCAGTCGGGGTCCTCCTTCAAACTCCCTCCTTCTCTGTGGGAGTACATCAGACAAACATCTTGTCTACCAACTGGGCCATTTTCTCCAGGGCAGAAAAAAAGAAAAAAAAAAATGTCCAAAAGAAAAACCCTGTTGCACAATAACTGAACTGTGGAAGGAAATAATGGCCCCTCTCGCACATCCACTAACCACTGCACTTGCTCCCACAGAGATTCACGTCAAGAGGGAGAAGAAAAATACAATTTTAGTAAGAGATGCATCTTTTCCACTCCTGAAGGTTCCTTCTGGGGAAGTGGGGCAAATACTACAACCTTCGGGCATTCTTCAATTGTTTACTCATTAAGGAGGTCCTGTATGGTTGGTAAGTCTGGAAGAATTACTGCTATGTTTATTAGACAGCTCAGGCTGCTCTAACACCACAGACTGGGTGGCTTAAACAACTCATGTTTATTTCTCACAGTTCTGTAGGCTGGCAAGTCCAAGATCAAGGTGCCCACCCCTTTGGTTCCTGCAGATAGCTCTCTTCCTCACTTTCAAAAGGCTACCTTCTCAATATATCCTTACGTAGTAGGAAGAGGGGAGTAACAAACTCTCTTATGTCTCTCATAAGAGAGTGTCCTCCCTAGTCATGACATTATCTAAACCTAATTACTTCCCCAAGGCCCCATCTTCAAATGCCATCACATTGCAGGGGGACACGATTCATCCAGAGCAGTATGCTCAGCTCAGTGCTCTTTCTGATCTTGAAAGTGAGCCCACCCACCACAGTCTAAGTCCTCTTTTGCTCGTCCATGCTATAAACCTCACCAGGCCATGGGAGATAAGTTGCCTGACTCTTGAGTTTGGTATTAACAATTCCATTTGGTTCATAAACCTAAGGTCAAGTCCTCCATCTTGATCTTAATCGACAATAAAGGTGATATTCTGGACATACTGCACTGTTTGTGGTCCAATTAACCACTACCACCGCTTCTCCCTCCAACACATATAGAACTGTGAATGTCTTTAGCCATATGCTCCAAATGAGCAAAGATTTAGGTTCTTGGGAATTATTTTCCTTCCCTGTGAATATGTGCTCGTGTGTACGTGTGTGCTGAAGGGAGAAGTGGTGGGAGTGGTTCATCCGTAAGTTCGTCCATACTATATACTTGGTTAGTATTCTGCACACATCACAGGCACTCATGGGCAGCGATCAGATAGTGCAGCACGAGCCTGCCTCTCGTGTAACACATCCTCCACAACACATGCTTCTTTAGAACTCAGAGACTCTGTTCATGACTCACCAACATTCAAGGGTAAGATCGCTGGTAGAAAAACCGAGTAAATACGGCATACATCCTCCAAGAAAAAGACACAACCACCAAGAGAAATTCAAAGGGTCAATCATATCAGAAAGGGTACATTCAGGCAAAAGTCACAGAAAAACCTTGAATCAATAGGTTAAGAAATTAGGAAACATTTTTATCTCAAATAATGAGATAGAGGGAGCATCTCTAGGGTTGATTTATTCAAGTGATTGATTTATATATCAGGAACTCAGGATATTTTTTACTCTAACATCAACGATATGTCAATTATTCAAGGTAGCTCCCGTCATGGTCACTTAAGTGATTGCCACTGCTCCAAGCATCTCATCCACAGAGATACAACAAGATTCAGTGGGCAAAAAAGGGGCACATCTCTTCCTGTGTCCTTTTTTAGAACAATAAATCCTTCACCACGCCCCTCCCACCCCTCCGCAAATCTTCAGCTAACTTCCTACATTTTAGGAGCCAGGACTTCCTTATGTTCCCCTTCCTAAACTTATCAGTGAAGAAAGGTAATGGAATTAGTATGAATCACTTGGGCAAATCAGGTTTAATACCTAAGTTACAATGAAAAATCACTCAACCAGCCAGGAAGGAGGAAAGCCTATTGGGTTGGAAACCAGGAGTGTCTGTTATAATTACCAGTCAGAATTGATGGTTGGTACAAGAATATGTTCTTCTTGGTAGAACATAGGCTCACTTCTCATATCCAACTAAAACCACGTCTACCTCCTCCGCCATGTGTGCCTAGGGACTTCAAGGTAGATAGGAGACCAGGACTAAAGACATTTGGATGTTATCAGCTGCATCAGCAGATTGAGATAGGAAGGCAGTGATCACATTTAATTAAATTATGTAAATCCTTTCCCAAATGGCTGGTGCTCTTGTTTCCTTTCATAAATGGATGAAATGAACAAATAAATTATAAGACTACTCAGGTTCGGTTCCTTGGGAACTATCACATGGCCCTTGCCATGAACGCAGAGGGGCAGATAAGAGCATTGACTTTAATAGAATCAGCAAGACAGTAGCCCAGCCAGCCTATACTGAGGTTTAAATTAGACGTGCTTCTGCCAACACTAGAGAGAATTATTTTGCTGTTCTGACAGTCCCTTTGCTGCAACCATTTATGTAGAATATACACAATTATTCAAGAAATGTTGGCAGTGATGTTATTCATATTAATTAGATAAGAACCATCTGAGAATGCTAAAATATATCCTATTTTCAGCTAACAATTAAAAACTGTTACATAATAATCAGGTTCTTTAAACATTTGCTTTTAAACATTTCTATTTCCATTGATCATATTAATTAAATTTAAGTTATAATTAAAATAAATGATGTTTCTATACTTTTTAAGCTATGATGTTAAGAGCCAGATTGTGGATTTTCTAAACAGATAACAGAGAACGAGTTTCCAGGTAGCATTCATGGTATATAGAAGGCAGAGCAATATGGTGTGGAAGTGTGAGATTTCATAAGAGAAGACTTGGCTTTAAGCTTCACCTCTGCTACTTAACTCTGTGTCTTACGCAGGTCAGCAATTACTTTCAATTGTTTGCTCATCTATGAAATGAGGGTAACTGTACCTGTTGCATAGGTTTGTTGTATAAAATATTCAGTGCAGTGCCTGGCACATGGTAGGTACTTGGGATGACAGATATTAGTATTTATAATAGATATGAAATAATTTGCATATACTTGCTGTTGTTAGGCTAAGTAGCATTGACACTTTTATAGTATATTAATTAAATTTTTTAAATGGGTAAGAATTCAGATCACAACATTCAAAAGATAAAACTTAGAATCTCCTGTGACAGTTAATTTTATATGTCAACTTGGCTAGGCCACAGTAACTAGATATATCATCAGCCATTATTCTGGATGTTTCCGTAAGGATATTTTTGGATGAGATTAACATTTAAATCAGTGGATTTTTAGTAAAGCAGATTGCCCTTCATAATGTAGGAGGGCCTCATCTAATCAGTTAAAGGTGAATAGAACAAAAATTGCACTCCCTTGAGCAAGAGGGAATTCTGCCAATGGACAGCTTTCAGATTTGAAGGGTCTCCAACCTACTAGCCTACCCTACAGATTTTGGACTTGCCAGCCTCCATAACCATCTGAGCCAAATCCTTAATGTAAATTAAGGATTTATATACATATAAATGTATGTATATAAATATATATCCAATGCAATAGGTATGTATATCTTCTATATACATACATATCACATTGGTTCTGTTTCTCTAAAACCTTGACTCATACACCTGCTCAGGCAGAAAAAGTATGTCATGTATCAAACCATGACAGTAGTTAGCAGGTGTGATATTGGCATTATGGTCCTTTATACTAGGAGGTTCTGCTCCCACCATGTATGCCTCTTACTAGTGGATAAAGGGCAAAGTAAATTCTGTGTCCCTTCCCTGAGAACCAGAGCCATAGCCTTAATTCCTTAATTAATTCCTTTCAGAAGGACACTTTAGTCCTTACAAGTTTAAAGTTTCTTTACTAATTTCCCTCAAATATGTATCTAACTTACTAATACCCAGTTATTTTATCTCCATTCTGCGATTCATTCAGCCTTCCTTGTCAAAATGTATTGTCCAACTGCTTAGGTTCACATTACCTCCTGCCCTTAATTTCTTAATCTATCTACCCACCTATCTATCTATCTCTGATTTATTGCCAGGTGTTACCTCTCTATTTAGTATTTTCCTCCACGATGGAAGAAAGCGACTTGTTAGAGGAATGTACAATTCCCAATGGCAAAACTGGATCCACTTTTTAGCTAATTTGTGGGAATATATCTATCCCTTAAAGAAAGTAATACTTTTTCTGGAAGTAGTCTATGGCAGGTCAGGATAAAATTTATAAAGTCAAATTAAATTACTTTAATGAAAGGAAGGACAAAAAAAAAATGAGGATTTTTAATTCTTACTCCCAAAAAGAGGGTTAGCAAGAAGACTTAACTAACGTTTACTATCCTGAGAGATTATCTCTTTGAATCTAGTTTATGTCCATAAAAATGAACTCACAGTAGAGCTGTATACCCCGGCCAGAGTAAAGGTGATAAACATAGTTCAGATTAAGACAAACACATAGAACTGAGACTTAACAGTTCAGCTGTCCTTTGAACTGGAAAGCAGAGTGGAAATGTAAACCTGTGTAATAACCAGGTCACGTGTGTATTAACAATGTCCCGCGAACTTGGAATTTATCCGAGTCCCCTAGAAGCCAAAGTCTCAGTGAAATAATATATCTTCTGGGAATGGCATATCCGTTCCATTTTATCAACAAGTATGATAAAAGATACTCATGTGAGACTTTTAAAAATCTACTTTGAAATATCTACAGACAAAATTATTCAAGGTGTGGATTTGGGAGAACTCTCTCTCTGAATCCTGAAACATGACAAATGTTTAGGTATAAGCATTGACGGCTATCAATATTGCATTAACCTTTTTAAAAGAATGTGAATACTTTATCCCAAGTTTTGAGGAAAAGAAGAGCTGCAGTGGGCGGAATTCGAAAGATGTTCCCACCAAGATCCTGTCTTCAGGTTATTCAATCAAACACAATCTAGGTAGGGCTGTGAAGGAATTTTGCAGATGTAACTGAGGTTATGGACCTCAAATTAGGGAATGAATCTGTATTATCTAGATGGGCCCAAACTAATCGCTTATCCCCTTTAAAGCAGAGAAATTTGTCCAGCTGGAGTCAGAGAAGATGAGGCAGAGAGACTGGAAGGGAGCCAGTAGGCCTCTAAAAGCTGAGAATGTCCCCTAGCAAATAGCCAGCAAGGCAATCGAGACCTCAGTCCTGCAACTACGGAAAACCAAATTCTGCCAACAACCTGAACCAGCCTGGAAACATATTCTCTCAAAGCCTGCTCCAAAAAGCCCAGGGCAGCCAGAACCATGATTTCAGCCTTGTAGGACCCAAAGCAGAACTCTTCCAGCCTCTGGGCTTCTGACCTACAGAACTGTGAGATAATAAATCTGGGTGATTTTAAGCGCTCAATTTGTGATAATTTGTTACAGCCACAACACAACACTAATCTGGTATTTAAATAACTCCTTATCTTCTCTACTCCATTTCCTCCTCCTCTAAAACAGCAAAAGCAATTTTCAAAGGATCCATAAAAGGGAAAATCTATGCTCTGCAGATGCATCCTATAAATTTAAATTTTCCAAGGACAAATTACTCAAATTAGTATTTTTCCTTAAAATCAGACTGGTAAAAGAAACAAGCACACATTTATATTGAGATAGCATATCTGAATTCTAATGCTGCCATTTACAAGTTCAAGTTACTTTTAGCAAATCTTTAATCCCCATAATACAGTTTCTACATGGGTAATGGGGGAAAATATACCTACATTGCAGTGTCATTGTGCGGATTAAAAATGTTATTTTTTTAAATGTATCCCTTACTTATGAACGATTTTTAAGTAATTTTAAAGATAATGAAGGATAAGACTCTAGCACCAAAATTCATCATTTTGTTATTATAGAAACGATCTATATCTAATCTCAAACAAATCTGAGAAAAATCAAATGAGACAAATCTTTTTTTAAAAAAAGGAAGAAATAAAGATAAATGCCATTATTTGACATTTTAAAATAATTCCTGTAGATATTTTGGTGTATCTATGCCTCAGGACATTCAATTTTTGCATTGTAAAATGCATGCATAATAAACAATGTGCATATATGGCATGGCAAGGCAACTTACTGATGGTTTTTCTTTATTTTCGTGACTATATAGAGCTCAGAAAGAATGAGAATAGATTCATGTTTTCTTTCCCAGGGAATCTAGAAATTTGAGTTTCACAGACTCAGTTTGCCACACCTGGGGCTTCTCTTCCAATCCCTTAAGGAAAGAAACTTTTCTTGACTGGGAGGAGAGGGTCATCAAGGTCTCTTGACTGGGATCTCCCTAGGCCATGCAAGAGGACAAGACAGGGCAACCAGAAAGAATGGCTGCAATGACGTCTCAGGAGGCCTGAATCAGGCTCAGCACAGGTTCTGTGCCCCAACAAACCCCATGGTGATAAGGTCAGATGACCTGCCACCTAAATAAATATCAGTGAAATTTTAAAATGTGGTACTTCTTATATCCAAAATGTGGAAGAAAAAAATTCTTATATAATAGGTTTTCAAAAATTCTATAACCTGCTTTTTTCACTGGGTATCTTAACCTTTTTTCACATCAATAAATATAGCGCTCCAAAATCATTTTAATAGCTACATAATATTCTTTTGGATAAATATTCCATAATTCTTTATTAATAACATATTTTTGGACATTCCAGTTAAATCCAAATTTTCACTGTTGTAAACAATTGTACTGTCAAGCTCCATTATCTTTAACATAATGAAAGAGTAAGTCAGGGGACCTGTGCTTTACAAAGACCAAGGCTAGGAAGTTGAGAGGCACAACTGATGGAGGTCATAACTAGGACAATTGTTTGCATCCCACTAAAGAATGGAAGTTCTCTACATAAGGTCTGCCACAAGCATATGGTCTCTTAGAATGTTTTGTGATAGCTCGCTCTCTGTTACTTATTTTTCAGTGCATTTTAGTTTGGTTTCCTCAGAGAGTTAGTGTCTTGAGAGCAAGGCAAGAAATGTATGGCTTTTCATAGCCTGAGCCTTTCTCCAGTGTTCAGCAAGGCCAAGTGCATAAAATGATTGCTGAATGATTACTATAATTATACTCATTTTGTTGGCTAAACACATATTAAGGAGAAATAAATTTTTAAAATATGAACTAGACTTACCTTTAAAATTATATTGTAACTTGGCCTCTCCCAAGACCATAAACCTATAATGGTTCAGTGCTCTTTCTATTATCTAAGATTGCATTCTGTACCATCTGTTAGCCAACTGCATTTTATCAAGGCAGCTAGACTATGACTGCACCTTCTAACACCATCAAATAAAGACAATTTTGCTAGGGAAGCTGTATGGCTGGGTTTTTACAATTCTTCCCCTTCATGGTTTAATAAATGCATGTGATATAACTCGATAGCCTCATGTTTTATTACATTTTAATGCTCAAACTCTTTCTTTTTATTATCAGTTCCAAGGGGTTGAATTCGCTTAAATACATGGAATTTTGTCTCCAAGTATATATTTCAAATACATTTAAATAAGTCTAAATGTTGAACAAAAAATATTTGGAGAGGGAAATCTCATGTATCAAATCTGGGCAACAGTGTCTTGATGTAATGCCAGAACAAATCAATGAAATATTTCATCAAATTGGTCTTTGGACAGATGTAGTCTCATTCTCCCCTGGCTGATGTGCTTTGGATGGATGGCTAGTGTGTCCTATGGCCTGGTTTCTGGCCTCCCCTCCCCTGAGCTTCATAGGCAAACAGACCAGTGAGTTCCCAGTATTGGAAGGTTACCTCTGAGTAGCCACGAATAAGCCCTTAGTGTATAATCTAACTACATCATCATGTAAAAACATGGTCCTATTAAAATGTCTTAAAAATTCCATGTAACTAGGAGAAAGCTGAAGTATCTGGGAGAAAATCAATAGTCTCACAAAGATAGTCTCGAAAATACAGTGCTATAAGATCTCAGGGCTCCCTAGAAAAAGTCTCTGTCCAAACTTCACCTATTTTTAATTTCTTTAACAGGGAGTTAAGAGTCTATCTTCACACATATTCTTTAATAGATGAATAAACCAGGAAAAATCACAGCCTTCTTCTTCCCACCTTCAACAGGTTAATAGGTGCTTTTCTACTTTCAGACTGAGGATAGCTTTGAAAGGGAGAAAATGTTATAAAAAAGGAAGCAATTCAAAGTGATGTATATTGCAAGGAAGAGAGATGTGACAATTTTGCTTCAGTTCTTGCTGAGATCAAGAATAGAGAAAGGATCATCCTTATACATACACATAGTGCATTTTTTTTTTAACCTCAAATTTCATAATAGCCCCATATGATGAAACTCTCTTTCTGGTGATGCATCCATGAGCCACTGTGCAGCCACCAATAGTTTAGAGCCCCCCAAATGTGATCTTCCTGATTTTTCTGTATCCCAAAGAAGCAAAATTCAATAAATATTAACACAAAGGCCAGCTTTGAGGGTGATTTTAAAAATCGGTTATCATTTTAATTAACTTGCCAGGATTAGTGGAGGGAAAGAAACAAGATAATGCATATACACTGGGAATGCCACATGCACATGCTCATTTTATTTTGACTTCTCATGTTTTTCACACATTTGGACTTAAATACAATGGAGACCCAGTATATTTTGTTAGGATATTTTCCAGTAGGCTCAAGATTGGGTCCTATAGCATGGCTGACAGGTACATACTAAATGATTGTGAAATAAATGAATAACAAGAAAAATCCATCTTAACTATTTGGTTTTCTGGTCTGTCTCAGCATAGATAAATACAGAGGACAAGGGAAATTTACCTGCATCCAAACAGAATCTTGGTCTTCTAATGAAGGAAAAGGCAAAATAGTTGGTGACCAGAATAAATTTCATGTTAGTAACACAGACATGTGCGGGAACTTGAATTACACTTTTACTTAAAATAAGTTCCGCTTTCCATATTAATGCACAAGAGTAAGATATCTTGCAAGCCTTCAGACAAAAAAATAAAAGATTAATGATGTGCTAGATCTTCTTCTATGAACCCTTTAGTACAACTATTACTAAGCACGACGAACAGAAAGACACTGTCATTCTTTAGATTGTCTTCTTTGTAGATGAAACCTTTGATTCCAACAAAAATACAATCTCTGCCCTTGAGATTCTGAAAGTTGGTCTAAGGACTTTGTCATACAAAGTACAAACCCAAATAGGAAATTCTTCCTATGTTGTTTTGGTGAAGCAACGTATGCAGAATTGTCTCTTCGGGCTGCCAAGGCAGCACTGGGGGACTGACTCTGGTGTACTGAAAGAGTTAATAACTGAATCATTTTGCCCTATTGTCCTTTGGGGTAAGAAGAAGGCTCCAATTTCAAACAAATAAAACTACACAGTGATTTAATTTCTAATGCTTAGACCATAACTAAGACCATCATTCAGAAATCAACAGTAGATTCTACCCATGCCCTGAATTAAATCATCTCTGCCAAGGATTAAACCACTCAACACAAATTCATCAACAGTTTGGCAATCCTTAGCTATCTATTTTTCACAGAGAAGATAAGTAATCTATTTAAGAAAGGTTAATGGGAAGAGCAAGTATATTTCACTTCTGCTATTCAATGTTATTGGTCCAAAATGTTAAATATGCTTTTTAAGAGTATTTGTTGGCAGTTGTACAGTCCAAGCCCAGCTTTAAATGTGGCATTCTTATTTATATATCTAATTTCCCAGTCCACAGGTAAGATGTCAGGGTGTTATAAATGAAAGAAAAATCCTTTGGTGGGTTTACATGCAAATATGAGATTTACCTACACTACTCCGCAATTCAGGAATTATAGACATATATGTAAAGCTACCATTTTAGAATGCTTACGCATGTCCGGTATTATGCTGTGTTCCAAGCATTATTAATTCTCGCAGGAATTCTATGAAGTAGGCATTATCATCTACATTTTACAGATGAGAAAATCTGGATGTAAAATATTAAATACTCTGTCCAAGTTCAAATGGTTAGTGATGAACTTGTAGCCTCATTTCTTTTCTGATTTGAAAGTCACCTTATTTTCCTTAGACTATTTCACTATCAAGTGGTGTTATTTTAACTTTTTTCCAGATTTAAGTAACTTTTTGAGAATCTAATAAGCAGATGATTAAAGAATCTGAGTTACATAAACAACAGAGCAGAATAATACCCTAAAATACCAAATTTATTATAATTATCAAATACAGAATATAATTTTTAAAAACGAATTTAGTATGTTCAAAGAGGTGAAACAGGCAATCAAAGATATGAACTGGTAACAAAGAGATGAAACCACAAAAATTTATCAGATTTTTTTTTTCTGGTCCACAGTGGTTATACTCTTATCTCTGTTCAAAGCTCAACCTTGTGACGGAAAACTATTTTCTCCTTTTCAGTATTACTTTTTGAAAAAATCAAAATCTTCAAATATATATAAAAGTGAGAGAATAATATAACAAATAATAATATAACAAATCTCCATTTACCTATCAACAATATTCAGCAGTGGTCAGCTAAAAGACACCCTTGTTTATCCATAGCCTCTCCCCCTGCACTATCCCTACTGGATTTTGAAGTAAATCCCAGACATCATTTTATTTAATCTATAAACATTTCTGTATTTATCTCTAAAAGATATTCTTTAAAAATATAAAACAATACTATACCACCCTTGAAAATGATTCCTGTTTTCTTCAATTTTCTCATAATGTTATTTTATAATTTGTTTTAATCAGGATTCAAATGGAATTCATACACTGTGATTATTTTTATGTTCACTAAGTGTGCTTTTTAATTTATTGGGGTGACGTTAGTTAATAATATATCATCTGTATAATGCACTGTGTGTTCGCCACCCAAAGTCAAATCTCCTTCCATCACCACATATTTGATCCCTTTACAGTTTTCTACCTCTCCCCCTCCTCTCTAGTAGCCACTATACTGTTGTCAGTGTCTATAAATTTTTCTTTGTTTGTCTTGTTCATTTGTTGCTTTCAGTTTTATATCCCACATGAGTGAACCCATGTGGTTCTCAACTTTTTCCATCTGACTTATTTTGCATAGCATGATATTCTCATGATCCGACCATGTTATTGCAAATGGCAGTATCTGACTATATGCCTCCAAATTCAATAACCTAGAAGAAATGGATGAGTTCTTAGAAATATATAACCTTCTTAGACTGACTCACAAAGAACTGGAAAATCTAAATTGACCAATCGACAGTAAGGAAATTGAAACAATCACCAAAAACCTTGCAAAAAGTAAAAAGTCCAGGACCCAATGGCATCACCAGCGAATTCTACCAAATATTCAAAGATGATTTAATACCTGTCCTTCTCAAACTCTTCCAAAAAATTGAAGAAGAGGCAATACTTCCTAAATCATTTTATGAGGCCAACATTATCCTGACTAGAATAACACAAAAAAAGAAAACTGCAGACCAATATCTCTGATGAATACAGATGCAAAAATCCTAAACGAAATACTAGCAAATCAAATACAATGATACATTAAAAAGATTATACACCACGATCAAGTGAGGTTCATGCCAGGGGTCTTAAGTTGAACATATGCAAATCGATCAATGTGATATGCCACATGAAAAAATAAAGGATAAATATCATATGATTGTATCAACATATGCAGAAAAAGCATTTAACAAGATACTACATCCATTTATGATTAAAACACTTAATAAAATCAGTATAGAAGGAAAGTACCTCAACAAAATAAAGACCAAATATGACAAACCCTCAGCTAATATCAGACTTAACAGTGAAAAACTGAAAGCTTTTCCTCTAAGATCTGGAACATGACAAGACTGCTCACTTTCACTACTGTAATTCAACATAGTATTGGAAGTACTAGCCAGAGCAATCAAGAAAGAGAAAGAAAGGCATCCAAATTAGGAATAAAGAAGTCAACTGTCACTATTTGCATACAAGATGCTTTATAGAAAGTCCTAAAGACTATACTTAAAAACTATTAGAAACAATAAACAAATACAGTCAAGTTGTAGAATACGAAATCAATGCACAAAAGTCCAAAGTGTTCCTATGTATTAACAATGAAATTGCGGGGGGGAAAAATTTTAAAAATCCCTTTGTAACAAGTACAATTGCAATAAAAACAATAAAATACTTAGGAATAAACAATAAAGAATGTGAAGGACCTATACATTGAAAACTACAAGACATTATTAAAAGAAATTGAAGACACAAAGAAATAAAAAGATATTCCGTGTTCGTGGATTGGAAGAATCAACATAGTTAAAATGGCCATATTACCCAAAGCAATATACAGATTTCAATGCAATCCCCCTTAAGTATGTTTTAACCAATAGAGCGCTTTTTCATCTTTTCTTCTCCTTTCCTTGAAGCAGCCAGGCCATTTATCTTATATAGTTCACTACAAACTGAATTTTATTGATGACTCTCTGTGGGGTCATTTAATATGTTCCTCTGTCTCCTGTATAATCTATAAATTGGTAGTTACATCTAAAGGCTTAATTCAAAGTTTTGTTGTATTTATTTTTATTTTTGGCAATAATGTTTTATGAGTGGTTTGCACAATTCAATCACACATGTAAAGCCTGTTTGCCTCTCTTTTTTGATGTTAACAATTCATAATTACTGCCTAGACCCATTATTTCAGTAGGGATTACAGAAATACTAATATTCAATTCTATCGTTCTTTCTTCATTCATTTGCTAAAATGGATCTATAAAGAGAACTTCTTCTTAACTACATTTGATTACCTTGAAGCAAAATATAAAGGAAAAACAGGATAAAAGTTTTACTCTATTCCTTTATTCACCAGTTTTCAAAACAATGCATTGGATCGCTACCATTCTTCAACGATATCCAATGGCACCATTATTTATTAATTAATGTTATTATTAACTCATAGATTTAAATATATTTGATGTATTTTAATCCACTACATTTGTTTTTCTTATTGATTATAAAAGTGTCCTAAATTTGGCCAGTGGTAGCTTCTTCAAGCTGACTCCTGAGTCTTTTTAACATGCTCTTATAGCCTTTTAAATCATCCCTGCTTTCCAGTAAAAATAAATATTTTTTTGTTTGTTTTTTAAAGTTTTCTTGCTGCTAGCCTTCCCAGCTGAGGCTCATTCATACATGTGAGAGTAGCCACACAACTGTCGATTGCCATATGACTCTTCCCGGAAAAAAGAGTAAAAGAACCACCCTCAGGAACATAAGAAAATTATAAATAATGGTTATTTAAGGCACTAATTTTTTTAATGACACAATATACACTCTTCAATATGTTATACTCACTTATCTTCATGGTTTTTTTTTAATGTTCACTAGTATCTGGATACCATTTCATAGCGATATATAGAGATACTCAACATTGTTTTATAAAGCTTCGTGATACTCTTTGTATGAACATATCATGCTAGACAAATTGTCCTCCTCTACTGATGGCATTTGGGCTGTTTACATTCCTTTGCCATTGTAACGATGCTTCACGAAAAAGCCTTAGGAATTTTTATGTCTTTTTACATTATTTTGACATAGCTCTTTTGATAAAGAATAAAACTTGTAAAAATAAAAATACAAGAATTAAGTTAAAAATCAACATGTAAGTTAAAAATAGGTAACCATTTTTTTAAAAAGTATTAGTGAATTAGCATATAAATCTGTAAAATAATATGATACGCAACAAGGAGCCGAAAACACAGAAAATATAAAAGACAGACTAGAAAACAGAGAGAATAGATTAAAAAGTTAAATTTGTGGTAAGTTACAGAAAGAGAAATGAAACTAGGGAAACACAATACTTGAATAGTCGATAGCTGAAAATATTCAAAATGGATGACAGATAAAATCGTCAGAGTTAGTACACAAAATACCACATAGTTTAATTAAAAGAACTCCTTGCTGATATATATAGTAAAATTGCAGACGCCAAAGGCAAATATCTAAAAGGATACTGAAAGAAAAGAAAGAAATGACATACAAAAGTTCTATATTTATCCTGACAGCTGTATTCTCTATATCAACAGTGGAAACTAGAAGCAAAGAGAAAAAACATATTCAAAGATTTGACAGAAAATAACTGTCAGCCTAAAATTGTATACCCACAAAAAGTTGTCCTTCCAAATTGAAGTCAAAATAAAAATATTTTCAGGTTTAAAACAAAAATGATCTTGAGGAAGTTTACCACCAATAGACCTTCATCAAAGAAAAACCTAGAAGATGTACTTGGGGAAGAAAAAAAATGATCCCAGAAGAAAGGTCTACTATGAAAGGTGCAATGACAGGCAAAAAATAATTGTATGCATGTGGATAAGTGTGTCAACATGGATATGTATAAATATAATAGGATATAATTTGTAGGATTATCCAAGTAAAATCATATTAAAATAGAAGGTAGTAAAATATTTGGGAAATAGGGTATTTGAGGTATATGTACAATAAAATTTCAAGAGTAATCATTAATAATCTAAAAATAAAGTGTATAACTTCCAAATAAGTAGGAAAAAAATAAAAAAAATAATTATTTAATGTCAAATTAAACAAGAAAGAGGAAAAATAACACAAAATGTACTGCAAATGGAAAACACAAATAACATGAAAAAATAAAGTTGGTAATCCAAATAATTTAAATGAATTAAGCTTATTCATTGAAAGGAAAGATTTCAAAAATTTTTAAATTTCTGGTGCTATATTGCTTTCAAAAGACACCCACATATCATAAAAACAGAAAAGATGAGAAATTATGTACCAGACAAATACTAACCAAAATGAAGTTACTGTTGCTTTCAGATAAACAAAAACCTAAAGCAAAAGGCATTAATAAAGGTAAATTCAATTTACCAAAACGATATACCAATTTGAAATCTGTTGGCACCAAATAATATGGCTTCAAAATCAATAAAGCAAAAATTAAAAGACATGTAAGAGGAAGCTGATAAATCCCCACAATGATGGATGAATCTCAGTAATTAGTAGATCAGCCAAATAAAAAAGGGATCATTTAAGATGAAGAAAATTCAAACTACACAATTAGCAAACTTGATCAATGGATTTGTACAGGACCACATATTCAATGTTGTAGACTGCATTCTTTTTCAGCATAAAGGGATATTTATTGAAACTAAGCCATGAGACACATCACACACACCAAAAGAATTGGAAAAAATATGGACTATGCTTTCTTTCTAAATACAGTGCAATTAATTTAAAATATAATGAGAAAAACTCTAGATTGTATAAATTTTTAAAAAAAGAACATCTTAAGGAAGAAATCATAATGGAAACTAGAAAATACTTAAAAGTGAATACCAATGAAAATATTTTAAATGTATTAGTGCAGCTAAAGTTATCCTGAAAGGAAAAATTTAGTCATCAAACTTAATATTTAAAATTTTTTAAAAACTGAGAAATAGTGAGAGCTATGCATCCAATTTAAAAAGTTAAACTAACAATATAAGCCCCAAACATAGGGGAAAGAAAAGGATTGTTCTAGTTTGAATGTCTGTCCCCCCAAACTTTATATGTTGAAATCTCAACTCCCAAAGGTGATGCTATTAGTAGGTGAGACCTTTGAGAGGTAATTAGGTCATGAGGGTGAAACCGTCATGAATGAGATTAATGCCTGTATTAAAAAGGCTCCAAAGGGATGCCCTACTTCTTTCACGATGTGAGGACACAGCAAGAAGACACCAGCTATGAAGCAGGAAGCTGGCCTTCATTAGAACGCTACCATGCTGGTGCCTTGATCTTGGGACTCCGGCCTCCAGAATGTGAGAAATAAATTCCTTGTTGTTTATAAGCCACTCAGTTTGTGGTATTATGTTATAACAGTCCAAGTCGACTAAGACAGGGATTTTTTTGAAAAGCAGAAATAATCAAATAGACAAAAATACAAAGATACAAACTATTGAACCAAACTAATACAAACACTTAAGACAGTTCAATGTCATATATCTGGAACATAATGTAGGGAATTTATTTATGTTTAAAATTAAAAAAAGAAAAAGAAAAAAAGAAAACTGAGAAAAACTGGTCTCACATATTTTAATAAATTTGAAGCCTAGAGAAAGAGGAACTGGTATTTGTCTCCTTACCCCTAAATCTGGAAATGTGTTCATTCAGATCAGAATTATTGAAAGGGCAGGCTTGGGTGGGGAACCACGTTGTTGTGGGAAGCCTAGATATCTAGGGGGAAGCATGAACATAAGGATCACCGGGGAGCAGTAGGGCTCCAGATAGGGAGAGGAAAGCCACTGAAGAGAACATGCTAATGACAGACTTTCTGCAATCCCTGGATAAGGTGCAATCATTGTGCCATAATAGGTGGTGGGCAGATTCCTATTCTACAGTCTGACAAGCTTATAGAGGTGGAATGCAGTGCTATGACTTTTAATTGGTTAACTGTGTTCCTCACTAGTCAACCACCCTATTTTTTTTCCTATGTTTTAATGTTGGAGATCCCAAGAAAAATATTTCTCAAATTGTTCCAAGTCGAGGTAGTTGGCAAAACAAATCTCTAAGAAACTGAAACTTCTTAATCTGTTCAAAGAAAATGTTGACTATGAATTACTGTCAAGATGAGTTACAGCTTTTAGAAACTAAAAGAATTCATGAAGAAATGCTAAAAATCGATACCAAATTCCATTTTATTAACAAATTCCATGATATCAGCCCAGGAAAACACAGGAGAAATTTTTTTCTTAATTCAGTTTTATTGACCTACTTCAACTCAAAGCCCAATATTTATGTGGCAGAAATTTCCAACTGTCTCTTAAACACTGATTTATTTTGCTTTATATGAGAGACCAGCCAGAAAGATTGTTCAATGAACAAGCATTTTCCACATTTTCATGGAGCATTTTTTCCCTCCCACTAGTAAACACATTCACCCAGTAGAGTCCCTGGACTGGTGTTACTGTTGTGTGAACAACTGAGACTATTCTTATGCTCAGAGAAGATGTTTTTGAGCAGATATGTCCCATTCAAAAAATAATAAGGATTGAGAGGAAAATGAAATAGCAACTCAGTGAGTAAATGAGTGAGTGAGTAAGAGAGAGAGGGGCAGGGAGGAGATAGTTGTGCATTGTGCCTGGGTAGAGATTTGAACAGACACTTCACAAAAGAAGATATACAGCTAGCAACAAAAAAAAGAAAAAATCAAAAGATGCTTACCATCATTCATCAGGGAATATTAATATAAATCACAATTAGTTACTATGTGCATCCACAGAATGGCTAAAAGGAAAACTAAATGTTGGCAAAGATATAGAACAAACTGATCTCTCAAATACTGCTGGTAGGAATGTAAATGATACAGTCACTCTGAAAAATACTGTTTCTTATGAAATTAAACATATGACTCAGTAATTCTACTCCCAGGTATGTACCCAAGAGAAATGAAAACATATTGCCATAGAAAGACTTGTAAAGTTGCAATTTTCAGAGCAACTTTATTCATAAAAGCTTAGAGCTGGAAACAACTCAAATGGCCATGAACAGATGAATGAATAAACAAACTCATTCAATGGAATGTTACTCATTAATAAAAAGGAATGAACTACCGGTACAGGCAATATCATGGATATATCTCAAAAACATTCTAGAAGCCAGCCAGATACAAAGAATACATACTGCATATGAAACTCTAAAAAATGCAAACTAATCTACAGAGACATCAAGTAGATCAATGGTTTCCTGGGACAGAGATAAAGAGGTACTGAATGCAAAGGAACATTAGGGAACTTTTGGAGTGATGAAGATACTCTGCATAGTGATTGGAGTAATAGTTTACATAAATGGTT
The DNA here is from genome assembly GCF_000325575.1 of Pteropus alecto. NCBI lineage: Eukaryota > Metazoa > Chordata > Mammalia > Chiroptera > Pteropodidae > Pteropus > Pteropus alecto. Next base: position 4,603,497 of record NW_006434839.1, read on the forward strand.
ACATTTGTCAAAACTCATCAAAATTTCACTTAAAATGGGTGAATTTTATTAAATGTGAACTATACCTAAAAAGAAATTAAGGTTTTAAACACACAGACACAGAGAGAAGGTACTTGCGAAGAATGAAGAAGATGGTGAAGGAATTAGAATACAAGCTTATTTGTCTTTGAAAACATGTTAGAGTTAGTGGTAGACAGAATAATTGTAATAGTATTTTAAGTAAGGTAGAAAGGAAAGGAGGAAGCCAGCCCTTGGCTCTAAAACAAGATGATAGGATAATAGGACAAATCTAGTGTATGGCCACAGGCCTTTATCCTTGGTTATTCTGATCACTATTTTATCCATGAGTTAGGTTCTTTTAGCTCTAATATTTTATGATCCTGTGTTCTGCAATAATGTATTCAAATTTATCAAACCTACAGAAAGTTGACAGCTAGAAAGGATAGCTAGCTAATAATTTGGATGACAGATTCAGGATTCAAAATTATTTTGACATAGAGGAACACTGGACTGAAACCAACATGATAACATTTAAAATGACAAATCACTTGAAGTTAGGTTTAAAAATTCAATTGTACAAACATAGTTTTGAGATAATCTGACTTCCTTTAAAAGAATCTATTTCCCAACTGAGAAAAATCCTTTGTAATAGATTATATAATCATGTATATTATTCCATTTATATAAAATAGAAAATGCAAACTAATCTATAGTGACATAAAGCCGATCAGTGTTGCCTGGGGTCATAGTACAGAGTCTGTATAGAGATACCATAGTAGGAACTGTACTATTAGGTGAGAAGTAGGACTAGATGTTACTAATTAGAATACTAGAAAGGTAGAATTTGATCCAGCCTTAATGGTGGAAAATATATGGCAAAGAAAAAGGGGAGGAGAAGGGGGGGTATGTTGGAAGGAGGGACAGAACACATCATGATACAATGCTGCAAAGTTTTTTTAAAAAGAGTCAAATATATAGAGAATAGCAGAAGACACCAAGCTGCCTAAAATGTAGTGTTCTTACTAAGGAATCGTACCCAAATTAGCCTGAGTGAGTAAGAAAAGCATTGATGTTAGGATGGATGGTTTAATACCTGACTATGCTGAGCCAAAAGCTAGAAGGTGATGCTTTCAAATACACTTCAGAGTCGAATGCCTTGCTTCTTTTTTCATGATATTAATAAGGGAGGTAATTAGGGGAAGACATCCACAGAATTTGCCATTAGATTAAGAGAGCGAACAGTTCCATGAAGAAAGAGAAAGAGGGAAGAACACTGAGAAAGAACAGACCGAAAAGATAAAGTAGAATTATCACCAAACACAAATCCTAACTTGGGTTTGATAAATTTAATGCTAACCTCTGATTTAGCATTGCATGTAAGAGAAAATTAAGAGAGGGAGGTAATTGACATCTTAATAAAGAATTTATGGATAGTAGAATAACATCAACAATCATAGCAACAACTGGAGGAGAAAAGGACTGATCTTTTGAGTTGATTTTAGGTATCCAGGTAGCTCACAGCATGTACTCTAGGCATGTTAAGAAACTCGTTTCAAGCTGTTGTTTATTCTGAGACAGAGAGCGTACACAGCATGTCTGAAGTTCTTTATTTGCTCTATTTGTGTTTCTCTGTATTTGTTAAAATGGATGAATTCTCTGCTTCATTGAACACAATAGTTAAAAGCAAGTGAAAATTAAATGTTGACTCTGTTTGATTAAAATATAAATCTAAATGCAGCATTGGGGGAGAGAATCTGAGAATGAGAAGAGATTCATTAAACATTTATATATATAGAAATCTGGCTTCTTATCATCCTTGGATGGGATGGAAGTCATCAAGTCATAGACATGACAATTTTACTTTTAACCCGTATATTACACCCTATTCAAAATTCCAGGCATTCAAAATTCCAGACACTGGACTTACCTAAAAAGACCAAAGGAAATTAAACCCCCAATGCCTAAGGCAAGAGGCAAAAAAAAAAAAAAAAAACCCTCAAGCACTTGTATTTTATATAAAGGAAAAAATGAAGGTTGTAATCAAACACCAGCATTTTCAAATAGACAATACATACATGTATGAAAATACGTAAAACTTCAGTACTAGTCAAATAATTGTAAATTAACTCAATGAAATATTGTCTATCTAATAGATTGGTAAAAATTAAGATAAATAATATTTCTTGGTAATGGGAAATGGTGACATGGGCAAATTGTAAGAGAATAAAATTCTCAACTTTCTGAATCACAATCTAATATAGTGTACGTATTTTTGATTGAGTATTTCACTTCTAGACAAATATTCTAAGGGTGTTAGGAAAGAGTACGAAGAAGTAAAAACAAAAATGTCTAAAGAAGCACTGTTACAATACTGCAGATAATTTAAATGCCTACAATGAGGAAATTGTATTAAATAAATTACAGATTATTTGTAAAGTGAAATACTGGGTAACTGCTTAAAAGGATGAATTTATTCTTATGTATTACTATGCCACTATATATTATTAAGTGAAAATGAGACTGAAATATATTTACAAGATGCTATGCTATACTATATATTTACTATGTTTCAATTGAAAAAGTCTAGCTTTTTAAATGTTAATTATACCTGGCTAAAATTATGTAGTTTTCACTTTCTAGTCCATAAAGACAGGTTTTTACTTTATGAATTATGAACTTCTATTACTTTGTAATCAGCAAAATTTGGAGTATACTCCAAATTCCCTACGTGAAGTTGTAGCCACACAAGCAGGTGGCTGAAGAAGAATGTAGGTGAAGGCCACTGGAGTTGAGTTTAATCATCTTTGAGACTAGGTAACTATTTGTGTCATGCACATAACATCATGATGGCAAGAGACTGAGTAGAAGAAAGAGAGTGAATCATATTATGACTTTAACAATCCAGAAAGTGAACAAGAAAGGCCAGAGGGCAGTACTGAGGTGGCGTGAATCACAAATGACCAAGACTTTTGGCATGAGGATGGTCAGGAATGAGCCGAAGGAAGCTGGGAGAATAGCCATGCCACTAGACCATGCCATTCAGTGAAGTGACCTCCAGACCATGGCTCCTAGGGAGTCCCTGCTCTCCAGCGAGACCGAGTCAGAGGGCCATGCAGAGTAGATGTTTCAATTCATATAAATATTTATTGAGCCTTTACTGCATGCCAGTTACAGCACCACTTCTCGAATGATAATTTAATGCTTAGAGAAAGTACGTTCTGGACTGGTTCAAAAAATATAGGAGAAGAAGCAGAGAGTAAAATGGGGATAAGAGTTCATGGCAAGATACCTTGTCTGGACCTTTTCTTCTGAATAGTGACTAAGGATAGGGATGACAACAAGGTTCCTATCACAAGGGCTATCCTGCAGGATGCAAGGACAAATGCAATAATGAATGAGAGTTTTGAAAATACCAAAATATTAAATACATAGAGATGGAAATGTCAAGACATAAATATAGCCTAAGAACCAGAGAAGCCAGATTATATATATGGCTTTATCTTCTAGAGGCCTGCTACTCAGGGTATGGTCCATGGACCATCAGTACTGGCATCACCTGAGAACTTGCTAGAAAAAGCAAAATCTTAAATCTCATCCCTAACCCACCAAATCAGAATATGCATTTTAATAAGTTCCCTAAATGACCCATAATCATGTTAACGTTTGGGAAATGCTGCTCTAGAACACAGATTCCCAACTACTCAACCACAACAGGAGGAATTAGAGGTGGAGTTACAACGAGGATGCTAGGAATTATGCATTAACCTGTTTCCTAGCATGTCTATGCCGCATTCTGTTGAGCTACTTTTTGGTGGGAGTGTGTAAGGCAGCGAAACTCATTTCCTCCATTTCTCTTCAGACAAAAAAAAAAGGGAAGGGGAAGGTAGTTGTAAAATAGGACTCCAGAAATATAGAACTGCAAGGTTAGAACTCCATGTTCCACGAGATATTTGTGCCTAAGAGTAGTTACTGAGAGAGCTGTAAGAACTTATATCCTATTTAAGAAGGAATTGTTTTACAGAGAATCAGTAATGGTATTTAGAGTATATGCATGAGTTTGACTGAGCTGGCCTCTGCCACAGCCAGAACCCTTAGGGACCAGGAGACCTAGAGCCATAGGATGAGCAAATATGCCCTTCGAGGAATTGAGAGAGCTCTAGGAAAGAGAGGGTTGATCAACTGCCCTAGGGTGGACATCATGACTCTAACAATAAAAATCCACTCCACACTCCCTCAGACTCAGGCCAAGATGCAATTTATAAGTGTATTACTAAGTAAGATACCAGCTTCATCAGTGAGATAGATGGCCAGCAGGTAGATTTTCCAGGAGGTCCATAGGAGTCTGTTAGAGATCCAGCTTCAGCCTGGAAGAAGCCACTCCACACTCAGGGAAGGCAGAAGAGAGCAAACAAGCCTGCCCTTGGAGGAGCCAGTATATGAGTGTTTCTTTGGGGAGGTGGGGAGGGTGGGAAGGGTAGGTGTTGATATTTCTACAGCTGCAAGAGAGAAGTAAAGCTCCAACCATTCAAAGGCAAACTCCTTCTTCTCACTTCTATTAAGGCATGCCCTTCCAAGTTAAATGTTTAGGAGAATCTATCTTCTGGGAACAATAAACATGCTGAGCTGAAACCTCTCTACCCACCTTTTAAAAATCCCCCGCAGTGTACTGTATGAACAGTCATCGCACGTGTATGGAAAATTCTACCCAGGAACCTACCCAACATCTCTTCCTTCATTTCCCCCTCCCTTTCTCACCTCTATCTGCCACTAGTTTAGAAATCAAATCAGTTTGGCCATTTCTCCCCTGGTTGTGGATGTAGAAAAGAATTTAGAGAAGTCAGAACACAACCTAGAGTGGTAATTTAACCTCTTGGTTAAACTACACAGGAGTCTCAGCCCAGTTAAACTAGTAGGAGTATTATTTTTCACCATACTAAGTAACTGTCTTTTTGATCCTCCCCTCAGAGAGATACAGTGCCTATATATGTGTGGCTATATTTCTTTAAATTGATTTATTGAAGACACTGCCAAGAGCCCTCGTTTAAGATAATTTTCATCTTTCTCCAATCAATATCTATTTTAGGAGAGCACAATTAGAAATTAAAAGGGTGGAAAGGAAAAATGTCCTTAGATTACCAGTTTTTCGTTACATATCCAAAAGAAGAATGGATATGTAATGTAATCAATTGAGGATTGATTATTCTCAATCAGCTGACAATCCATTTGGACAAAATGTCTTTGTTCAGCAACCAAAATGGTTCCATGGGGATGTGTCTGTTGGAGGGCTTTGAAATGCCTGAAGACCCGAGTTGGAGCTATGAATGAGATGGCCTTGCCCAGACTTTTTCACTCTTCCAACTTCCTTGGCATTAACTTGGATTTCATCACTCGAAATGGGCAGATATTACCAATCTCTAAAATTCCCAGATTCCTGAGCTGAGCAAAGTAAAAGTCACTACACTGTGTATCCAGCGGGGGACCAAGTGGCATCAGCATGATCCAAAGTAATTGAACCTGCATTGGATCTTTTTCCAAATCATCTACACTCCTAATTAAACTTGTCTTCTCTTTGAATTCATGAAAATTCATGGAAGGACAGCTAAATTATACTAGAATGATACGTGGAGAGTGATAGCCCTATGTCATAGTCAATTCATTTTCTTAACTGAAATAATCACTGATCTTTGTAACATCAATTGAATTAAAATATAGAGGATTTGATTTGTTCTTAGAGGTTATCGAAATAGCTAAAACCGTGACATATCTGAGATAATTATTCCTGTCATTGTAAAAACAGATTCAGATAAACTGGGCAGTAATCTGCTTCATTATTCGGTCATTGTCTATCATGATAGCTAAAATAAAAATTAATGACAGAACAGTTGATTTAGATGTGTTATACAGACTAAGCCTGAATGTATCTGTCATGGACATATGATATTTTGCCAACTTTTATAAACAATGGATCAATGTGCTGGCAAAAGTCTCTATAGGGCAACCATTTTTCAGCTTACAAACCATTCTGAAAGAGAGAAAGAGGGAGGGAGGAAGGTAGGGAGTGAGGGAGAGATGGAGAGAGGGAGGGAGGAAAGGGGCTGTCTTCCCTAAGCAATGTTGACTCACATATTGGCAAATAAATGTTCTCATGATGCAAGGCCCCATTAAGAAATATAAAGTATGCATTACACTTTTACGATAGAAAGTATTGGCCAGTCAGTGTCCAGCCGCTTAAGGGGTGTTTTTCACTATTTTTCAATGTATTTGACCTCCTTCTAGCATTCTGTGCAGTGTACATAAACTAGACTAATAATAATAGTCAAAATACAATACGATGTCCAACCAACAAATGAACCAATTGGCAAATTGTAAACTGTAATTGTCCTTTCCATGCTTCCATCCTAAAAAACATTTATAGGCCAATGACTATTGTTGGCACCCAACAATGGACAAAATCAGAATGCTCTACAAAATATAAACATTTGTAATGATTTAGAACTCTCATTAAATCTATTTTATGAATTCTATTATTTTAATAACTTAAATGTTAATTCTTCCAATGTCAAGCACTTATATTTCAGTTTTATTATAAAAATTATCAATAGTGCAAAAGAATATGAGGGTGAAAATAGTGAAATTAAAAGAAGTCATTTAGAGAGATTTAAAATTTCAATTAGACAGTCATATTTATATTTTTTCTTTTGTTCTTTTTATGCTGGAAACACATTAGTAAAACCACTTTGCATATGTATAAGACTATAATTTCTAAAATGCTTGAAACAAATCAAATTTCTGATATTTTAAATCTGCCTAGAAGCAAACATCTATACAATGTCATATTTTAAGCAAAGAAATATGAAACAAAGCTTTAAATTTTTAACTGATATAGATCTAGCCTTAAGTGTCAATGGCCATGGAATATTATAAGTAGAAGGAGGTAGAAAAAAGAGTGCATTTCTCCCAATAATAATTAAAAAGACAATGGAAATCTTGCATGTCAGTTTACACGCCGAATCATAAAACTGTATGATTCATGGGTGGGTGGGTGACAGATGATAGATAGATAGATAGATAGATAGATAGATAGATAGATAGATAGACAGACAGACCGACCGACCGACCGACCGACCGACCGACGTACGGACCAGATAGATCTGCACAACAATCAACATAAGGTATTTCACAGCCCATAAAAAGACTAATTTGACACTAACACTTGAAAATCCTTATTATAAATTGTTCTGTGGCATACATTTGGGGGCAGCTCTAAGGCAAAAATCAGATTAGATATTTGGGATCCGTAGGATTCTACGGTTGGACTGGTATGAAACACAAATGTACGGACCAAATAGATCTGCACAACAATCAACATAAGGTATTTCACAGCCCATAAAAAGACTAATTTGACACTAACACTTGAAAATCCTTATTATAAATTGTTCTGTGGCATACATTTGGGGGCAGCTCTAAGGCAAAAATCAGATTAGATATTTGGGATCCGTAGGATTCTACGGTTGGACTGGTATGAAACACAAACGTGTGAAGAGGGCCAGTTTCACAAATAGTGCAATGCATGCTCCTAGATGTTTCCAAAATGGTTTTGAATAGCATATAGACATTAAATAGCATCAATTCACATAGCAAAAGTATTTTCCTCTTTGATCAATATAATTAAGTCAAGGAGTAAGTCTCATAGCATTATTGTTTCCTCAATACTCTCTAGTGTGTGGTAAACTACCTTTTGTAAACAAGGAAACAAAACAAAAAACCGCAAGCAGACTTCTACCTGACAAGCACCCAAATACACTTCTACCTGAGTTGTAAGTAACAAACTGAGTTGTAAGTAACAAATTGAGGTTTAGGTCATTGTATTTCACCAAGGATTCTCCAAAAGCATGTCTTCCTCTGCTTGGACATGAAATAAACTTTAGAGCTTCAATTCCGACATGTTTTCAGAATTGACTAATATAAAGAGTGTTCTTTGCTTTCTTGACCTCGTACTTTTATAGTCAAGATCCTTATCACACAAGAAACACTTTAGTTTTGGTGTTCCATCAAAACTGATGATGAAAGGAAATTCAAGGGATACTTAAGTTTCATTGGGCTTTCTTTTCTTCCACATTTCTACCTTCAATAGAGCCAAATATTATACAAGGCAGATATCCAGCATGTTATTATACAAGGCAGATATCCTCTCATTCCAAATATTATACAAGGCAGATATCCTCTCATTCTGTCAATTGGAAATTGGTCTGGATAGCTTACCATGGATTTGACAGCGATGTACTACCTAATTAACAGAATGATATCCTCTGCCACTTTATACTTAGTTATATTTAAGATGAACTAATAATAATAATTTAATTAAAAGAGAAAACTAAGGTAAGGATAAAGTGAATTTGTACATCTGCTTGGTCAACTTCCTGATGTCCATCAGTGCTTCCTGGCCAACCCCCTCCCACTTAGGAAACCACAGCCCATCTGAACCCTGCACCTCAGTGATTCCACATTACTGCATATGCCAGACTTAAAGAAACCCATACACTTGCCCATGCTGCCCCTCTTCCTAAGTGACATCTTCTGCCTCCTCACAGTTGAGTCTCTGCCTGCGCCACCATCATCTTCCCCAGGAAGTCTGCTTCAGTTGCTGTCTGTAGCAATGTCTTCTCTCACTCTGTTCCCACAGTGCTTTACATATGTTTCTATTACAGCATATAACACGCCATGTGCATATAGGTTTACATGCCAGTTTCCCCGAAAAGCACTGTCCATTCGTTGTAAGGGGATGGAGGACAAGGCCATATCACTCATCATCTGTGTATCTCCAGCCACAACATGTGGCAAGGTACTGGCCACTGGGAGCTATGTAATAACACAAGCTGAAAGAACAAATTATTGGATGACCTCTTATGTCTGCTGCAAATTCCTGTCCCATGGGAAAAATCAGAAAAATCCCTTCACCAACTTTTATCTATGGTGGGGGTAGCACGTAGGGAAGGTCTAGTATATGAATTCAAAAATGTAACTCCGTGCACCTCCAAGGTGTATCTGTAGGTAATCTGGGATGAAGTGAAGCCCCTGTTTCCTCTGCTTTACAAATCTTTGTTATGGAATATCTCCTACTCTCTTACTTTAGAATTTTTAGCCAAGGACGCTCTACTATTTACAGGGAACTTGCTTGTTCTAACAGCCTTGCATTTATCATTTAAATAGGACCCTCTATCATTTTCCCTTAGTTTGTTAGTAGCTGTCACGTATAAAATTACCACAAATAAAAGAAGGAGGGGAATATAAATGTTCAGAGACAACACAGTATGGCAAGCAGAGGGGAGAAAGGAGGTGGCACACTTATATGGTCCCCTGGAGGACAAAGAACGTAGGACAAGTCACATCGGGATCCTAGTGACTGTTCATCCTAGATACGTATGTATGTATGTATGTATGTATGTGTGTGTATGTATATATGTATGTATATATGTGTGTGTGTGTATGTATATTATTTTTTCTTGGAGGTGTAACCTTTTGGAACCTTTTTGATTTACTATACTGTGCTGGCCTCTCTTGCTCCTAATTTAAAAGTACCATACCTCCTTTTGCAGCATGAAGCTAAGACTAACTTCATTCCTGAAAAAAATCTCCCTCAGTTTCCAGTCTCTTTCATCACAGAGAAATGTAATTTCAGCAAGAAATGAAGGACAAACCAGAGAGGAAGCTTCTCAGGTGGGAAAGCAAATGAGAAAAGGAAGAGGAGAAGGACATATTCTGGCTCCATATACAGAATTGCTCCCATCTGAAATGCAGGTCAACAGCTACCAGTATGGACAGGGGGGTGCTAATAAAGAATTTTAATCAGGGGAGAGGTGTGATCATGTTTGTTTTGGGGGTGGAACTGACTAGAATATTGGGGGTGAACTGGAGAGCGTTAGACACAAAGAATGAAAAAGGCACAGGATAGAGATAGAGAGGAAGAGTTTGAGGGGGCTATATTGAGGAGGTATTTAGACAATACTTAGGGGAAAATAAAGACATTTGAAGAAGGAAAGCGTCCAGGTGAATCTCAGGCTTGAGAACCCACTTATATCCTGAAATCATTACTTACAATATGTGTGACTGCAAGTCTTATGAGGCTTCTATTGCACCATGTAATGCCTCTTCTGACATCTAATTTCAAAGCCCTGAATGAATCACATAGGCCTCTTGTACTTTATCATCATATGAAAAAAGGGCAGCAATCTTAAACTATTCCCCGTGTCTCCAACCCCATCTCTGAAGCTATCCTATCTCCCGCAACTAAAGCAAGGTGAGATTACTTAATCAATTCTCCTTAATCGGTAGGGTTAGATAATCTCATAACTAGGAGCTCTCAGTTTCCAGAGATCTCAGCATGAGGAAGCATGCATCTTTGGGATATCCTTAGGAGAAATCTCCAATGAGATCTAATGGACATGGGCATGGGATTATCTTACGGAGCTGTGGACCAACTGGTGCAACAACAGTATTTCCTGATAGAAATTGATGGAATTACAAAATGCATTATTAAGAATCTCTGATCAGGCTGTACTAACAGGCCACCAAAGGGTTCTGTGACCAGCATCACTAAAATACTTGTACATAGGTTGATAGATTGGCAAGGACCATGCAAACAATAAGACCTAGGTCCTAGGCCCAGGTCTTTTTAATTAAGGGCAAGTCAATTCTCACTCTGAGACTCAGTTTTATTATCCGCAGAATGAGGAATTTGGACCCTTTAAGTCCTTTCCAGATTTGATCTTCTGTGCTTCAAGGAATTTCTATAAAATATTATTTCCTGCTTATTCTTCATCAGCTCTAGCAAATGGGAACCATCAACTCATTCAAGGTATATTAATTACCTGGAGTCTCTTAGGTCAACAAAAATAATGTAGTTTAAAAAATGGATCTTAAATTTTCACTCTTCTTGCCAACCTAACAAACATCAGAGACAAGAAAAGGTTTTGCTTAATAGTGAAACAGCATGTTCTAACGGATGCCATGGTTTACAGTATACGTCCTCGGGAAAGCACTGCCAAGCAGAGAAAAGTAAAACTTTCATTTTGTCCACTTGGAATTAAAAGTGTTTTTCATTGCATTCTATGCCCAGGGCTTCAGAGTTTCAACCAAACGCTATAAAGCTGATGAAAGAGAGCACAGAGCGTTTGAAGACGTTTTATATTCTCTCCTGCTCTACTGCAGAACGGTCAATCCAGAACTGTGCCCTCTAATGGAGAAACACGCTGACTGCAAGTTTCTTTTACCAGGAGGAAGGATCAGATCCACAATCACTGGGATAATTTTTGTATGGGTAACAGGGGTACCATTTCAAAAGATTTGTGTCTTTCATAGTCTGTTTCTCATCTGTGATACAACATAAAGAACACAAGACTTGGAGTTAAAGAGTCCCAAGTTTAAATGAGTCCTAGGTTGGCTAATGTAATTTTGTAAATTTGGAAATTAATTTCTGAAAGTTTCAGTGTTTCTATCAGTTATGTGTCACCTTCCATGCTGTGTTGTTTTATTAATTAAGTGAAACAATACAACTACATGTGCCTTGTAAAATGTAAAGTATCAATTTCTATTATCAGTAAAATTTTTTAAAAATGTTTATCCCTTGAATGCCTAAACCAACATTAAGAAAATACATCTCTGAATAATAGGTAAACTTATATATAATTTTAAAAGCTTCTTTCAACATTTCTTCACTTTATAAACATCCTCTCACATTTATCCAGCATCTTCTCTGAACTCGCACTGGACCACAGATTAAAAAAACCTTCAACGAAATATGAATAATTTACTTAAGAGTTTTCTCTGACCAAGTGAAGATTTAAAAAGTGATCTGTCAAGTTCCTGAACTTAAACAAAAATAAAAATTATGATGTTAACATAATCAAATAATGGAGGAAAAAAACACCTATAAGAAACCTGCTTTACAGATATAAAGCAAGTTGAAAATAAAAGTATGGAAAAGATATGCCATTTTAACATTAGTCTAGTTGAAGATGGAATTCTTTCCCAAAGAGCTTCTCTACAAGTTACTTAATTTTTCTGTGGAAAAATTACCTACAGTGTATGAATGACTATTTACAGATGATAGGGTTATACATCCTTTTATTTTCTACTTTTTATCGTTCTATATATTATCAATATGTCACCAAAGTTATCTTTATTAAGATAACATCATCATCTCAAATCAATTCGAAAGTAATGGGTGATTCTGTGTGAAATGAAAAAGTAGTGGATAGCACAGATGTCTGCCATTGTGACGACCTCCCCACTAAGGTATAAACTTGCCCTTCTCTCTCCCCAGTACTCTCTCCAAGAAGCACACAGACAGTAGCAGACCATTCTTGCAAAGCAGTCTACCCGTTTCCCCAGATGTGTTTATATAACATCCTACTCTACATACTCTACCTATCCCTCCTCCCTCTTTCACGTTTTTGAGAGTAAATAGTTAATTATTAATTTTTTTTTTTATGAAACTAATCCATTAACAGTCAACTATCACCAAACAAAGTAGCTGATCCCTCTAGGCTGGCCTCTATGTTAATACTACAGAGTCAGTATACACAAGGTTAGCAAGGAAAAAGGGTCGGGGGGGATGCCGGGAGTAGGACAGTGACACTGAGGATAGAAAGCTGAGAGTTTAGATGGGGCAGACTTGAGGGTCAGAAACAGATGGCAGAAGCAAAGTGCACTTGGGTGAGCAGGAGGAGTTAGTGGTCAGTCTGGCCCTTCCAAGAACCCTGTGTCCTCACTTACAGGTTCTGATGCCAACTCGAAGCTCCAGGAAACAGACTAAAGAATACTTCCCTCTGAGCCACAGAAAAGTTCTAGCTTCCCAGAGACATTGAACTGTCTTCCTAAATTTTGTGAACCACAAAAGACAGAGCAGAAGAGAGGAAACATATTTCTCTTTACTGGACACTTCTGATTATGAATCTAAAAAACCCTATAAACGAAAAAGAAAATGACTTGTAGGAGCAGATTTGCATTGCTCAATCCATATTCTTCCATCTGCTCCACATAATCTATGGATTGGAAACTAATTGCATAATTATAAAGGAGACTACTTTAACCCTTAATTCTCATGGCTTTAACCAACCAATCTGCTCAACACACACAACCTTACTCACAATGAGAACCCTAAAGCAAAAGCACAGGTAAAACTGTGCTCCTTCTTAATTCACTCTCCCTCCCCAAACATCTGAACTTCCCTAAACATCTGAACTTCCCTCTCGACGGTCCATCTGAGTTCAGCTTCCAGCAATCAACACAGTTGCTGAAGAAAATCCTCCCAACCAACCTACTTACGAGTTAAAGTAAAAATAAAGAACTGAGACATGATTGTAAAAAATTAATTTAACTCCTTCTATGTGTGTTAAGTGCCACTGAGTCAGCTCCAACTCCTGGCAATGTGATAGCCTGCTGAAATGTGAAAGGGCTAAAGGATAATTAAAACCTGAAACTGGACAAAGGAAGTCTATACCTTAGGCCTAGTTTCTGAAACCCCTAACCGCATTCTGTTAATCATAAAACTTGTAACAATGAGCTCATACACTAACTGCCAATTTTAGCCTGTGTAACCCTGCTTGCTTGCATGGCATGAAAAATAATCAATTGTATATAAGCTGAAAATTACTGTTTGGCCATCTCCCATGAGAATACTGGCTATTGCCCATGGGAACATAGGCAATCACCCATAGGAACATAACATTCTAACAACAAGCTTTCTGCTTCTGTACTCCCCGCTTACACACCTGACCAGTAGGTTGACAGGTAGTGAATAAGAGAAAGATAGACCTTTGTGCTTAAGATAGAATGAAGAATGGGATTTAGGGCTTAAAAACCTTGTATCTTGGCATTTCGGGGCTGCTCCTTTGTACAGGACAGCTGCTGGCTAATAAACAGCCTTTGAGAGCATACTTGGTTTGGTCTATTCTATACAGGCCACAACAGGAACCCTGTCAGGAGCCTAGAAAATATAATTTCTGTCTAAAGATATCAAAATGAATTTTTGAATTTTGCTAATGCATTACTAAGACTGAACTTTGGTGGTGTTTCTATCGGAGAAACATGTGCAGGAGACTGTAACCAACTGATCCTTTGGTTTAGTTTGCCTTCATATTCTTCTGCTGTTTTCCAAGAACTTTTCTCCTTGTCAAGGTTTTTTGGTTTTAGAAACTAAAGGAAGTTATGCTCCTCTCAGAAGAAAATTTAAGTCATGGACGTATCACTTGCCTTTTAAAAAGGACTCTGAATGATATTGTAATGATGGATACATGTTCTTAAACATTTGTCCAAACCTATAGAATGTATACCACCAAGAGTGAAGCTTAATGTAAACCACAGACTTTGAGTGATTAAGATATGTCAATGTAGGTTCATCAGATACAACAAATATGCCTTTCTGGTGGGGACATTCATAATAGAGGAAGGTATGCATGTGAGGGTGCACAGAGTATATGGGAAATCTCTGTACCTTCCTTTCCTTTTCTCGGAAACCCTAAAAGTGCTCTAAAAAAAGAAAATACTTACCCAAAGGAAGTTTCTCTATTCAGAGTGCTTACCATAAAGCATTGATTTTTTTTTTCATTGTCATCATTGTCAACGGAGCAATGTGCAGTAGGGAAATGGGCTTTGAGGTCTCTCTGAAGGAAGTGAGACAGATCTTGTACAGAAATCCTGTTTACTCTGCCTCACTTCACAAGGAGGCTTAACCACCTGTCTCTTTGAAAGGTTCTACCCACAGGCATTTTATTTCCCGCCCCACTGTTTGTCGTTATCCCCACTGTTGAGTACTACAGGGATCGATAACATTAAGTAGGTCATGAGGTTGAAATCTTATGAAGAAAGTTTCTTTATGAAGATAATCCCATTTTCACTAAAACCTTTACATTCTTAGAGTAAAGTAAAAAACTACCCTTTGTTATTAGTGACAAAGAAAACAGGCTAAAAAATCTTGGTAGTATACACATTTTAGGTGTCTGTTCACACACAATTCTTCTTTCTTTGGGACACTTCCCTGGGAGCATTTCTTTTGGTTGTTTCTCTCCATGATGATGTCACTATCACAGGGCTGTGATGTGGCAATAACTGATTAATCAGTAGTCAGTATTTGAACCAAGTTGGAGCAATTAAGTGCTCATCTTTGAAATTTGGGCTGGTTCTGAGAGTCATCCAGCGCATCCCTAGACTGTGACATGTAGTCATGGGAATGGAATCATTTTAATGGCCGCACTCCAGAAGGGAGGTCCCCAAACCTCTCCTATGGAAACCCACAGAGTGTCCTAATTGCCACCAACTGAAAGCACAGCAGTTCATCTCCTCCCAGAAAATTCTTTTTTTTTCTATAAGCTACTTCTCTTCATTTCTGTAATAAATAACTCATTTTAATGTATCTTTTTCTGCAAACTTGTTTGAAGTGGCACAAGGCAAACCACATTAGTGACATTATTCTTTTTTCTGACACTGTTACCCGCCACTGCTGGTGTTATCAGAGAACGAGGAATGGGCAACCCTCCCCACACTTCACGACAAAAGAACACCTTCTCCTCTCTGTCCAGTCTCATTCAGCTTGTCTCCAATCTGAGGACAAGTTCCTCATCTGATGGGCAGAATCTGAGACCATAACTGAGCCCTTTTTTTATAGTGGGCTGGGATGCTACACCCTAAAAGGCACAGAGCCTTATATGTTCTCTCTCATGTCAAGAGGCTCTCCTGTGCTTTCGTGGTCTGTCTTCATGCCTGCCTCAGCCGGACCCAGACAGGCCAGACGTGGTCTCCACTCTGATCCTGCATGCCTCCTCCATCGGATTGGCAAAGCCTGCGGTACAGATCTTGACCATGACGTTGGTTGGGCAAGAGGACTGGCATTCTGCTCTTTAGACCAGCCATTTTTATACATGTAGAAGTTATGACTACTACTAACAGGAGTCCCTACTTAGGTTTCCATACTAACCTACCTAAAGGATGTTCTAGCATCTTCTAACAGAAAAGAAATGCATTGAGTTAGACTATTGGGCATTTGGCCATTTATTTCAAAAAAAAATTAAAAAATGGTGTTTTACTCCTCATTTGCCCTTATGTCAGAGCTTCTTAATTTAAAACTAGAGAAAAATAGTGGTAAGGAGCAGAATGGACTAATCAGCAGCACTTCAAAATGATACCAAAACCACATGATTTAAAATGAGATAAATTAAACTTATGAGCTAGTCTGTATTCTGCCCATTTAAAATAATTTAACATGAGTTTCAAAGTGATATTGTAACCAGGCTCATTTCACTGAACTTATCTGCATACTCATCTGAATGCAAAGCACAAGATTAAAGTGAATAGCTGTTTAGCTTGCTCCTCTGGAGTGCTCTGCAGGACCCACCTCTTGCTGACAGGCACACCGAAGCCCCCAGGGGAACATTTGCAAAATGGGTTTACAAATTTGTTTACATATAATATCCTCCTCACCAAAACAACAAAAACCACCATGATCACGCAACTAAAGCAACTATTTCCATTCAATCAGTATTCCTACTCATTTTTCACTTTTCTTATTTTGTGTAGTTTTGATTTTAATGTTTCATCCCATTTAACATTTTGAAAATTATTTCACATGCAAAGCAAGATATCGAATACTCATTAAGTACCTCCTATATGCTTAGCTCTATGTCAGGCACTGGATAGACCCAGATAAGAGTCTGGAGTTGTTTTCCTTAAGAATAAAACATACGCATATTACAATTCAAATAATACAAAAAAGATATTTAGTTGGCTCAGTTCACACCATTTTCAATACCTCTTCTGAGTTCTGACCACTTTTAATGATTTCTTCCATATCCTCCCAAAAAAAGTATGTGTTTGTGTGTGTGTGGCTGACCATATGCCATACATCCTTAAGCTATATACACATCTCTTTGTGTTTCCCAAACAAATTAATCCTTCTAAAACAAGAAATACAACTTCTACTTTTTTAGCATTATCGTCAAAAGAGCACATAACACTGATTTTGGAATATAAGTATTTGCCCATGTGCTTGTTAATTCACCAGCCCTTCACATTTTTATTAGCATTAATCCATTCTAGTGTGGATTTTTAACTCTGTGTATGACCCTTCCCTTCAAATCCTACTACCTTAAACAGCAGTTGGTCAAGTTCCAATTTGATACTGAATGAACTCATTTCTGAAACCTTAGGCCCCTCTTGCAAAGGATTATTCTGTAATTTGTCTATTTTATAAATTCTTTGTTTTATTAGGTTTTTGCTTGTTTGTTTGTTTGTTTTTTAAGGATAGGTAATTGATAGAACCACAACAGCCTTAATTGATGATTTTAAATTTGGATCTGAAATATTGTGATATTTTTAAAATCCCGTTTATACCTCATCTGTTCCTTGATTCAACTGATTTGAAAACAGTTGCAGAATATGTGCCAGACCCAGAGAGCCTTAGAAAGACAAATGAAGAAGGGAGGGCCTACAGCTTGGAGAAGCACTGGCTGGAGGTGAGGCTGGGCAGGAGACAGCCACACTGACATGATGTGCAAAGCTACAGCTTGTGCACAGAAAACAAATGAGAAGAAAACTCAGCACTGCAATTTGGGAACCAAGGTCAACCTTTCTTAGTTTAAATTTCTTATTAAATATTTTCTTAATTTAAATTTCTAGAAGTGGAATTTCTAAATTAAAATCTTTGTCTTTATTTAATGTTTTTTTCCCCATTGATTTGAGTCCTATTAACAGCCTATGACATATCATTATAACTCTGATAACTCTCAGCTTGACTATTCAGTAACATCATTCTTTCATCCTAAATATAGAGTTTTTCAAAAACTAAAACTTAATTCAAAAAGCTGAATTAGAAATAAAAACTATTTAATATATGACTATAGTCTCCACTATGAAAACAGTATTGGGATCTTAAACCTATAACATGAAGATTAGTTTGGTCTGTCAAACTGACTGAATAAATGAAAGTGTTGATTGAAGGTGTTATACAAATGAAGTTTTATCCATATAGACTGCTTTAATTTAAAGTTACTAGAGTGCATTTTGAATATTTACTTCGGGTTTTAAAAACAAGTCTTTTTATACTTTATATATATGCCTTTTTGCTCATAGTACAAATGTAAAAAACTTTGAAACTATTGCCAAGTTCCTTAGAAATCTGAAGTTTGACATTGCTTAAAAAAGTAACACGATCTATGCTGTTTTCATTAAGAAGTCACCAATGGGAATAGTTAGCTGACTCTGAGTCAAGAGAAGAAATTCAAGAAGGAAAAGGATCTGGGATTGTCTTTCTTCCTCTAGACAATCATCAAGACCTTGAATAATTTCTGTTTAAGCAGTATCCCCCAAAAAACATACAGCACAGAGGAATTAAGTCTGGAGGGTTCCATAGAAAGCCACTGTACAGGAAGGCCTGGAGGAAACAGAAATGACCAGAGAAGCAAATAATGGACCCAGTCTGTACCTAGGGAGCTACATATCCAGTGAGAGATCATGAACATATCAACCAGTGCCAGTGAGGACAGTTGCAATAAAGATAAAAGAGCTATGATTTACCAAAGACAGATTCAACTTGGCCAACAGAACTATTGATACCCAGGATCCCAGAAAACTACCTGAGAAGCCATCACATAAAATATTAAAATAAGAAAGCAATGCTGCTATAGACCCCAGCTTTACAACACATAAAATTAAAAAGATAAGAGGTGGGAGGGGAGGAGAAGACAGACACTATGAAAAAACAGGCTGGAGAGAATCACTCTGGTAGGTAGAGATTCTAGAGATAAAGACTATGCCATTATTAATAAACTCAAATAAATTACAGGACCGGATACATAAATAATGTCCACGACTGAAGCCGACCAGACTAGAGTGATGGGTACGATGAGGCACTAAAGAGTGTGCTCCCACCCAAGACAGCAGTGGCCGCTCCAACTGGGCAGCCAACAAAGTTACACTAAGGACCTCGGGCCTATTATTGCCACACTGTTTGAAAAAGCTAGTAAAATTTTTGTGTTAAAAACGAGACTGCTACATTGGCAAACAAAATCTTTTTTAACTTTTTAAAATTCTAATGTAGGCCAATCAAAACATGTCCGCAGGCCCCCAGAAGTTTGTTTCTCTGTGATTGTCCTCGAGCTACCTGCCTGAGGAAGCTGTTTACTCCCACTGAGTCTCACCATTCCCTACTCCCAACGGGAATGAAGATGAACATTACAAAAAAAAGTCATCTTTTTTAAAAAGAGCAATATATAGTTCTTATTTATTTACCTTGAATTGCACAAGCTCTGCCATCTCCTAAGTTAACAATGTTAGCTCAAAATACATTCCGAATATCTTTTATTTTATAGAAACTGTAAAACTAAAACAGGACTATAATGTGATATTTCAAATTGGTTCATAGTAGTGTGATTCAAGCTTTTTTTGTTTTGCTAATGAAAATGGCACACTGGACATTTCATGCATCAAAGGTGCTGATGCAGTCCTCTGAAAATAAAACACCCATCCCCCAAGATAATCAGTAGATTAACCTTCCCATTGGGATGACCAGGTATTTTGGTGCTGCCTAGATACAGGACATTATTTGCAAGGTCGGCCTGGTGAGCTTTAGGAGCACAGATTGGAGTTGATATTTCATAGCTCCCCGTACGGTATTAAATGTATTTCTAACCCTTTTCAAAGGCAATTGCTCTTTTTAATCTGAAAAGACTTCTTTTTCTATATGAAAAATCGTCCTGCCTATCACCGCCCCATTTCCACAGTTACTTTGTTTAGACTGAGGGAATTTATAGTTGGAAAACCCATTGGAGGTCATCCTGGTCCAATCTCTCAGTCAGTCAGTGGGGAATTCATGCTATGGAAACCCCAACAAATGACTAGTCAATGCTTAAATAACTGGTGACTTTTAACCAGTCTCTAAAAATTCGAGCTACCACACGGAATAGTATAAAATGTGACTTGAGATTCTTCCCTCCCCCCCATCTCAAGTCTATACATAACACAGCGAAAGATTCCTGCTATCAACTCTCACCTATCATGTTCGCTCTCTCCTCAGTAATCCTCGGCACTAACAAACACCCAACAAGCTGGCGTCCTAAGCCCCAGTCGTGACTCACAAGTATCTGATTATTTAAAGCAGTGAAATATCACATTTGGCACCTCTCTTGAGAGGCAGCTGCTCTGTTTAGCTAGTGTGTGAGCAGTTGGTGGGTCCTGCCCACTAGCAGGCCAAGTCAAAAATAGTGCCCACGTGAACAGTCAAAACCATACAGTTTAACTGAAATCCTAAAATTTGTGGGACTAACTTGGCCAAAAAAAGCAGCAGAAACCTGTAGGAAAAGTTAGGCAAATAACCTCTCCATCTTGCTGGCCTTTCTGTCCTCTAAAGAACAAATCACTGGCATTACAGAATTGGTCTGAATTGCCTGAGTCTGTGATGAAAATATATTACCATTAAATGAATTAATTATGAAAAAACAATCTCAAAATAAAAATAATAAATTATTTCAATTTTAACAGAAAAATATATTTGCGGTAGAATATCAGTACGTGTTTAAAGATCTGATTCAATGTGGTATAGAATGTCCAAGAGTAAGGGGGCCCATGGCTTCCAGAGCTCTTAAAATAATGATATGGACGCCAGCTGTCTTCATCTTCCCTATTTTTGCCCATCACGCAGCTATTAATATTTGGTTGTACATTATTAAAATATCTTCCAATTAATATCCTGTCTTTTTACTTTCTTTCTGGTAAATTTACATGAAAAAGAAGTACTTAATTTGATGCAGTCAGTTTCATTAATCTTTTCTTGTACATTTTGTTTCTCAGGAATTTTAAGAAATATTTCCCATTATAAAGTTTAGGTAGTATTTCATAATTTCTCCTAAAAGCTTTATAGTTTTGCCCTTCAGAAATAAGCCACAATTGTATTATGTATACAGTGTGATGTAAGAATTGAATTTAATTTTTCCCCAGATGACAAATTGTTAGCGCTAATTTTCCCACTGATTTATAATCCCACCTCTATTGAATATCAAGATATCACAATTGTAGGTTCTGTTTTGAGGATCTTGATCTTTATTCATGAGTCAATTTGCCTACCAAGCTTAAATATCACTGCATTAAATACTGTAAATGTAGAGTAAGTCCTGATTTCTTATAAAGCAAATTCTTACACCAGATTTTTCTTTAGGAAAGTTTTGATCATTTTTCTTCCTCTTAAATTTTAAAAATCAGCTTGTCATGTCTCTCAAAAATCTCTATTGGTATTTTTTATTAAAATTGCATTGAATTTCTAGCTTAATTTGTAAAAAACAGGCATCTTATGATACTAAATTTTCCAATTCATTGGCATATTACATCTTTTCATTTATTCAATTACTCTTTGGTGTCTTTCAAAAGTTTTATAATTTTCTTGACACAATTCATACATTTTTGTTAGACATGTCCCCATGTACCTTTTTACTTTAGTGCTATTGTAAAGATTATAATTTCTGAATTATGTATCTGTTTGTAGATGTTAAAATCTCTTATTAATTGTTAAAATCTCTTATTAATTCTAATAAGTCTGAAGACATTTTGGATTATTCTATTCAGACAACCATTTTCTGCAAATAACGAAACTTTTCCTTCTTAATCTACTTTATTTTGTCTTTTTTACTATTATGGCTGCACTTAAAACATAGAAAGTAATATTGAATAGAGGCAGTTTGTTGTCATTAGAGAATTCTTCCTAATTTAGAGAGAATATTTCTATTTTTCACTAATAATGATGTTTTTAAAAACATTTTAGTAAATAGCTTTTCTCCAGGTTGAGAAATGTTCCTTCTATTCCTAGTTTAAAAAATATTTACTATAAATAGGTATTGAATTTTATCACATTTTTCCAACTTTTGAGAATATCATATGTTTGTTTCTCTTTTAATCTGTTAATATAGTGAATTTAATTTATAGATTGCTTAAGAAAACAAAATGCTAGAATTTCCGGGGGGAGGGGAACACTACTTATTAAGGCTATATAATCTTGCTATATGCATATCTAGATTTAGTTTGCTAATATTTTGTTCAAATTTGCATATCCATGTTCCTGAGTAAGATGGTCTTTTATTTTTTTTTCTCATAGTGCTCTTGTCTGGCTTTGGAAATAATATTATACTAGCTTCCTTAACTATGTTGAGGGAATATTCTTTTATTTTTCCATTATTTTAAAGATGTATAATATTAGAACTATCCCTTGAAAGTTTGGTAGAATTTATTTGTAACACACTCTGCAACTAGTTTTTTTCTTGGTGGGAAGGATTTAGATTACTTAGTTTATTCAATGGTACAGAAGTTTTCATGTTTTCTATTTCTTCTGGAATCGGTTTGGATAAATTATGTGTTTCTAAGAATTTGTATAATTCATAAAAATTTTCAAACCTACTAAAATAAACTTGTGCATAGTATTTTCTTATTATCTTTTGAATCTCTTCTGCATCTGTAATTATAGCCCTTTTCCATATCTAATATTGGATATTTTTGCCTTCTCCTTTAATTTTGATTGATCTCACCAGATATCTATTTTATTGATCTTTTCAAATAACAACTTTTAGTTGTGTCATTCCTACTTCTTTTTCTTTGACTTAAAAAAAATTAATCTATGTTCCTAATGTAATTATAGCCTTTCTTCTACATTCTTGTGTACATATTCTGTTGTTCTCGTAAGATGAATTAATTTTAAGTTCTTTTACACTAGGAAAAGAAACCAAACTAGTATTTGAGTCTAATAACAGTTACAGGTATTTACATATTATATTTATAAAGTTGCAGAAATCTCAAAATATCATTTACATTTATACCTACTTTTAAATTAGAGCCACCGCTAGATCTTACTACTAATAAAAACACGTTACTTTCACAAATATTAAAAAAATACTTTGATAACTCTTTCTGTGTAATTGGTTTTCTTATATTTGTGTATATTTTATTTCATGAATTAGGGATCACTATTACATGAAGAAACCTATAGGCTTCACCAGATTCCACAGAGAAAGAAAAGTTTGCTAGAGGTTAATGCAGGATTCTCAGGTTCAGCTTCCTCACTTTACCAGGCGCCCAAACCCCGAGATACCAGTTCCGCTACAGGTGTTTTCCTTCCCGTAACCATACTTGACCATACTCCAGTTTGCTTTCTTTATTACAACTTACTTCTCCCTAAGGTGTTTTCATCTCACTGGATTTTATTTTTGTTAGTTTATTTTTGCCCTTGGATATTTCTCTTACTTTATAGTGAATCAAATAATTCATTAAATATTACATTTTTGGTGATTTATCATGGATCTCATTATATTTTAGCAAATGGATCCTTCAGACTATGTCACCCATTATGCTGCTGGAAATAGAAGTCTTATGCAGGATTTTCCAACTTTTACTTAACTAGGTTGGGAGAAAGATCGACCATAATTTATTAAACATTCTAACCTTCATATTTATATTCAAGAAGGATATTATCAGATGAAGAACCATTTTTCCCAGTGAGACCTTATACCTCTTACACATCTAGTCCTAAAATATTCTTTTTTAATGGCAAAATTCAGATATGAAAAACCAGTTCTCAGGTGTTAAACATCTATTGATGTCACCATTTTAGACAGGGATGTACACAACCTTCTCTCTAGTGACATGGAAGGCATAACAACACCACAGACAATTCTGAAGTTCTGCGCCTTGATCCTCCATCAGGATCTAGCTGCCACCACTCCTCCTCTGCTCCCTCAGTCTTCATAGTCAGAGCTTCAAAGTGACCCCAGGCTGATGCTGCCATCTCCCAATGCATTTCTCAACTTCAAATTTTCCCTTAGAGTTTCACTCAATGACCAAGTATCAGAATACTGTCTTTTTTCTTAAATCCTACAGTAGTCATACAGATCAATCATCTTTCTGAATTTTCAAGATTCTGAATCTCAGTGCCATATATAGAGAGAGACAGACACACAGACAAACAGACAGAGACCCTTGAACAACATGGGGGCTAGAGGCATGATCCCCAGGGCCGTTGAAAATCTGTGTATAACTTTTGACCCGAAAACTAAACTACTAATAGCCTGCGGTTACCTGAAAGTCTTAACAATAACATAAACAGTCCATTAACACATATTGTATGTTATATTATTATATACTGTGTTCTTAAAATACAGCTAGAGAAAAAAATGTTACAAAAAATGAGAAAATACATTTAAATAATTTATTGAAAAAATGTGCGTATAAGTAGATCCAAGCAGTTCATATTCATATTGTTTAAAGGTCAACTGTGTGTGCATGTGTGTGTGTGTGTATGCATGCACTGATGCACATGGGTAATACATGCTATATTATGCACATATATAATATACGTATATGTGTGCAGGGTGCCACTTCTTTTGCTGATTTATAGTAAAACTACACTCTGAATACTACTGAGTTAATGAGTGGCAATATTTGAGCCATAATTTATTTTTCTTTGCTTTAAAAAGTTCTGCATCTGGTTGCTCTAATTTGTATTTCCCCACCTCACTACACCTTCATCAGCATTAGTTATTTTTGTTCTAGTTAGGCTTTTCAACATACAGGCAAAAAAGTTTGTTTCAACTTAACATTTCTCTGACTAGTGATGTTGAATTTTTTATCTGTGTTGTTAGAAGAGTTGGCTTAGTTACTCTTAGATGAATTCATTCTCCTCTCAAAATGCACCTTGTTTTTGAAACTTAGGCTAGATTGTAATTACTGTAATTATTAACTATCTGTTTTTATGTAATCTTTTTGGATAAACAGATTAGGAAGTGTTTGTTTTCAGAGATGATTAGATCCAAGCCTATTGCCTTAACTGCTCAAATTCATATATTGTTTCTAACTCATTTGCTTTAATTACCTAGGGATTAAATTCAATTAGCTGAATGATGTGAAGCACCTGAATGATGGCAGCAGCTCTTCCGGGGGTATAGCTACAGCCTTAGGACATCTTTATAAGACTTCTAAACAGTCATTTGATTCAGTTGTAGCTTCAAATATTTACAGGTATTTAGAGAAGGGAGGTCCTTAGAGGTCCTCTTAATTTGTAAGTATGGCAGCTAAGAGCCAGAAAGGCAGGCTAATTTACCGATGTCACAGAAAAGTTATTGGTAAATCTAGGATTAGAAACCAGATGTCTTGGCTCTTCTTCTACTGATTCATAGCCATTTTGTCACCATACAAACTTTTTCAAACTGGAAAAGAGAATTATGACAAATAATACATTTTATATATTCAGATAGACATTTGTATGTAGACCTGAAAGAATATCAAATTTTCTCTGAGCAAGGTTATTAACCAATTGGGATTGGAGGAAATATGTTTAACCCACATTACACTTGTTTTTTTGTTTGATAATTTTTAACAATTCAAAGACAATTAGGCTATATCTCATTGAGGATGTGTGTGAGACTGTCAGCAATAGATTGGACCTGAAAGAATGATGTTTCTAATATCTTTTAAAAACAAAGGTATTTCAGTACTACTTAAAGAAAAAAAAAAAGTGTGACTGGAGTTAGTGACTTAATGAGCACAGCATCAAAATGCACACGGCACTTAGTCCCTACAATCACTTTCTCCAAAACCCAACCCACACAAAGAATGTGGATATATAATAGATTTTGTTGAAAAGCCAGAGTCTGTTGTAACTCCTTATTTCTACACAGAAGGAGGCTGACAGCAATCAGTTGGAAGGAGAGAAAGGTAAGAGACATAGTTTAAAGATGCTTTTGCACACAAACTCACTATTTTGGCTTAGACTATGGTGTTTGTTTGTTTATTTGTTTGTTTGTTTTTTGAGGGATCAGAAAGACATTTGAATTTAAGAAATTTCTTTACACAAAAGAACTCTACGGTCAGCCTACTATAAAGGCGTCTCCTAGACCTTTCCTGAGAGAGTATCCAGAATACATCATCTTACGACTTCTTTCTCTTCTACCTTTCTCTCTTCTCTGACCCCCACAGCTATCTTTTCCCTTTATGAAGAGCAAAAAAGTATTTTCAACTAGACTATTTGCCCTTTTCTCTGATGCCTGGGCACCAGCATGACTCCTGCAAACACTTAGATAAAATTTCAGCTAAAGACAGTTCCCTTCATAAAAGCAATCTTAATGCCAGTTGTTTAGGTAACAACCTTTTTTTTTTTTTTTACCCTATTATACGATAAGCAAAATCAGCAAAAAGGTTTAATGTAGACATAGAGTTGACTGATAGCACTTAATAATCCCTAAACTCGAAACAATCTCTAAATTAGAGCATTTAACAATCTTTAAACTGTTTCCTAATCTTTTTCTATTTCCCTAAATTCATTCCATTCCTGACCAAGTGCTTCTCTCCCTGTAAAAGCGGACATTCTCTTGCTTGCTAGTTATACCCACTTCTCATGTTATTCTGATGTAAAGTTCGTCTCAGTCTTCCCTCCACTGAAGAGGCCAAAATCCTTTATTCCAACTTCCTATCTGGCCCCAAATTGCTGCCACCCCTTGCCTAGCTCTCCAAAATAAATTATTAATCTAATAATAACCAACTTGTACAGAATTCTGAAAACATCGTCTTCTCTTCCTTTACTAATGGGTCTCAGTTTCAACCCAAGCACCCAGATAGCTATTATTGTTCTTTTCTACAGCTTCTGAGTGAAAACGGTGGTTTCCCATTTACATGCTACCACTGGCATGTACGGGCAGTAATTTAAAACTCCTACACTAGAAACACCCCTGGTGAAACTTCTCTTTTTCCACCGAAAAGATGGTGGAAATAGTAAGGGTGGAGAATTTTTTTCAAAAAATGTCCATGTCTTTATAATAGTTTTATATTGTTTCTCCCAATGTCAAGATGACAGATTTCATTATCCTGTAAGATCCTCATTTTTAAAAAGAAATATTTAGTATTCTTCCACCTATGATATCAGATTCCAGTCTCCTTCCCTCTGCAATTCTGCCTCTAGTAGAAGTCCCCATCCAATCCACACGCACAACTACCTCGTAATATAGGAGTTGAGTGTCACTGAGAGAAGGGTTTCTGCTGTGCTCAGCTGACTAGCGCGGTAACTTATGTAGCACTTGTGTGGCTCTTACAAGGGTCCCTGCTTCAATATTTCCAAATAAATCGCTTCAAGAGTCTTCAGACCCATCATATTGCTTAATAATGACCCTCAGTTGTGGAAGAAACTTACATTTAAGAATGTCAAATCATGCACCGTTCTATTGAAATATTACTTCTCTATAGTTCATATTTCTTCTTTCTGTCTTTTAATATAACTATTTGGCTAGTTATTTAGCTAACTATTTAGCAAAGAAGGAATTTAATTCAGAGGGAGCGGGAGGCAGGCAGGAAAGAGGATGGACAAAAGCAAGAAGTGCATAAACTTAAGTCCCAGGCACTACACAACCCAGGAAGCATCAGTACAGAAGGCAGCGTCACGCTTGATAAATAGGCATTGCATAGGAAATGCTGCTTCAGTTTGATAAGGTTGCAGCTGCTGGTCAGTTGCGATGGGAATGGTTTGAGTGAACAGTGATTCATAAGCTGAGGCTGGGTGCAGAAGAACTTCACGTATCTACACCTCATGAGACCGTCCAGGTTAAAGTTTTCTTGTTTTTCTAGTCCGAACTTCAAATTATTGAAAATAACACTGGCCCTCTCCTTCTAAAGAAGAGATGTGTTTTTTACCGGAAAAAAAAAAAAAAATACTGGAAAACACTTTTCTGGCAATTTTTTATGGTTGACCTCAATTCCTTCAAAATAACCTGTATCTTCAAACTGGCACATAATCACTTAATATCTAGTCCTTGCAAGTTGGAGCATTTCAGGTTAATATTTGCTTAATATCACTAAGTTTGCTGCTACATATAATTTTTATTGTTTTTCAATTTTAGGATCACTCATTAGCCAGGGGCTAAGAAGAAAAAGAACAGATGCATTATCTTGAAAAGACAAGAACATGATTGACAAGCAAGAACTGGCCCGCAAGCTAGTTACAGCCTATTTCCTAAACAAAAGATTCATTCTCAATCTTTCTTGCCACAGGTAACAGACCTAATTGAGGGAATCTTACATAATCCAAAATCTGCAGGACCATTGCAAACCAGAATTGAGATGTTAACTCCATCAGGTAAAGAATAAGTCAAAAAGTCCTCCACATAGGTCCTAAAGGCAATTAGAGATTAAAAAAAAAAAAACTTCAGGTACCAATTCTGACATCTTATCATTTGCAATTAATCACTACGTTTTCTATGGTTCTTCTTGTCTTCAGGCATCCTCACCTTTTTGCCTTTATTATCAACATTCCTTCCCCAACTGTGTGTATATTTTGACTAGCACATTTCAATCCTATCAAGGAATTAGAAACAACTAAATCTGTCTTCAGACATTGAGAAAATCTGAACTCATTTTTTGTAGGTTAAATAATCCCCATTCCAATAGCCTTTTCATGTATGATACTATTTTCTAACTAAACACTTAGGTTGGGTCTCTTAGAGAACCTTAAAAATATCTATATATATTTAACCTAATGGAACCCAAAATAAGATTCTAACAAATCTCTGACTAGTGAATAGAAATGTAAGTCAGGTACCTTACTCTGCTGAACATTCGAATGTAGAAAAAGTACAGTTAGACAAAACTTGCTTATTTCCTAATGATTCTCTTCTTATTCCATAGGTACAAAAGCAGGCTGGTAGCAACCCTTTTGTGAATTTCAACCATGTAGAGAAAAAAAACGTAACACCCACAGCTCCCTCCCTCCATTTCTGTGGGAGCAAGCTCAGAGTCTTCCTTCTCCCCAGTCCATGAGTTACCAAGGAAACTGTGTGTCCCATAAATATACTTGGTATTTGAGAGGTATTCCCTGAAGACCTACTTTTCCATTTGTTTTTAAATAGGTCTTTTTATTGATGAATAGCTAAGTAACAGCAAACTCTAATCAATAGTTCTCCAAATTACTGAAGATCCTTGCACTGGAGGACTGTACAATGCCAATGTCAAGGCCCAGGGTAAACAACCCTAAAATATCCTACAATGGCTTATTGATGACTTTTAAGTAAAGTTACTTGTCAGAGATGGGTGTAAGAAGGTCTCTGCGACCCTCCCTTGTCTCCCTAAATACAAAAAATAAATCTATCCTTCATCACTAGAATTAAGGAATCCAAAATTTGCATGAACAAACCTTGTTACTCCTTTACTAATTTACTACTCAAGTCCAAACTTTGTTTAGATTCCTCACCAATGAGCACCCCAACCTAAGGTGCCCTTGTCCTGTCATTTCTTCATAAATTTATTGTTTCTTTGTCTAAAGAGTACAAAAATCTGGCAGGTTCATCATTGCTGAGATTATCATCTATGATCTCCCATGTGCACATATTAAATTGGTTGTTCTCTTATTAATCTAGTCTCGTGTCAATTTTATTATTAGTCCAGCCATAAGAACTCAAGAAGGGTAAAGTAAGGGAACTCTCTATTCCCCAGCACCAATGTGGGAAAATGTGGTACAAAAGCAGTGTAACAGGGTCGTAGTGGTCTCTCTTACAGGTACCTTGGTATTCAGAAATGCCTGAGATTGTCCAGGGGTCAGGTAATGCTTATACCTGAAGGTCTTAGAAAAGCCTCCTAAGAGATCAATCATTCAGAGAAAGATAGAGCCAGGGAAATAGTTACTCTCCAATAACAAAGACTCAGTGCCCTCTATTCACTCATGGGCCTTCCATTCCCTTTTCTTCCTCCCATGCCAAAGTCTCCTCTCCCTTCGGGCCTCCATTTGATTCCACACTGCATGGGGGGAGAGAGAATTTTAGATCCTGAAATTAGCGTAGGAAAGAAATAGAAGAAAGAGTTGTCTGGGCTTCAAGTTGGATATCTGAACACCAATAAGAACTTACTGCAAAAATGAATCTACTACCAAAATATCTCCTACATCTTATCATATTAAAAAAGTATCTGTATCCTTCCTAGCTTAAAGTTCATTTAAAAAACATTTCTATGATAGTTAGGTTTCTAGAAGAGAATAAGGGCAGAGATGGGAATGAGAAAAATCATGCCAGCATAAGTTAAAAGGCAAATTGTAATGTTCATCTGCATCCAAAAACATTTTCATTTTTTATCATAGACAATTTTGAACATATACAAAAGTTGAAAAAATTAGTATAATTCCTACATACCCATCACTCAGCTTCAACAATTATCAAGCTCCAATTATTCTAAAGCAAATCCCAATTTCATCCATAAATATGTCAATATGTACTTCTAAAAATATGACATCATTACTCTTTTAAAAATTTAACTATGATAACATTATCCAAAAAATAGCAATACTTTCTTAATATTGTCAAATATCTAATTAGTCTTCAAATTTTCCCAATTATCTCAATTTTTTTATAATGTATTTGCTCAAATTAGGATCAAAACGTACTACACTTGGTTGACACATTTTTTTAAGTTTTCCTGAATCTGTAAGTTCTGCTCTCCGTCTTTTTTCATTATAATTTATTTGTTGAAGAAATGAGCCTATCTGTCCCATATATTTGACCCAATCCAGATTTTGCTGATTTCATCCTTATAGTCATTTAGCATGTTCCTCTCTCTCATGCTTGATTAGATTCAGGTTCCTTTTTTATTATTTTTCAACAATACCTTGGAAAGTGGTATGTATGCACCTTCATTAGAAGGCATTTAATCATTTAATGTCTCTATTTTGTGATGTTAAAAATTCATTATAATTATCTAGATTTTTTAATTCATTGTGGGAATTGAAAAAGATTTAGGCAATTCATAATATATATACAAGGAAAAGAAACAGAGGACTCAAAAATGAATAAGACGTGGTCTTGCTCAAAAAAACATCTTATAGCTTGAGGTATGGCAAACAAGAAACAGGCACAGAAATAAGCTTTCATGATGCCATGGTGAGTCTGGTCAATACCATATAAACACATAGTGTGAAGCTAAGTCTTATAGATCAAGGGAGTGGCAGTTGTTCAGATTACTGGGAATATATGAGGAAACCCGGCCTCTCCGGCCGTCGATTTATTTTTTTCAGCTCTACAATTAGACTACTGACCTAAAAGTTCTCTAAATCCTTTCCACCACTAAAGTAACAATCCATATATTTAACCTATAACCTATAATATGGCCAAAATACTCACATACATGAAACAAAAATAATAATCAGCAAAGCAAACGATAACAAAATTCAATATAAAATGTTATTCATTGTTGAATTCAGTTTCTTCAATGAAAGATTCAATTGGAGGAAGGTAAGTCAGTAGTTAAGATATTTGAGGCACTTCTGCAAAGGATTTCTGGCTAATTCAGAGGACTTCAAAGTGTGATCACTCTGGTTCTTAACTGAGTTAAGTTTAATAACAAAACATGAGTTTCCAAGTACTCAATGGATTGTGTGCTGAAGTATAAATTACAATAATGTCCTTTTGAGGAGGAAATTTGGAAACATATGGTAATAATATAAATTTACATACATTTTGACCTGGCAATCTGCTTTAAGAAATAAATTCTATATAAATATTCACACAAATGTGCAAAGATGCCAATTGTAGCTTTGTTTATAATAGTGGTAAACTAAAAACAATTTACTCATCAATAGTGAACTGATTTTTAAAATAATGATTTGTCACCAAAAGGAATGAGCTTGATCTCTACGTACTTATGTGACCATCACTCCACAATTTTAAGTGAAACTGTTGAGTTAATATACTGAATGTGCTGTTTAATTCTAAGAAAAAAGTATCCTTCTACCTGTATATTTATATATATTTATGTGCTACATATTCATAATAGAAAAATGTCTGGAAGTATAAAACCAAATAAAAATTTTACCAGTACTTACTTTTAGAAAGTATAATTATAGATTTTCACATACTATATTATTCCTTTATTGTTTGAATGCTTTACCTACACATACTACTTTCCAAAGAAAAGGGGCAATAATTTTTTAAACCAAGGCTTCTTTCCTGATACATTTCTCTCATCTTCTTTCTTTCTCTCCCCTGATCTGAGTCCCCCATGACATAAGCATGCTCTGTTTTACCACACACTCTAAATAAGTAAATAATAAAATACCTGCTTGACCTAGCATAATCCCCTAGCTTCTGCCCTGTCTTTCCTCTTCCCCTCAAAAACACAACCAATTTCTAGGCCACACTAACTGCTGTACTTCATACCCTCCCTTGACTTTGCAACTCATCTTCATTGGGTTTCTATCCCCATCACTCCACTAAAATATCCTTAATATAAGTCAGCAATGGCCTTCTGATTTTAAATAGTACTAGCTATATTGAAACTTCACCTTAGACCCCACCCCCAACCACTATTGACCTGATCAGCACTGAATTCCCAAGATTTTCATGAATTTCCTCCGATATTCTGTGACACCATCCTCTTGACACAGTCTCCAAATCTGTAGAAGTACATTCAGTCTTCTTCCCATGAATCCTGTAATTTGAATCGCTCCCTGCATTTCGTCCCTTTGTCCTTTTTTCTCTTGTTTCTGTCCTCTCTCATGCTCTCCAGGACTTTGTTATACCATTTATGTTCTCTCGTATGTATCTTCCCTACCTCCCTACCATCTCAAGTCATGAAATCAGTATGCTCATATCACTCCACCACACACACACACACGCGCGCGCACACACACACACACACTCTTCCTGTGCCCTTCACTCTCTACATCCACCAGTGATTTCTCAGTTTTTCTTCTTTCCTTAATCCAGTGTTCTTGAAGGAGAAACCAGTACTTGCTATTTTATGATCATCCATTCATTCTTCAGCCCAGAGATGAATTTGCTAAAAACCAAATAAAGCTGTATGTCAGGGCCCCTCCCTTATTGCATGGACTCTTTTCAAGGCTTTATACATGGTTTTGAATTCATAATTACATATTTTTTAACATTTTTTTTAATTTCTTATAAAAGAGACCCCAAATTGTACAGCTAAAGGCCACCCATAATTTGGACCCATTCCTGCCTTGACACATTGAAAACTAGCTTTCAATCTAACCATTCCTTTGAAACTACTGTGACAAAGATCACAATTTAATTCTTAATTGATAAATCCACAGGTTATTCTTAGTCTGTTTGACCTCTTTGTGATTTCTGTCACATTAATCATTTCCTCCTTCTTAAAACTGCCTCTTCATTTTAACTTCCATCCTTCACTGAATCTTTATATATCACTTGTCTCTTCGCATTGTCTGCCGCTCTTTGCTTGCCCACCCCTGCATTTAATTAGTCATCAATTCTGTCAAGCGTACCTGCCACTTTTATTCAGGCTTACTCTTAGCTTCTACTCTCATATGATCTAATCTCTATATTATGTCATCTCTCTGCCTTTACCCACTCCTACAGTTAAAATTTTTAAAGGTGGCCCATAACTTGATGATGAAATTCAAACTCCTTACAATGATGTACAAAACCTTCCATGGTGTTCTCTCCTTTTCCAACCTCATCTCAAAACATGACTCAATAACTACCCTCAGCTACAGCCAAAATGCTCACTCTTCCCATAAGGCAAATCTGTGCTTTGTATCTACTGCTTCCTATGCCTAAAGAACAATTTCACATCCTCTCCTTTCCCCTGCCCACCATTCTGTCTAATTCCCACTCAACATTTAATATTCAGCTTTAGAATCACTCACTGATTACCCTCTTTCAAACTGAGTTGGTGCTACTAATCTATGTTACAACATCCCATTATCTCTAGTATAGTATTTATCATACCACTTTGTAATTGCTGATTTAGTTGTCTGCTTCCTCTACTAGGCAGAGTTCCTTAAGAAAAGAAAATATGCTTAACTCATCTTGTATACTTAGCATCAAAAACAGTGCTTAGGACACAGTAAGCACTTGACAAGTATTTGTGGAACAAATGACTAAATAAATTAATGAATGTTTAATATGCTTCAAAATAAAGTGTATTTTTCCTTTATAGTTTTTCTGCCTAAATCTTCTTTTAAATTTTAATCATAAGTTGAATAGCCTGTTCTCTATATGCAATGAATGAGTGTGATTTGTTTTGAATATTTTATAATAAACTATTTCTTTTCATCAGTCTAATCAATATTTATTCAGTGTCTTTGGAGTTCCCACACTATAAAAAACCACCCAATGAAAGATATTGTCACCAATCAGGTTGATAGCCTCTGTGATTATCAGCCACACTCTCGAGTTTGAAGAAAATTTGTTCATATTAAAGAAATCAGAGATAGCACAAGTAAAGTATCCATGGAGATCTAACTTCAGCAAATAGCATAACAAAGGTAGACAGTGAACAACAAAGTTAGGGTATGAGAGTAAGAGACCTGACAGCCTGAATTTGTGCCCTTTGAACCCCAGTTCTTCTTATCTAGAAATTTAACAGATACTTCCGTAGCCTGCTGTTGATATCACACCCTCCCATCTCAGGGTGAAGACCTAACTAGGACGCCCTGAAAAGCACCACATACAGGAAATGTTACAGGAGAAGAAGGGATGCAGAAACAGGCAAAAAAGAAGAAATGACACATTTGATGATGCCCAGATATTAACAAAGTATACATTATAAATAGGAAAAAAATGCTGGGGTAAGGTAGTATATTTGAATCACATTCCAAAATGAAGAAAGTGATGGACATTGTCTCCCTTCTCTATGAAATGAAGTTACTATGTGACTATGAAGATTACTGGGAGAGGGAGCTCTGGAGTGCGTGCTTTCAAATTCTGACGTTTATTCTTCTTTTCAGAGGGTACCTTTGGCTTATGAAGAATCTCTATCTCTAAAGAACACAGACTGGTCCAGACAGAAGTCCAGAAAGGAAAGGAAAAAAAGCAAGTGACAGTGTACTAGGACTTACTCTACATATTTCTAGGTCCCAGCCTCAAAGGGTAAAATTTTTTTCTAGATTGGCCTGCCTAATTAACTTGAATAAGGAAATAGCTAAGAATTCAGGGCAGCCATTCCGATCTAAAGTGAATATTATTCATTTTAATAAAATTCTACTAAAAATATGTCTACATATATTCATTTATGCCTTCAACAAATATTTATTGAAGGCCTATGAACTAGGCACTGTCCTGGGCACTGTGAATAAAGCAATCGGCAAAACAGAGCCCACCAATCAACTAAATAAGTAAAATTTATAACGTGCCAGATAAGATGAATGCTATGGAAAAAATAATGCAGAGAAAATGGATGGGAAGTGCTGGGCAGAGACAGTATTTTAAATAGGTTGGTTATGGAAGGCCTCGCTGAGATGACATTTTACTAAGACCAGAAAGAGATGAGGGAATATCTGAGAAAAGGGGGAATGAGCCATGTGGGCATCTGGGAGATGAACTTTCCAGGAAAAGAGAACCACCAGTGTCAAGTTCCTGAGAAAGTAGAGTGACTATAGGTTTAAAGAGGAAAAAGATGTGAATCAACTGGCTGGAGACCAGTGAAAGATGAATAAATAATGGAAGAAGGCTAGAGAGCTAGTTTAAGGATAAATCATGTACGGTCTTGTAGACCGGAGTCAGGAAACAGCTTTTACTCTGAATGACACAGGAAACTACTGAAAAGTTTCCAGCAGAGGAGTAGCATGGTCTGACTAGAGTTTTAAAGAGGCTGTAGGCTGTGTGTATACATGCTACACAACACATCTGAATCAATAAATATGTTATTCGAAAAGCTCTTAAGTTCCGTGTTTTTTAAATCAAATAATGTTTCCATTAATTAGAGGATAGCTATTTAAATTAAATCGTTTCACCATGGGGATGTCATTGTAAAATTCGGAAAGTAAAACAATTCCAGGACAAATGTCCCAGTTTCCTTAACAACAAATGGAGAATCTATATATTAACTTTAAAAAATGTATAAGATAATGGAGATATTTAAACACTGATGGACATTGGTGATGGTTAAGAATTATTGTTAGTTTTTACCGTATAATTCTTTGAGTCCTTATCTTTTAGAGATAACTAAAATGTTTATAAATTAAATGATGGAATATCTGAGATTTGCTACAAAACAATCCAGATGGTGGGGGTGAGAGACTGGGTGAGGGAATAGATGAAATTAGATGGGCCACACGTTAATTGTTGAAGCTGAGTAACAGGTACACAGTGGTTCACTTTGCTATTCTCTTTGCTTTTACTTGAGTTTAAAATTTTCCAAAGTATAAATACTAAAAATAAGATAAACTGCATCACTTTATAAAATGAAAAACCACCTAGTTAAAAAGAAATAAACACTGGACACTTTAAATTTGATGTAAAGAACAATGACTGTTGAAGAAAATCTCCATCAATTCATATCTGTGATGATCAAGGCTTCCCACATCTATTTTTAAGAGGTTTGGTGTGGTGTAGTGGAAAAAGCAGTGGACTAGGGGAGCAGAAGCAGTCATACTAGGTTTCTCTCTGTCACTGACTTCGTAACCCTGAGGTAGTGGCATAAAGACCATGGAGTTCTATCTCCTCCTCTAAAATGATAAAGGAGTTAGACCAAATGACCACTAAGGTTCCTTTAAATCTAAGGCATAACAGTTGATTTGCATTAATTTTTATTTTAGTGCCTGCTTAAAAGCAAACATATGCTTTTAAGAAAAAGAAAAAGTGGTACCTAGCTAGAATCCTGAGAGATCTAAAAAGCTGCTTGAGAATTAGGTAATTTTATTATTTCAATGCCAGATTCTTCTTACAAGCAAAATAAAAAACTGTAAAGAATAATTCTCTTTAGCAGAGGTCTGAAAATTTTTTCTGTAAAGAGCCAGATAGAAAATATTTTAGGCTTTGCTGCCCAGAAAGCCTTTGTTACAAATTCTCAACTCTGCTTTTATTATGCAAAAGCTGCAATATGGAATACATAAATGAATGAGAGGATAGCTATATTTAAAAAACTGTATTTACGAAACAAGCAAAAAGTAGCATCGGCCCACAGGCTACATAGCTTGCTGATCTTGGCCCTTTAGTATAATCAGATTTTAAAATAAAAATCTTAATAGAATCAAATAATCATATAGCGATAGTAAGTCATATTCATCTGCTTCACATTTTCTTAATTTTCATTTTCCTATGTCCTAATGTAACAGTGACCAATAATGCTGTCTATTTTTATATCCTAAGTCCAGTCTCTTTTCATCATCTCCACTACTTCTATTCTAGTGTAAGTCTCCAACATCTCTTGCTTAAATTACTACAATATGCCTCAGTTTTTTGTCCTGCTGCAATTCATCCTCTGCACAGCAGCCAGAGAGATCCTCTAAACGAAAGAAAGCAGATCACGTCAGGGTCCTCCTTGAAACCTCCTATGACTTCTGAGACCCTTTTCCATGGCCTCTAAAGCCCTCCATGGTCTGCCTTCACCAGCTTCACTCCCAGGCACGTTTCCTTTCATTCTCAGTGCTCTAAGCATTCTCTCTCCATCCTGAACACTAATCTCATTCCTCTTTATGGTGCCGGCATTTACCATACCCTCCACCTGGAAGGCCTATTGTACAGATTACTATATGGCTCACCTCAAATATCACCTTCTTAGAAGAGGCTTTCTCTGACTACCCCTCATCATTTCACAAATTATTGCACTTTTATATTTCTTCCTAAAACTTATCACCATTTGGAATGACATTACTTATGTATCTGCTTGGATGTTTATTGTCTGTTAATCTTGTTATATTGTGAATTCTTTAAGGGCAACAATTTTAGCTTATTCACTCCTGTATCCCCAGTGCTTAGTGCTTGGCATTTATTAGGCACTCAGTAAGTATCTGTTGAATAAATGAATAAATTATCCTTCAGTATTTTGTATTTTTAAAGCCCACATTTTTCCTTAAAATGGAATCATACTGTAAGCTTGTATTAGAGTTGATGAATTGTTGTCACAAATGGTCCCTACATGGTATAATGGTTATGACACAGTAAAAGTTATCGTTTTGCTCACATAATAATACTGGATAGATGGACACATTTTTAGACCCTTTATCAAGTTATTCAGGAACCCAAACTGGTAGAGGCTTTGCCATCTTCAATAGGTGGCTTCCCAGTTTGTTCTGAGGTGTCTATCTATAGCCTAGCTAGCCTGAAGATAAACAAGCGTAAAAACAAAAAGTCCAGTCGCTATTTGGGGGAACAAATTTGGAGGCATATGTCATCTCTGCTCACATTTCATTGGCTTAAACATAGTCCTATGGCTAACATCTAGATGAAAGGAATGCTGGGAAGTGTGGCTGTTGCCTGGACAGACTCTTTCCAGTAACAACCACCCTACCAGAGTAGGAGCACAGATTTCTATTGGATAGCTAACCATCTCTACCAGAGCACCCATTCATAAACCCCAGCATCCCCACACTCACCTGCCTGCCAGCTGCAAATGTGATCGATCGCTACAGAGCTAATGGTATAAAATGAGGACATCCACAGCAATTCAAACTTAATAAACTGAAGAGTCTGATATAAATCCTTATCTTCACTACTATTTCTCACATTTTTACCTTTTCTATATCTGAACCCAGGAGCTTTCTAAATCATATCAACCATGCCTCACTTGACTTTACCTAAAATCTCATCTGTGTCCCAAATCTCCAATTTTTCTCCTCGATGTTTCACTTTTCTCTGATCAGCTAAGAAATCATCCATATGGTCCTCTAAGTTCATTCTTTATTTCACCTCCCCAATATGCTTTTATAAAACTTCCTTAAGATTTATTCTGAAAAAGCATGATATGTGCTTAAAATATTCACCAAATAACAATTACATATGTATATAAATTACCAAAATGTTAAAAAATGTCTATCTCTGAATGCTAGAAAAAAAATGTATAATTCTATGTTATTCTTTCTTTTTTTGCTGTATTTTTATTATTCTACATATGTTTGATAGGTAAAAATAAAATACAAGTTCACTGACTTCTAGTCAACTTTTAGGTCCTGTGCCACCTCTGACTACCTCCCCTTTACCCAGTGCCCAATGCCTCATTCAAGGTCATCTTGTTTCTGCTATAGTTTTAAAGAAACTCCTCTTCCTGAAAGAGAGGCAAGTAGCTTCTGAAATTCTGCATATCACATTCTTTCCCTTTAATCATATAATAGGCTTGCCTGGTAAAAGGCTTTACTATAAAGAAGGATAAATTTTTATAACTATAAAATCTCACACAGAATGGAACACTGAACAAGAGTTTGGCTTGTCTCATTATATCAGTTATCTTTTCTCTTTCCCGTCACTTAAGGGAGTGTGGTTATGGCCAGACATCAGAAAATAGGGAGAAGGAAAAAGTCAAAGGATAAATAATCTAACAAATGGGAATTGGTCTCTGAATGATGGTGAATTTACACTGTGACACTTGATGGCACAAAGGTCTTCAGGCTGAACAACTAATTACTGAACTGCTGAAAGCTATTTCTCTCTCTTCCCAGGCCTTATAAACAGCAGGCAAATGAGTCCCCAAATTCAAAAATGCGCTAATTTTATTTTATCCTCCAAAAATGGGCCTTTGTTACCTTTCCTAAACTAAAGAAGCTCCCCGGATAAACAAATGTCTCTACAGATGTCTCTACAAATGACTCTATTGTGCTTATATCTCAAGATATACACTTAGTAAATTTTTTCTGTAACATCTGCTGCTGGCTCAGTGATCATTCTTTCGTGGTGTCTGTCTGTGTGTGTGTCTGTCTGTCTGTTTGTCTCTCTCTCTCTCTCTCTCTCTCTCTCTCTCTCACACACACACACACAGTGTGAATGTCATTTGCTGCTTCTATTGTAAGTCTGATTTAAGAATTTGATATTTGTTTTAACACCACAGCCTGCATCTCGAGAATTGTTCTGCTCTGTACTCATTCAATCAATTCTAATTTTTTCAGATCATTAAATTTCTTCTATTATCTTACTCTTGCTGAATAGCAATCACTCCAACTTTACTGTCATAGTTTACTGGCTGAACCTCAAAGTTCTTTACTAAAAGTATTTATCTTTTCAGTCTTCACATTGCAGCATGACATGGAATGCTCCACTATTTGAATCCCCAATCACATTTAAACATGTCTAACGAAAAATGACACGTACAGTAACATTTTTCTACTGAATCAGATTTCCTACACTTGGTCTGCACCAATGAAACATCACTGCGTGGTTATGCAAGTGGAAATATACCTTGTAAATTTCTATGTAAATTATAAAAAAAAAAAAACTTGCACGTGTGCACAAATGCACAGAACCACACACACTCATAGACTTGTAATGAGCTAAGTTTGTGGTAGGAGAGAATTAAGAGGAGTCGAATGACTACAGAAAAGAAATATTGATTCCAATTGACTAAGTCAACAAGAAGCATGGAAACTCACCTTAGACCTAAGTCAAACTGTACTGTAAAAAACAGTACCATCCCACAGTGCCTTCACTGACACTCTTATTTTCTTTTTTCTCTCTCTCCTCACTACGTGCACTCTCCCCCCCGCCCATCCCTATCTGCACATCTAATCACCGAGTGGTATTTGTGATTTGTTACCAAACTAAGATAGTTACAGATCTCATTTTCATGTACTAATTGCAACCACACTATATTAGAGAGTTATCAGTCTCCTCTTTTAGTAATCATGGCGAAGACAGAGGACTGCTGGGCCCTGGCTGTGGCTGTATTCCTCCACCTACGGCCACAGCTCCTGTCAAGCAGCCCCTCTCCACTGGCTGCAGTTCTCACCATGTTCTGGTAACCATTCCTCCTAGCTGCCCCTTTAACCTAAGGGAGGTCAAGGAGCTTTTGCCTTCTGCCAGTCCTAGATGTTTTCTCATTCCTTAACCAATCTCTTAACCCTGCCTCTTCCTCTTCATTAATAAAAGCCCTTTCATTAACTTCTCATTAACCAAGTTCAAGAAGCACAGGCTTATTCAACAGCACAAAGGTAAATACTAAAGATGATATAATCAACTAAAAGATGGTTAGGGAAGATGGAGGGGAAAAGGGGGAAAAGAGGAAATACTCTAATTTTTATCATTGCTTCCAGTAAGGAGTGAATGGAGACCATAAAAGCACTAACGCTCTTTTATAAAGTTATGGTTGTAATGATCATTTCTTGAACAAAAAAGATACACGTACACAAAATGAGGTCAAATAAATAGGCCATTTAGTGAACAAATTTTTTAAACAAAAAGAATAATAAAACGAAACTAAGACCAAATATATTTGACATCATATGACAATGTACTGAGCCTGACATCATGAAAAGATGTTTATACTGAATCACAGAACCTTCTGTCGGCCCAAGAAAATCACAACCCAGCCCAGACTCACGCTAGGGAAGTGACTTTATCTACTGATGACAATTACAAAGTCCCATTTCGAATAATGCAGATAGAGACAAAGCAGAACAGTTAAGACCTTTTGCTCCATCAATATACCATGTTACTCATTCACCAAATTGCTTTTGGAAAGAATTGAAACAATTCACCTTTTCTTCAACAATGCATCAGAACTTATTTCACCACAGATGATGTTTAATTTTCTTTGAGATCTGTTTGTTGCCTTTTTGTATGTGTGTTTTATAATCTTTAGTTTTGTTTCATACTTTATTGGAAGGTATATTTTAAGAAATTTATCTTTTCCTTGATTTCTGAGTATAATTGATGCCTTTCTATACTTCTAAATTCTGTTTGAGTCATTACTGAGTCATTTTTAGCATGGGTTTTCCAAACATATGATCATATCAGAAAATAATTTTACATCTCCTTTCCAATTTTTAAATCTCAAGTCCAATGTTATACCTTCCAGTCCAACTGCATAAGCGACTATCCTCCAGAACACTATTAAATAATAATAGTGTTAGTGGACAAATTTGCTTTATTTCTGACTTAATGAAAATTCTTCTAATGTTTCTTAATTAAAAACTTGTTGGTTTTGGGATGAGAATGATATATTTTATCATCTTAAAAACTTTAAAAACCTTTCAGACCTTGTAATCCAGTGTCTCCTAAAGTATAGGACTGTATGTAATATGTTATAGATAGCAACTTTAGAAATGAATAAAAACTGGAAAATGATCTAGAAATCAACCCTAAAAAAAACTCAACTGTACAAATGAATCATATACAAAGATTTTTAACACTGTATAAATTACAGCAGGAAGACCTAGCACCATTAGAAATATGATTCAGTGAGCCAATGGTGAATGATGCCACCAAGAAGAGGGGGTATGACAATCATTAAACCACACATTTAGGAAATATGTGATAATATTACAAATTAAAATATAAATTATGTTGTTAAGCAAAAATATGCAAAAATACATATTTTTTAAAAATGTGTATTTTTTAAAAATATGCAGAGAAAAACACATGAGTAAACATGTAACTTTAGTACACAACTATGATGTTTATTCCTTTTTCTATTTGAAAACTTTCATTTAATGAGAATTGTTGCTTTTACAATAGAAAATAAACAGTAAAATTTATTGAATGGCAGAGAACTTAGTATTGACAAGGAGGCTCTACTTCCCCACTCTGAAGTTACAGTGATTTTAGATTCAGGCAGAAGTGCAGTCCATTGTTTGACAAATGGTACATTCAGTCAATTCAGTCAGTTAATAAGTTGGACCAATTTTTTTCAAAATTAGTTGGCAAGAGCTACAATAGAATTGGCCATACCAACCAGGTATTTTAGCCTTTTTTATGGTCAGCTGGAGAGCAAGGCTATATATAGAAAAGGTGATTCTTTTACACCAGAAACCAGAGCAACAGTTACAGTGAGTACTTGGTTGTGTCCATTTGGTCATATAAGGAAAAGTGACATCAAGTGTTCACAATTACACTTCTCTTCTCCAAATGCACAAACACACCTCTACTTCTTCTTCTTCTTCCTCTCTCTCCCCATACACTTTATAAATGTCTAACATAAGCTTCATAGGTCTGCTCTTTTTCCTATTTATCTGTGATGGGCAATTTATCCTGGTAAGGGAAATGGTGTTGCAGGACTTATCTGAAGACTTACCTAAAGAGGATGCTTCCAGCCCCATCCACG
Organism: Pteropus alecto; assembly: GCF_000325575.1. Classification (NCBI taxonomy): domain Eukaryota; kingdom Metazoa; phylum Chordata; class Mammalia; order Chiroptera; family Pteropodidae; genus Pteropus; species Pteropus alecto. The sequence goes on from NW_006434839.1 coordinate 4,646,496, forward strand.
GTTGCCATAAAGCTTTAGGGTTCAGGAGAGAAGCAGTGGCATGATGTTTTAGCCCATTCTTACTTCTCACATTGTATCTGAGTCCATTACTTTTTTTTTGTCCTGAGTTTTATTCTTTTTATAATAGGTTGCACGTATACAATGAAAATCATTTCATTTAAAGATGAATAAAAATAATCAATCAAAATAGCCTGCTCAGTGGTCTGTTACTCTTCAGACTGAATCTGTCATTCTTGTCCTTTATACCAAAATCTTTGAGTTTTCCCTCATAAAAACTTTTAGGTGTCATGCTCCAAATTTCATTTTCACATTGCTCTTCACCTTGGCAGCTTGCCTTTCCATTATCTTTCAACTGAATACTTTTGTTAATTAGCCAGTACTTTTTATATTAACAACCTAACAGTTCTTTCTGTATGTAACGTCTTGCTGACATGAATATAACTTTGATTTGATGCTGATGGACAAATCTACACCATTGATGGATTTCCAAATGTACTTCTTTATAGGAACATAGCCGTGAAGTTACCTTTGTGATTGAGTTTGTCAGGAATTAAGGATACTTGATAATTATCAACTATTTAATGAAAATATACAGCGTTTACCTGCCATTTATGGCATACTTTCACATTCACACCTTATTCTATCTTTCAAATGACCCTGAGAGAAGGTATTATTTTTAAAAGCATATGAGAGCTAAGGAATCTGAGGCTAGAGTAGATTGGATAGCTGCTTTCCAAATTCAGTTAACAAATGGTGGAAAAGACATTATTGTTCCATCAAATTCTTATCAACATAGACAGGCAGTAACACCTGCTCCCATAAAGTACATCTATTAAATTTTAATAGCAGCATGAACCTGCTACTGTATTTATATTGAAGCAAGGCTACTGACTGGTCTAACATTAATATTTGTTATTCATTCTTCTATCTATCTTGTATATGTGTTGTGTTGGCATAGTTGAGATTAAACTATATTATCTATTTCTTTCTCATTTAAATTATAACGAGTGCTCTTTGCAGACATCACTTTAAATGCCTCCATAATCATTCATTCCAATTCATTTAACAATCTCCTTTTTGTTAATTATTTAAGCCTTTCCATACACATGTGTGTCTCCAGCATCATTCTGATGCATGAAGCATTTTACTTTATTTCCTTAAATAAATTTATTTCCTTAGATAAATTGCTATCAGTGAATGAAAATGTAATATTTTGGGGTCTCAATAAACTTTGCAAAATTGCTTTCCAAAGGGTTCTGTGACTTACATTCCCACAGCAGTGTATAAGAAAAATGCTCTTGCCAGTATTGTTATTCACATTTTAAAAATTTAGATACGTTTATAGTCAAATATGTTATTTTGATATTTTAAATGACATTTTATTTACTTGTGACTTTACATTGTCCCATATGTTTTCAGCCATTTTCCACTTGTATTTCCACTGCTATAAAATGCTGACCATTTATTTTTTGGAATCTTAGTGTATCTTAATCTAAGTGTGTAACTTATACAAGAATATCTTGTATAAATTTTGTAAATTAGGCATTTTAGCCCTTTCTCTGTAATATGTATTGTAAATATTCTCTAAATTTCTAGGCTACTTAATAAACTAGTCTTAATTTTGAGCCACAGATTTTTAAAAATCATTTTATTGTAATGAAATCTACTATCAGTGCCAAAGTCATTTCTTTCACTGTTTTTCAAAATCTAAGCTGCCCATGCAGAGATATGATAAATATTTATTTATATTTATCTAGTCTTTTATGGTTTGAGGTTTTACTAAACCTATTATTTTAAAATTTTCATTGAATATACTCTAGTGTTATTGAAAATTTCTTGCACTGATTAATCATTTAATATTTGATACTGAATAAGCAATAGTCTTAGTATGATTTATTGAACGATCCACATCTCATTGATTTGTGATGTTTAATCATCATGTAATCATTCTTTATATGATTTATATCTCGCCTTATTTTGCAATTTTTGCATGTACTTCCCACATGCAAAATACATTTATTCCATTCTCACAGCCCTAAATTCAGCTTCATTTTGTTCCAGTATGAATTCTAAAATCTAACATCCAAAATCTCATCTAAGTATCTACATCAAATATGGGAAAGAAATGGTACAATTGATCCTGAGGCAAAATTCGCCTCCAGTCATAAACTTCTGAAAGCAGACAAGTTATGTGCCTCTAAAATACAATGGTGGGGCAGGCATAAAATAGACATATATACTCAGAAAGGGAGAAAGAAAAATCAGAAATAATAAAGAGGTGATAGGTCAGTCCCAAGCAAGTTCAAAATCTAGCATGGGAAATTCTGTTAGATATCAAGGTTAAGAATAATCCTCTTTGGCTCCATGTCCAGGCTTCCAGGCCCACTGGGATGGCAGCATCACCCACACGGCTCCTTGTACCAAATGTGTTTCAGTCTAGGTTCCCCAGAGAAACAGAACCAATAGAGTAAGTGTATATTCAGCAAGCTGGCGACTAGGAGAGCTGATGACCTAGTTACAGTCTGAATCCAAGTCCAAGTCCAAAGGTCTGAGAACCAAGAGCCAGTGGTGTCAGTCTAGAAGCTGTAAGGCTTGAGACTCAAGAAAAGCCAATTTTTAAGTTCAAATCTGAAGGCAGAAAAAGACCAATGTCTCAGCTCAAACAGTCAGGCAGTCTTTTATTCAGGCTATTATTTCTATTCAGGTATTCAACTTATTGGGTGAGGCCCACCCACATTAGGAAGAGCAATCTGCTCTACTCAGTCTAGCAATTCGCATGCCAATCTCATCCAGAAACACGCTCACAGACACATTCAAAAAGTTTTGCTAAATGTCTGGGGACCCCATGGCCCAGTCAAGTTAACGCATACAATTAACCATTATGACATTCTTGATTTGTGAATTTTCTTTCACTATAGAGAGTGAATGAAGACAAATATTACCCACAGCTTTGTGTCTATTTAATAAAACTCATCTTAGAAATGCCTGGCTGTGTCTCAGACCTTCTGTCTTCATGCATAATCTGCCTGCCGGGCCTAAAATGCTTAACATATGGATGTTTGAAAATCTCTAGATGAAAAGCAAAACATTTCCATTTTATGTCATCAAAAACAGCTGCAGTTTGTTAGTTTATAGCACTGTTATTGGAAAATGTTACACAAATCGATATTTCAGGTAAGCATCCCCATCTTTTTATTGACCTTCTAAGGAAATATTTCTCTTCTACCTTCTTTGGGTCTCCAGCTGGGCCTAATAATTAAACTGATCTAAGACAGATTAACAGAAGAAAAACACACAACTTCTATTTAGTAATTTTTACATGTAGATCAGAGACTTCACAAGAAAAATGAAAGCCCAAAGAAGCAGTTAGAGCCAAATGCTTACACACTAGGTTGGAAAAAGAACAGTAAATTGTGAAAGGTGACAAGACAAGGGGATTGGGCTAGGGCAGTTAACTGTGGAGGAGCAACTGGAAAAAGCAGGGTTAGTTGAACAGGGTCTGTTTGTACAGAGTTCCCTTGGCTTCAAAGCCCTGCCTCTGGTGGAAGAATACGTTCCTTCCCCATGGTACAGGGAGAGTACCTTCCACGTGGGAGTTTTATCTCTTGCTTCAGGAAGAAAAAGGAAAGTCTGGGTGCCCTTCTTGCATCTGTTTCTTTTTTCAAGTGCCTTTAGCTCAAAATAATCAATATGCTGTAATGGCGCATTTTGGGGTGGGTATGCTCTAAACCCTTACGACCTCTATTAATATCTTACCACAAAAAAAAAAGTTCAACTGCAAAGCATAATTAAAGTAAAAATTCATCCATTTTACAGAAATGGAAAAATATACATAAAATACAATATGATGGGTAATATTCATTAAACAAAATATTAAACTGAGAACATTATCTCGTTTTATACTAGGAATCAGAGATGTTCGCATTGTAGAAAGAGATCTATCCTAGGAGTCAGACATTCTGGGTTCAAATGTTGCCTTTGAAAAAGTTTCTTACCTTACCTGATTTCATCTTCCTTAACTCTGAAATGAAGATAGGGCTGTTCTGAGAATTAAATAAGATAATGTATAGGAAAGTCTTTTATATATTCTGTTTTTAAAAATGAATTATTATATGGCTTTAGGGATATTTTATTTTACAGAAATTTTGAAATTATGTTGCAAAGTTATTACTTGTGTTACTAATGTCCATATTTGCCATTTGTTGTCTTTACTATTATATTAATTTCCCAGTGCAGTTGCAAGTTTCTGTAATGAGTTTTCGTCTAGCCATTCATTCGTCCATCCATCAATTCATTAAATACACACACACGGTGAGGGAGGCAAGGGAGAATGTATTAACAGGTATTATGAACAAAAACAGACACGTTCAGATGCTTACAATCTAGTGGAAAAGGGAGACATTAACCAAATAACCAAACAGATGTAAAAATGCAATGCAGAGACCTGATAAGAGGTTTCCGCTTAACCAGGTAGATTAGGAAGAGTTTCTCTTGGAAAAGGACACCTGAACCAAGATTTATCTGACAGGTGAACAGGAATTAACAAAGGAAAAACTGGAGAGAAGAATTGTTTTGTCTCAAGCAAAAGCCCGAGGATGGAAAATAGCCAGTACACAGGACAGAAAGATGGCCAGGAGAACTGAAATGAAGAAAGCTTGGACAAAGAAATGAAGTCAGGCTAAAAAGTCATTAAGGAACTATTTTAAAATTCATATTAGGAAGTGACAGGAAAAAGAAGGAAGAATTCGGATAATAAATTCTGTTGATCATGAGACATCTGAAATGTACTGAAAAGGAATTTCAGGCTTATATCCGAAGAAATCACAGGCAAAGATAAGCAATTTGGATTACAGGTGTGAAAAGCTGACCTGCAGACAGAGCCCTGGAGGTCGGGAGCCCTCAGAAATGTCGCTGAAGAAGAGTTATCCTAGTGCTATTGACTGTGTGTTTTCTGTTCTACTTTGTGTTGTCAATTGAATATAGGACTCCTCCTGGCCCAAAAGAGCTGATTAGAGTCACAGAGAGATCAGAGAACTGCCGAGAAACCCTGCTGCTGCTATAATCTCTTTGCCATAGACCTTGGACAGGCACACACACCGTATCCAGAGACAGAACCTCATCTCCAAAAACACAAGTCTGGAAAAAGTCCTACAGGTTTCTCAGATGTCTGTTTTCCTCCTGACCTATGTTTCTTTCAAAGGTCACACTCCTGCTAAGATGTTCAGACCACAAGTTAACTCATTTTTTTAAACCTTTACTAGAATATTGTCTCTCAGTAAATGGCAATTTTTAAAAAAGATTATATATTTCTAAAAATGATTGCTTGTTATAGACAACAAAAGGAAAAATGAACTAGATCAAACCCAAAAGCATCAGCACAGCAAAAGAAACAATGAACAAAATGAAAAAGCAGCCTACAGAATGTGATAAAATTTTTGTAAGCCATATATTGAATAAGGGGTTAATATTCAAAATAAAGAACTAATGCAACTTAATAATAAAAGAAACAATTAAATTTTAATATGGGCAGAAATAGACTTTTTTTCAAAGAAAACATCAAAATGGCCAATGGGAAGATACTCAACATCACTAATCATCAGGAAAATGCAAATAAAAACACAATGAGATATTACCTCACACCTGTTAGAATAGCCGTCATCAGGGAGACAAGAGACAACAGGCACTTGCAAGGATGTGGTGAAGGAGCCCTTATACATTGCTGATGGGAATGTATATTGGTCTAACCACTGTGGAAAACAATATGGAGGTTCCTCAAAAAATTAAAAATAGACCTACCTACCATACGATCCTAAAATTCCACTTCTTCAAATATACCAAAAGGAACTGAAAACAGGAATCCAACAAGATATATGCATTCCTAGCTTTATTCAAAACACTCCTGGCACTATTCAAACCACCAAGATATGGAACCAATGCAAATGCCCAATAGTGGATGAACTGATGGAAGATGTGATATATATGCACGATGGAATATTATTCAGTCATGAAGAAGGAGGATATCCCAATTTGGGGCAACATGGATGGACCCTGAGGACATTATGCTAAGTGAAATAAACCAGGCAGAGAAAGACAATATCACGTATATGTACAATCTAAAAAAATCAAATATGTAAAAGGAAAAAAAACAGTAAAACGGTGGTTACCAGAGAATGGTGGTGGAGGGATAAGATTGATGGTTTTTAAGAGTACAAACTTGTAACAAGTACTAAAATAGCCATAGAGATTTAATGTACATTATATTGAACACAGAAAATAGTATTGTATTATAAGTATGTAATGCAATAAATGCTGTTAAAACAGCAACCATATTATAATATATAAATGTATTGAAATAACACAATGTAAACCGTAAATTTATACGTTGCATACCAAATTTAACTAATTAATAAAAATTAGATAAATTTATCTAATTAAATAAAAAATAAATAAATGACTGTTTTTACAAGAGAACAACAAAGCAGCTCTGAGAAGCAGCTGCTGCAGGGTCAGCCAGTGCTCTCACGATCTTGGAGCACGGATGGGCAAGCCACACTCATGCTTCAGCCAAATTACTGGTGACTCCCCTGTCACGCATCTTTAGGGGTGCTAAGCAGGGCCTAAAAGTGTATCGTGTTGTCCTCTGATGAAGACATTACTAGGCTATGGATGCCTGCAAAACTGAGGTGTTTCTGTTCCCTCTATTCTTTTCAGAAACTATCAGAAAATTCTTAAAGTATCCGCATGTACAAAAATTATCTTTTTTGCCTGTCAGAGAGGTAGTTTTAAATTGCCCATTACTGGCCCTACCTAATTGATTTCTATCTTTAACCTAGAAAATACAACCTCAGCGACATGAAAAAAACAGAGTCAAGAAAGAGACAGCAAAGTAAAAGGGAAGGAAGAAAAGACCAAAGTAACACATCAAAAAGAAAAGTTTTCAGATCAAAGCTCACAGAGTCAGATTTATTTGAGCCATAATACAGCCAGTCAGAAGAGACTATTTCAAGTGGACAAATTAAATCATCTAACATGTAAGTGAAGTCACAAGCCATAATTAATGTCTAAATTAAAATTGTACATATCAACCATGTGTTAATTATGACCAGTATAGTCATTCTAATCCATCTAGACAATCTGTGATTTTACTTTTAAACTGAAACACAACATAACTGGACATAAACATCATCAGAAAAAATAACATGATAATTATACAGGAACACACTTTTATTTGAAATAGGATATTGATCACTGGGATGATATGCATTTGTAATGCACTAATGCATTTCAACATACCAATATAGGATGACGGATCTGGAATAATTATATAGAAATTGACAGCATATTTATCATTGTTTGTGGGGGTTTTTTTCCACAGCATTGCCATTTCCCTGAATTATGGCATGCCATCTCATGTGTATACAAATGTTAAATCATTCATATCAACAAATGGCCATTAACTATAGCATACACTGAAGGGTGGCACCTATAAGACATTCAATTAAAGGAATGAATTTGGTGCTTAGACTGTGCGATTAATTTGACAGGCACACTGCAAGTTTTAAAGGTGACTCATATTTCATTCATTTTGCTGTTCCATCTATAAAGTGTTACCGAAATGAGATAAATAAGCATGCTAAGAGTGTAAAGTACTTTTCAGTCCAGAAACAGCCTGTGTTGCATCACCTGTGCAGTGAATACCAAATACCTGAACTCCGGGAAGAATGGACCTACTACCCTGTCTGCCAAGTGATCTTGTTCTCCGAATTTCTGAGGAGCTAGTAAAATTGGTTTCTAATTACTTTAGGACTAAAGTCAGAAAAAACAAAACGATGGGAAAAAAAGAGAAATATGAGAAACAGAAATAGGTATAAATAAGGAATGGTCAAAGAGAATGAAGAAAGATCTAAAGAACAATGGAAAAGAAAAAAACACAAAATTTAAATTTGTGAACAGAAGTTTCATTCAAATTCCATTTAATCTAACAAATATTTAAAGGGAATCTACCAGGAGTTAATCACCTTGACCTTCTTTGCCAAAATCAAGGTCTTCACTAAAAGGTACTTTGATTCATCTCTTCCTTTTTATTTGTACCACCGCTAATCAAATTCAAATACATAATTCCCTGTTCCTGGATTATTTTAAGAAGTTCATAACCATTTTCTGGCTACATAAGTCTCTCAACACGTGCATTTCCTAAGTATCAATGCCAGATTAATATCCATAAAACTGTCTTTGAAAATTTCAAAAGCTTTCAGTTGCCTACAGGAAAACTTCAACTTGATTTAACACTCTGTACCTCATAATATTAGTTGGGGACAGTAGTTTAAATAGGGACAGTAGTTGTATACTAGCTTTAAAAATAAATTCTAATTTTTACATTTGCTGATTTTCTTGGTCTAAATACTTCTACCATAGCTGATATTAAGCTACCATTTGATGTCACTGAACCAGCTGGAATTCTGAGGCCAGGTACGGTACAGTGCAACGCTGCCAACATAAATAAATTATTCATTTATCCTACAAAGTGAAATGGTACCAACTGCTTCCCAAAAAGATGTCAGGTTCAAAACAATTACCCAGAATAAATGCATATTATAAATGAAATAAAAATTATAAATCATAATTAAATAAAACAATATGAAATCCCTCATTTTGAAATAGTCAGTTAACAACATTTACTTCTCCCAAGTACTGAACAAATACTTAAGAAACAAAAGTAAAGAAGAGCCACCTGGATGCCCATATGTCTCTTTGGAGTCCTAAGTAACATCCATAAGCCAAACAGTAGTTTTGCACACTCCAGCCCTCTGCAGAAACCCCACTCTTCCTCAGATCTCTCCCAAGTGATTCTGGAAGATGCGAACAGAATTTCCAATGTGCTCTGTGAATCAGCTTCCTTGCACGACACACAGCACAGGTCATTTTACCCCTCCCTTGGCCCTGCTGTCTGTGGATCCAGCTCCCTGTCTCTGGCAAGACCAAAAACAGGAAATCTGTTGCTGGCACCTTCTAAAAGCACAGCCTCCACACCTGCCCTCCCAATGCACTCCAGAGAGTGCCAGCGCCTGCCAACATCACCACTAGGCTGCCAGTGCCCCATGTCAAGGACTGACATTTGAGCAGAGGGCAACTGTGCCTGATGTCATGAGTCTTGTTATCTGTGCTGAATTCCCTGTCTCTTGTTCTAACAAAAGCTGCTGGCACTGTCTTCTGTTGCTGTGAAACTTTTTGGCATGAATGCCACTGATGCTTTGGATTCTCAGTGGTCCAACCCTGTTAATACTTCCTTGGTCCTCCATTGCTGCTCTCTCCTGCAGGCTTTTGACACAAGTCCTGAGACTAGCCAGAAGATGCCTAAGTGGAGGAAACCATGTCAGAGTCACCCATGCAACCAACAAACCTGGCTGTGCCCTTTCATTTGCCCTGAGGTGCGGGTTTGTCCAACCAATGTAAACAGGAGCTCGAGACTCTGAGTCGGCATGAGGATGGGGACTGGCTAGGCTTTCTGGGCTGCTAGAGAGCTGCAGACGGAGATAGCATTCAGGGTTCCCTGGCAGTGAGCCTTCTTCCTCCCCTCTGTGGGACATGGCCATGCAGATACTGGACAAATAGAGCCAAATCATGGTAAATTCTCCCTTATGATTGTTAGTACCCATTTTTAGAATGGAAACATAGGCAAGTATAGAAGAATCTGGCTGCTTTTTGAATTCTGGGATATGCTTCCTGAACTAAAAGTATCATAGGCAACTATGTACCCCAGAGGAGACTACAGACAAAGTAAACACCAGACACAAATATACTGCCTTGAATCCTGCTTCCATCAATATCATAGGCTAAATAAACCAGGAACTCAGCATGTTTGTGTGTGGTCTCTTCCCACCACTCTGGCCCACAGCAGCTATATTAAGGGAAGACAGGCAAAGGCAGAATTAGGAACTAAAGGGACACTCCAGGGCACCAATGCCAAGGGTGTAAGCACAGGCTAAACCAGGTCCAAAGTACCAGTTTTGTAACCTGCCAATGTAATAACCAGTTTCAGGCCCTAAGCATTTCCTCTGAGCTGCTGGCTCAGCCATATAACTTCTATAATTGGAATAATCCTCCCAACTGTATGGTAGAGACATGTGCTGCTCACTAAATATCATGCACATTTTCCTACCCCTTGTAAATGGAGGCCATTTAACTAACTCTAGCAATGAACAGTGATAGAAAGAACTTATGTCCCATCTGAGCCAAAGTATTTAAGAGCCAGTGAGTCACCCTCTAGCTTTCTTTATTTCCACCACAGTGACTTCAGAGGGCACATGCTGAGATGTTCTTGCTTCCTTGTGTCTGGGCAGAAGAGGGACTATCTGGAGTTCAGCACATCACAAGCTGTTGGACTTCAAGTGAGTAAAACACAAACCTCAACTGTGTTCAGATGCTGAGATTTGAGAACTCAGTATTTACAGCATCATACCTACTTTTGCAGCAGAAGACCTCACCAGTCTCTGCCTAACGAACCCATTAGGCAGATCTGCTCTTCACTTAAGATCCCATTCCCACTTTCTAGTTGAGCCTTTGTATCTTCTCTCATTTCTTGGGCTATTTGTATTCAGGAGTATAAACTTGGCTCCCCTTGATGAAAACAAGGGCATCAAAGATGTAAAAAAAGAGGAAGACCAGCAAAGATCCCTCGAGGCATTGTGAGCAGAGGCAGAGAACATTTTTAGGGAGCATGGCGCCTCTTCCATGCCTAAACATGCCTGGAGTGAACTCTGCTTAATCTCGAACCAGGATCTGCATTATATATTTTAAAAGACAACACATTATTTCTATGTTAAAACCGCAATTACCAGGACCACTTTTCCAGAGACAGAAGCTCAGACAGAGCATCATGTAATTCTTATCTTTGTGTAACTACCACAGGAATTATTATTATAATACACAGATCGGGTTGACACTGTCAATGCCCTAGTGTTTAGGAACAGGAAATGGAAATATTCCCACTTCCACCTAAATGTCATGTACAAATTATACTGAATAGATACCTGTGATGCAAAGAAAATAATTATGGATGAAAAAAATGCCCTGCACTATTCTCTCACCATTTGAAAGGCATATAAAATGTATTTATGAGATACATTAAAGAGCTTATTTTGCTAGTGTCCAACTCTAAATGACCATTTCCAGTGTTCTCCCGGGTATATTTTTATAACAGTATCAATTTATTATAAAGGTCAATATTTTTTTTTTCTCTTTCAAATTCTTTCAAGTGGATTTTTAAAGTCCATTTTCTGAAGTATTTAAAATTCTAAAAAATTGCTGCAAAATTACCAGGAAAGTCCTATGGGATTTTTTTTAAAAAACATACCACTTGATGCAACATGAACCTAGGTTATAGTAAAATATCATTAAGAAAAGGTCAACTCTGAAAAACAAAGAACAAAGGCAAAACACATCATGCATCTTTGAAACACAGGAGTCAGTGGAGTCTTTCAGAGGAAGAAGCTTGAGGTTTTTCCTCAAGTGTTAGTTTTCCACAAAAATGAGAACACCCACCTGTGCTAATAAGGCTGATCTGGCATTCTCTCTTTCTTCCATCATTTTGAGCAATAATCACTTGGTTTGATTTCTTTCTCAGATACTGTGTCTCTCAAAAGTGAAAGTTTTTCATTGTCACGACCATTTCTTAGTGATCTTTGCAACCACAAATGCTACTCTGGCATGTAGCGTCAAATACAGAGGTTTGCTAGGTGAATATAAATGAATGAGTATTTTCCAGGTCCTGAGACAAACAATAAAAGTAAAAAACGCTGTCAGTTAGGTCACTTGTCTACAAGGCACTACTAATTGGTTTGATACTTTCTCCACTGAGTTTTCCAAACAGACTAGCTATTTATTTCCTTAATGAGCAGGCATGGGTAGAGTTTTCACCCCACACCCCACACTCGCTCTCTACCAAGAAAGGGTCAGGGTGAAAGGAAAGAACATTTTATGGGTCGACTGTGCCTGAATGTAGAGCTCTCACTGCAATCGGCCTGACTCAATGTGTTCTCTCTCCTTGGCAAGCTCTCTGTGATGCCACACTTTGTAGAAGGTTCCCCTTGAGGGCAGCCTGCTCAAACCAGCTGAACTCTAGATTTTGAGGTTATTGTTTTATACTTACTCACACTGGCTTGTTTGCCTTTTCACAGGGGATGAGATTCCTGGGGGCACTAAGGAGGAAGGGGGCAATGCTCACATGTTTTCAGAACATAAGTCTATTTCTAGCCTGGATTAAAGCCGTCCTGCCTGCAATCCAGCCAAAATCACTATTCCTAATGCGGTCTGGGCCCAAAGCCCCAGCTAATAACCCGGGATTCCTTGTCCTGGCCTTGTCCTTCATGCATGTGTTTTTTTCTCAGGAGCCTCGCAGAAGCAGTGGCTATTGTATAACAAGGCTGCATAGGCCTCTGGGGTCATCTTTCTCTTTAGATAGAAAAGTCTACTTCCACAACACCGCCCTTGACATAGCTTACACCTGCTTCACTTCTGACAACTGGGTAGCATTGTTTCCTGTCTATGCAAACCAACAAAAATGGAATTACAAAGAAGAAGCACAACAATTAAAAATCTTATTCACCATTTTGACTGAGGCCATCACTCACATCCTGTTCTATCCCTTTGTTAGAAAGAAAAAAAGAATATTAGAAAAATTTTTAAATGATGATTTTAGTATTAATTCATTACAGGTTTTACAATGGATGATAAGACAACCTTGAAATTGGCATCTAGTTTAAAACTATTAAAAATACTGCTTGTCGTACTTTTTTACATATATGCAGGTCAACTTCGTCCATGAAGAAAAATCAGCTTGTTGGAAGTGACTGTCACGCCTATCTTGACAAGGAGACATGGAGAAAACTTTCTTAACCTCTGCTTAGGGTATCTTCTGAAGAGCCATGGTACTGTTTCAATACACTGTTGCTGAACTGTTGCCACCTGGACAGCTACCAGTTAAGAAGACATGAAAGGCCACTGCTAAATCACCATGACCAAATAAACTTGTGCAGAACAGTCCCTTTGGGCATCTTACACAACCAAGACCCACTTAGAACTAGAAAACAGATTTTTGTAGAAAGGCCCCTGAGCCCACTTTTGCCCAGTGTGGGGCCAATATGAAACACATCTAAGCAATGGCAAAAAAAGCAGCAGATTCCCAAGGAGAAATAACTGCAACAAAATCCCATCTCTTCTACCTGCAGAAGCCAACATCAATTGCCCTCTCCATGTGTAGTCTCAAATCTACTTCCCCGCTGCCACTGTGTAGGGATACTATACATAAAACCAATCCTTTAAATAGAGTTGGGAGAGTGAAGTTGGCCTAGTATATGAGAATTAGATCAGGACCGATGAGACTCTGACCCAGAGTCTGCCACTGGCCAACTGCATTGCCACAGGCAAACTGCACAATCCCCTAATCTTCTAATAAACTGCTGCCAAATTACCAGGAAGGTTGTTTCATATATAAAATGACTAGCTTCCAGAGCTGATGAAAGAACTAAAACGGTGATTCTCAAGTTTTAGCATGCATCAGAATCACCTGGAGGTAGGGCCCCAGAGTTTCTGATTTAGTAGGTCTGGATTGGGAGGCCAAGAAGTTGCATTTCTAAGAAGTTTCCAGATACAGCTTATGCTGCTGGTCCAAAGAACACAGGCTGAGAACCACTGAATTAAAGGAAAAGAGACAGATCCCCATCTGTATCAGGCAAACCTCAGCATTGGCACTCCAAGTCGCACTATGCCCTGTCTTCCCAAATTTCTATCCTAAAAAAATCATCTTTGTTCCCTTCCCAGTTACTCCCTACCTGATCAATGTGTAATTTCATTACTATATCCTCAGAGCCTAGGGTAAGGGCTGATCACACATCAGGCATTCAATTTTAAAAAAAGAACCAACAGGATGAAGTAACATATTTTAAAGTGTTTAGAAACAGTAAAATAATACATACACCCGAGAGATTTATGTTAATCATGAATACACTGTTATATAACAGAGATACCAAAAACTAAAGTGAGCCTTCCAGCCCTGGCAGGGCAACTGTGTTTCATGATATCATTCAAGAATCCAAGTATCTTTCAGTTTGTTGCTCTACCATGTTCAGAGGTGTTTTGTTCATCTACATGGTTAAAAATGGTTCGCCGCCACACCCATGAAAACTGTTCACAAGCATGCCATATTCCAGGCCCACTGGCAAGGGAAGAAATCAGGACAAGGGAAATGATCCATCCCCTCAGACATCCACTGGCCTACACTTCGATGCATGACCACCTTACAGGCTGCAAGGAAGGATGAGAAATGTAGTTTCCAGCTTGGGGGGGAGGGGGAGGTCATAAGTTATAATACCATTAAATATAAAGCCAACTTTTGTATTTTAAATTCAAAAACAGAGGGCCAGAATATATTTTTCTTATGATCTGCAACATAAATGTACATAGACAATATCTGCAATAGGCAGAAATAGCTATCATTTCTTAAGCATGCACAAAGCATACACTAGCTGATTTGCACGTGTTGTTGTCTATGCTCCCAACCATTCTACAAAGGAGCTACCTTTGTCCTTGTTCTTAAAACAACAAATTAAAACTCAGATAAGTTATGCGACTTATTTTCTGATACTGAAATCCCAAATGTTTGATGATATCAAGAATTTCTCTGTTGAGTGTTTAATAAATGAGTGGATAATATATAGGTGCAACCTCACTTAATCAGACATCTGGGGCAATAAAGACTTGATATACAAAATCAGTCTTTTTTTCTTATTAAAGTGTATAATATGCAGGCCTGATAACTTTGATGATTATTGAGAAAGAGTCTGGCATTATGCTTCCCAGATTTAACTCTATTTTTCTTTGTTACTGGGGTATTTACATGAAAATAAGACTTTGTTTCCAAAGAGTCTAGCTGTTTATGAATTGCCTGAAGTCACGATTCTCCCTTTGGGCATGACAATTACTTCCATCATAATCAATTGAGAAATGAAATATAGAAGCAAAATTGTTTCTAAATTAACAGCTTTTAAAAGTTTCCTGGGGAGTTGTCAGACAACTCCAAACATTTTTATGTTCCATATCAGCTTCTGGCATGAAAAAAATGGCAAAACTACATTAAAAGTAAAGGGAACCATTATAAATAAATTAAATTTTGCCATCTAGACAAGAAACAAATTTCTAAGTTACAGAAAAGAATTTAAAGTTGGATTTATGCTAATAAATGTGGCAGCTACTGTTTCATAAAAGCATGGGTCTGTTTCCGAATGGGTGAGCATTCTCAGGTGAGATGTCCTTTCACACAGCGTCATAACCAAGAGGGCCACAGCTCTCATCACTAAGTTGATGTGAAATAAAGACTGACATATGGCCCTCTGTGGAATCACAACTGGCCAAAGTACACTCATGTGCACATGCACACATGCATGCACAACACTGCGGATCTAGGCTCCTCTATCTTGCAATTGTAGAGAATTAAGCGTTCTCCTCCTTTTGTAAAATACCTAATGTTCAGAGTGACATTTAATAGCTCTCGACTGATATTACTTAGAGAACAGAATTGCTCCTGAACCATTTACACTCATTACAGCTGAATGCATATGTACATACTGTACCCAAGCCCACATTTCAGACATCACTGTCATGGCTGGCCTGACACCATGTCTTAGCATGTGAGCACCTTTAAATTTTGTTGTTATTATAAAAATAATAATCTTATTCATGTTTAATGAGGGAGGAATCCTGAATGTTAATGCTATGAAGAGCCAGGTATTAACTAAAGAAAACAGATCAACCAATAGGATATAAATACGGTGTGGGTGTTGAGCAAAAGAAACTAGAATGGATTGCGGTTAAAAAGATTTGATACATGATGCAGTTAATGCACCCTGTCCCAAACTCAGATCAGAAGGGTCTCCAAGAGTTGGAATGTGAAGGCACACAGCCTAAAGCAGACCTTGTGAGAATGCATAAAGTTAATGATAATTATTAAATGAATGGTAGTATAGGCAATTAATATTTTGTTTAATAATTATACTAGTAATTATAATCTTTATGAGTTAATGATTAGTAGTAACAAGTTAAAGAATAATTTATGATGAAAATAAATTATATGAAAATTGGAACAGAATTCTGAAAGATTGGCTGGCATGCATAAAACTAAAAAAATGTAGTAAATTTCAAGCCCTGAACCTCAGCCATAAACTATGACTGAGAAAGGACTTTGTATAGCCTCTAACACTGACTAAATACCAAATAATCTTGGTGAAATACATTCTAGAAAAGATGAGTATGTGATTGTTTAGATGAATGATAAGAAATAGGGTCTCTTAACAGAGTTGAAAAACCAGAATAACTTCTCATTTTCTTGAAAATGGAAGCTGACAGACCAGCAGTGAAAGTGAGAAAGCACTGAAAGCAACCCCAATCTCCTATTGGCCCAACTCAGAATCTCAACTGGGGATCTCAACTGAGGCCCCAGAGGACATTTGGCATTGTCATGAGAGGAACAGGGGGTGGCAGGGTGCTCTGGCATCTCGTGGGTAGAAGACCGTAATGCTGTTAAACATTCTATGATGCATAGGACAGGCCCTCCACAACAAAAAGTTATCAAGCCCAACAGTGCCAGATTTGGGAAATCCTGGCCTAACTGAATGGACTCCTCTGCCCTTTCTGGCAAACTCCTATCCATCCTTCAAAGTCCAGCTCAACCATTATCTTTTCTCTACAGGTCAAATGAACTACCCTTCACCATACCTCTCAAGAGTCAAATGTCTCTGCACCCGGGACTCTGTTCCCAAAACACATTTTACCCATCTAAACTTACACATCATTATTATTTATAATTGTATTGATAGTTGTGTAACACTTCAGCTAAATTGAAATAATAAAAACAGCTACCGTGAATT
The DNA here is from genome assembly GCF_000325575.1 of Pteropus alecto. Classification (NCBI taxonomy): domain Eukaryota; kingdom Metazoa; phylum Chordata; class Mammalia; order Chiroptera; family Pteropodidae; genus Pteropus; species Pteropus alecto. The sequence goes on from NW_006434839.1 coordinate 4,663,415, forward strand.
CATAAGCATTTCCTATGTGCAAGACACTTTGCTAAAGGCTTCAGACAATCTCATTTAGTCCATGCACAAAAAAATACGAAATAGATATTATTATCCTCATTTTATAAATGAGGAAAATGAATGTTAGAGGGGTTAAGAAAAAGACACAAGATCCCATAACTAAAAAGCAGGTGTACTACAACCCAAACCAGAGGTCAATCCCCCTGCGATATGCAGCCCCTAAGTACAGAGGTAAGAAGTATTTGGTAAAGATTAACCATTTTTGCACTTCTGAATCAAAGAAGGTGCCAAGACAGTCTGTAATAGACCCACCACAAAGATGAGCACGGATAAGAGAGACGGGCCTATATGATGGGGCTGACAGTGGATGTCTTGGAGACATTCAAGCAGAGTGTCTATATGATACAGAAACAACTGGTCAAAATCAGAGTAAATTGGAACAGGTATGTTTAAATGATGCAGCGACTAAATAAGTGGATGAAATGAAAAGATGAATAAGCACATGCTCGTGGTCAAGTGTTCCAGCAACAGGCCAACTGGGATAGGTGCTTAGTCTCAAGTATAGGGCAACAATATCTAGGAATAGGAAGCCTGTCCACAAGCCCAGACTCAGGGAGTGCATCTGGCAAAAGTGATGTAAGGCCCTGGACCAGGAGTGCATTTATGAACAGACCTAACAATGGGAGCCAAGGGATAGGGGACAGGAGGGATGGGCAGGCACTGAGTCTGGGAAACAGTGGGAGGGCTGGTACCAATTTTAACTGACATGTCAGGGAGGAAGAGTAATCAAGAACAGCCTGATAATTAAGCTGAAGAATGTGGTGCTGGAACCAAATGGACTCATGTGAGGCCAATGACATGGGAACCGGGAGCAGGGCTGAGCTCACCGGGGCCCTAGCTGTGCACAATAGAAGGGATGGAAAAGCCTGGCATCAAGTCGGGCTGATGGGATCTTGCCTCCAAACTGAAAGTGGTGGGATCAGTCTTAGACTCCAAGTCGGAGTCTTCAGATCATGTAGAAAAAAACAGATACACAGACAGACAGACAATTATAGACAGAAAAAAATAATTCTAGAGGTTGCAAGGGGAAAAAATAAATTAAATGTGGAAAGATGTAACATTTCCCCAAATGTAATAACAATTAGTGGTGCTATTTGGGCAGCATTTCTCAAAATTTAAAATTACTCTGACAACAAAATCAAAGTCTTCTCACACCTCCGCCCGTGTGGAGGAGGGTGCCCCTATATCAATGATGCTATATGAAAGGTGATATCTTTGTAAGTTTTCAGCCAGGGTGAGCACTTCCTGAGCATCTCACTCACTGGATTGATTGGGTTGATGGCATGGTGGTTCCGAGTTGGTCCCATCTGTGAAGAGGACCCAAAATTCTCTCCATGTCTGCCCATCTCCCCAGGACCTCGAAAGTAACAGACGCCCATTTCTATTCTATCACAGGTTTGGCCCATTAAACTGTGATGGACATTGCATTCTAAGAAAGGAAAAAAATGAAACTCTCAGTGGTCCCCACCAATAATCCCTTCCCTTC
>NW_006434839.1:4664981-4683055 GCF_000325575.1 Pteropus alecto
CAAAATCTTTTTATAAAATTTCCTGCTGCGAATTAGCAATGTGTACTTGAAAATACAGAAGAGCACACTCAAATTCTATTCCATGTGACATTAGGGGGCACTTCTCAAATTAAGAGCCTCTCTCTGTCTACACATTTGTAAGCACCAGGGAATAAGGTGGCCTCCTACGTAGAGGATTGAATCTGCCTATTTTTCATGTGGCCTGGAAAGCACACTTGTATGATGACAGTAGAGGCAGTCTGGATGCTCTTAAACAATACATTTTCTAATTTGTTCATCCAATGTGTTTCCAGCCAACTCTAAGTAGAAAGGAAGAAAAAGCTGATTACACATACGCAGTAGCTAGAATCATTTAAGCTAAATTAATAGGGTATAAATAACTTTGTCCTTCCTTTGAGAAAAGAGAGATTGTGAGGTTTGTGAACAATCAGAGGAATGGCCTATTTCCCTCATCAGGTTGTCAGAAACTGAAGATATCTCAAATCAGTTTCAGGGAAAATGTACCAACCCAGCGTATGTGCTGCACGCAGAGTAGCTGTAATAAAGGGCTGTTAACTGAAATTCCAATACAATCCATTTACCAAAATACTTGTCAGTCCTTCTTTCTACAGCTACTAATATTGCATTGTTTAGTTTTAATGTGATTTTTTTACCAGTGGATTAGATTTTAAGCTTTGTGCATTGAAGTCATTAATTTTTCTACTTTGAATAATTTGTAAATCCTAAAATAAAGAGGATTTCAGGATTTCTCATGGAACTTTTAGAAGAATATATCAAATGTCTTTGAACCACAGATTGATTTTAAGGGGCCCCTTTATTTTATACAGCAACCAGAAAGAAAAACACTACTAATGAAACTATGCCACAAAGCGTCCTTATCACTTTGAATTTTATCCTATCAAAATTGAGAAAGCTCTTTTGGGTATTTACACAGATTTTTACCATATATTACTGTTGTACATACATGAAATATATTGATTGATGTTGCTTCTTTCTGTTTAGTCTCTTTTGTGACTCAGAGTTTTATGTTCATGTTTTTCTATACAGTATTGTCAATACAGTATTTCTTAAAAGAATCTACAAAAGAACTAAAATCCTTTGGTGCTTAACTTCAAGCAGTAACAAACAGCTAGGCATCCCCTTCTTTCTGTAACTACTTGATTCCTAGGTTAAATGAGTGACCCACTATTTTCTCTGGGATTTTCTTCCAAGCAGCTGTCAGTCGTTCTGCAACATCTGATGATGATCCTTTTGCTGTTTACGTAGCTTAGGCAATAACAAATGGATTGACTGTGGCCTGGCCATCAGCAACTGACCAATGCTATTGATTATAAAATACAACCTAACACGAAGAAATTTAAATTTGCACTTTAGAACCAATCAAAAATAGTATGTAGTCACTGAACTATCTGAGGTAGAAATTTATTTCCTAAACCGAGAACACTCTTCTCAATTTTCACTTCAATTGGGAATTGAAATCCAGAAGTTTTCTATAATGGCTTCTTGAAAGACATCTTGAATTGGATCTGGGTTCTTCTCAGTGAGCTTCCACCCCTATACTTGTCTTCTGAAATTTAAAGGAGATATTCATTCTTTTGGGTAAGTTTTAAGCTACCTGGGGATAACTTACCATGTAGTAGGAAGTAATGTATTAAGATATCTCTCCAGAGCTTGGTAAGCTATAGAAGGAGGAATAACTCTGATAGTACGTGTGGATGGCCAGAATAAGTTTGGATCTCCTCTCAGCCCACCCATCCCCAAGAGATGAGGTGCCTGTATGAGGTGCTCAATGCAGGTGCAATAAATGACAAATGCAGTGGTAGGCACAGAAGAAGGAGACATGGGATGACTTGCACAGTACACAAAACAAAGTCTACTTCTTTTATTCCTTCAGCTAGTAAATCAGACAAGTATTTATAAAACCGCTAATAAATGCAAAATGCAAGCTTTGGTATTTCTTCCACTTTTGACCCACGTTCATCTTGCAACAAAGACACAGATGGCTGCCCCATAATTCCATACTATTCTTTCTTCCAAATCCGAGTCTTTGATGTTTTAAGGGTAGAAAGGCTTAACTGCATGTGACCAAATATTTTCCCCTATTCCTTACCTAAATTAACAAAACATTTCTGAGGGTAAATTATTAATCCAGAATGCACAGTGTAGCCATTTTTACTCAGTTCTGGCTTTAAAATTCTTTAAAATCAGGATTTCGAGAATTTTAGTGACATTGCAAGCTTTCCACCAAATTAAATTTACATCACAATACACTGCAGATCTTCCACTACAGGACAAATGCAGCTTATATTAATGGGAATTAAGGTTATTCATCCAAACAGCTGAAAATTGTCCTGATTTAACTCTGAAAGACTTTGATGGGTATCCTTTTATTTAGTTATTTCTTCTAGAAATGACCCAGCATTGAAAAAATTAGGCACTTTGTTTTTTTCCTGTGCCAGCCCAGAAACTAGGTTACCGCTTCACAAATTCCAAATCAGAAATACCCACTGATTTTGTTTTGTTTTGTTTTTCTGTTTCTGTTTTTGTTTTTCTTAAGAAATGCTTCTTGCTTCCCTTCACTGTAGTTGTGTAAGTCACTGGTGCTGTGCTGGATATAGGACAAATGATCAGACGCAGCATCGGGTGTGCTGTGAAGTGAGCCCCTGCTCACAGTGCCAGTTAAGAGCCTGTGATTTGCCTGCTCTGTTTTCCTGAACTCTGTCACTAGATGTTAACTTGCTAAGGCCTGTGTTCATGTCATTCATTGTTTTCTTTTTTTTTTTTTTTTTTTCCAGTCCTCGACAGAATCTCCTGCTTACTTTGTACTTGGTTCACCAGTGGTTGACGAACAGGTCCTTCTCGGTCCTGGATCATCTCTTTGAAGTCATCTCTATGTAGCACCTCACAAAATCATTTTTTCCTTGAAGTCCTTCATGTATTATTCTGTGACGTTGAAGCAGCCTAAAATAGTTAAACTGGCTCTCAGTCTTTTGATTTCTCTTTGAAGCAATCTTGAAAAGATTTATCTGTATTTTCAATTTGAAGTTTTAAAATACCCCATGAGCAGTCATTGGATTTTATTTATCTAGGTTTCTTATTTCAACTGTAGTAGACATAAAAATTGGAGGATGGACTCTCTGATTGGCTGAGGAGGCTGAGAATGGAGCAGGAGAGTGGATGGTACCACGGAGAGGCAATCACCAGATATGCACTTGGTCATTCACATACTCAGGGCATGCACTAGCTTGGAGGCAACTTAGATGCCACTTGTGTTGACCTTGGAAGCTAGAGTTGACCTCTCAGTTGATGGAATCCCAGATAGATAATTGATACAAGTTTCATTCCAAATCATTTTTAGGGCAAAGATAAAGACAGAATATATTTCTCAAGCTGTTTCAAAACTAGCACATGAACAAAGGTATCTTTGACCAATCCCACATATAAAAAGAAGTCTTGAGGTATATTAATTATGATCCCATCAACCTCAAGAATCTGTTAAATAAAATTGCAGAGTTCTTGGTACACATTTTCATCCAGTAGTGTGTGTTTTGTTTGTTTGTTTGTTTTTGCAATAATCATCCTGTTCATTTGATACCAAAGAGATGGCTGGACAAAGATACTTGAGACAACATTCTAAGAGTTATTTGCCAACTGCGTGCAAAGGCTTATAGTCAAGAAATTAAATTCCTTTGACAAAAGCAAAAATAAAAATGCTCAAAGTGAATACTCGCATTGAAAATTCATATCTAAATCCTGCAAGGTTGGCTAACTTCTAATTTTATCCTCTCCTACTACCTACACTACTCTTTAAAGTGGAGTAGGGGGGCATTTATTATTTAGTTTATGTGCAAACTGTAATTCCAATATGAAATCAAGCGAAGCCATTTAAAAATCAAAGTTAATGTTAACAAGATGATTCTATTTCATCCCCCCAATAGAAGCTAATGAATCATTGTGAATTTATTGTGGTAGGAAGACAGTGGCTGCTGGCAATTATACTGATGAGCAGAAATCCTCACAAGTGGGTACTTTAAAGCAATTATTTTCCATTTGGTTCTAAAAAAGCCTCTGAGTACAACTAAGCTTTGATTACCTGGCATCTGAAAATATACATTCTCAGAGGGGTATTTGCAATGATTATTTTAGTGGAAAGAAAGTAAACAGCTACTGTTTGTGAAAGCTCAGTTGTGAGCCTCTTTAAAGTTTAAAATATGAATTGTGCAAAAGATTAAGTTCCAACTTAATGGACTAGCACATTATTATGTTCCTAACTGGAAAAAGTCAAGAACTTACTGTGTTCCTGAGGCTCAAAAAGCTGTTTGAACTACATTCTTTTAAGAACGAATTTCTTCAAACTCAAAAGCCAATGTCATTTTTGTTAACAGACTATAAAATGCAAGTGTTCAAATATTCAAACTCGGTTCATAAGTCCAGGTCTGGAGATGATGGGCATATATACAGATGATGTAATCAACTTTTTCACTAGTCTTGGGCATAATTTTTTTTTCCAAAATGCGGGAAATATTAAAGAAAATGCAGCTGATATGCTTCGAAAGCTAAGATGATGAAAAGGGGAGGTGTACTGAACTGTGTAACCTAAAGTTACCGAAACCACAATCATCATTTTCGTAACCATTTACACTTCTTAGGCCCATTACAGTTCAACAGGCTGCCAGCAAAACTGTGTGGACTGTGATGTTGGCCCTATAAAAGGTGTCACTTGCCCAAGTTCTCACAACTAACAAATTGTGGAGCTTGGACAAGCTGCTGATTATCTGGGTTTTGTTCTCAATATTAAAATAATAAATGTTCATTCTGGATAAAGTAGAAGGTAGAAGAAATAGTCAAACTATTTAAAAATCATAACTTCAATTCCTAGAGAAATTATTAAAATGTTATCATAACTTCTTGATTTTTCTACATATTGCTTTGCAAACTTCATAACATTTTGTGTTCTGCTTTAAATTTTTGTCGTAAGTATATTCCATATCTTTAAAAACTACATGTGAATACCATATTTTATGACTGCACATTCTTTCAAATACACTATTTCTTACTTTGCAGTTGCTTATAGTTGAGCCTTGAGAAAGTCTTAACTTTTTCACTATTATAAATTTTCTTACAAAAACAGAAATTAAGTTTTTGGCTCTAAGATATAGACATCTCTAAAACTCTTTACTTATGTTCCCAGTTACCTTCTTAAAAGGTTGAAACAACGTGCACTTTCAGCACTGCCTGGAGTGTCCACTTCATGACAGTTGCCAACACTGGGTATTTCCTTTGAAGACATCTTTGTATATTTAATTAAAACAATTTATGTCTCCTTTTTATTTGTTAGCTTTGATTGTGAAATAAAACAACTACCTTTTTAATATTTACTGGTTATTTGCATTGTCTCTTCAATGAAGTAGGTATGCACGGTCTTTGTTCATTTATTTATTGGTATATCAGGGTTTTTCTCATGGATTTTTAGGACCTTACTTGTTGTGCTTAGTGCTGGAACTCTAGCTCTGTACAGGACCAAATAAAAATTAACTGAATTACTTCTGTATAAATCGATATTATTAAGCATTTTCATATTTTTGTAATGATTTTGCCATATTTTAATTTAATGTGCACAGTTTAAATTCCTAAACGTAATTGAATCTATTTACTTTCTTCTGCAAATTCTTACATTTGGTTTAAGTATAGAAGGTCCTGTCCAATGTTGCGCTCAGATAAACGAACTCTCAGTTTCCTTCTAGGTATTTTATGGCTTAATATTTATAAGTAAATAACAATCTGGAATTTATTTTAATATGGAATAAGAGTTGAAGACAACATTTTTGTTTAAAAGTAAATGACCTAAACTCACTTATTAAATAATCCTGCTCTTCCTCAAAGATTTTTTTAAATAGAACATTTTCATATATTTCATTCATATATGTACCAAAAGATATTTTTGGTATTTTTGTTTTTTTTTTTTTCATCTTTCTGAAGAGGCCTATGATTGAATCATATTGAGTACTACGTTATATAGCTTTACACTGATCTAATATTTTGCAGCAATTTAACTCATTATCTTTTTCACATTACAATATATATTCTTACTTATATATTTTACCACATAGTTTTTTAAATATATTTTTAAATATGGTTTAAAATTTTAGTAGAGGAATACATGCACATGTTTTTTTTAAAGCTGAAACAAGGAATACATGCAATTAGCCCTTCCCACCCCTATTCTTGGTCCCGACAAGAAACTAGGTTTCATGCTTGTGACCGCTTTTGTTTTTTCACTCATCTGGGATTACCTCCAAGACTCTAAACAATACACTTGTGCTAATACATTTTAAAATTTATCTATTTCGAACATTGCTTACTTCCAATAAGGATTCAACCACACAGCCCTCTCCCTTCTACTACCGTCAAACCACTATTACAATTCATCTCCATTACCTTTGTAACTTTAAATCACATATTTTAATATTTATTTCTTATTCAAACAGCTAGAGATTTTCTCTGGATTTCTTACTTTCCACAGTAAAGGGTTTAGTGTACCTATTTCATTATCAACTTCTATCCCATCACATCCTAGCTCCTTTCATCTGCACATTTATGTTATATTGCCTAATTTGCTAAAATTTTATGTTCTTTTTCTGCAGCCATGGTTGCAGAGACTTTCACTAACTTAGAGTGTGACTCCAAAAGACTCTGAAACTATGACTGTTCCGACAGTTCTTTCCCTCCCCCAGATAAAAGTCAAGTGGAATGTATTACTCTAAAGCTTTCACTCACTAGAAGAGTGACCTCAACAAGGCCCCTTAGATAGCTAATACATGCGTCTCATGTTTAGGGAGACCTAGTGGACTAGTGTCTGACTTCCACCTAGAAATTCTACAGATGGGGAGATGGGGTTGCTGGCTGCTTTGATGAAGGAACAAGTGAAAATTGGCTCTGCTGGGCTGGGTTAGCATTCTCAGAGTTTGCTGAGACATGAGTATAACCTGTGGCAAAGACAAAGAGAAAGTGAGAGACTGAAGGAGGGAGAGAAAATGAATCAAGTATTGTTTGATGCTAAGGGTCTACGGAAGAATCAAGTGGCTAACAGAAATAGAGATGCATTCGCCATTCTTCAGAGAACTTCAGGTGAGTGATCCACTGTGAAGGGGAGAATCTCTGAATAACACATGAAAAAGCATGCTTCAAGAGGAAAAGTGAGCTTTCATCACCTGCCAAGTCTAGAAAGCATGAAATCTAGATCAGAACCTCAGCCCATTTCCTCTTCTCCCTCTCATTTTCTGATCTTTGAGAGGTAGAAACTAGCCATCAAGAGAGAAAAATTATATTACGGGAAGAAAGAGAAAAAAACCTTAGTATGAAAGAAAAAGAAAATTTTGAATATTTCATGATATGGTACTTTTAAATACTGAGCCTGTGTCTTGTGATTTATAGTGACAGAAAAACTCAGCATTCCATAAAAGTAACCACAGCCTGCCAGACTTTTCATCCAGGAAGGGGAAGAACTAACTCTAAACAGAAGTTTCAATGGAAAGGAAAAAAAATAGTCAATTTATGATTACATTCTATAAGTTGTTTGTTCACGACCAAGAAATGGTTGTTTAAGGGTTAAAACACAGAAGAGAGAGGTAAGAATAAATGACTTTTTAAGTCAATTAGCCAATTTTAACACTATTGTTCTATTCCTTTTTTAAATTGATCCTTTATTGGTATCTACATTATTTCAAGATCATAGATAGAACTGTATGTAAGAAATAAATGTAATTTTGAAAGACTGCATGTTACAAATATATTTTAATTGAATCATAATTTCTTCCTTGGTTTCTGTTAAAATTACCTTAGCTTCATGTATAATATTTTTCAGATGACCAAGGATTGCAACTTTCTATATCCTTTTAAATATTTTTGATTAATATCAAAAAACAATACTGGACATTTATTAGACAAGTCAATTTTTTAAATTCTCATTGAGTTTCCATTTGACACAAATATCTAGCCCTATTTATTTCTTTCATAATCTTTTACAAAAGAATCCTATATAAAGACTTTTAAATCTAGATATAATTGTCCATGTCCATTATTTCTCTCAATCAATAAAGTCTACAGGAAAGTACATTATATGGTGTAACCACAAGTTGCTAAATATGACGAGTGAATAAATGATCATTTGTTGGCTGGAGTCACAGTGGCAGTAAAATAACAAAAGTCCCATTTTCCTTTTGTGTTTCTGCAGTTTATAGAATCATTATCCCTTGGCCCTCTGAATAGCCTTTCCTGTCCTACCCTTAACAGTTGTTTACACTTTCTGCTTTGCAAAAGGAATTTAAGGCACCTTGAAACAAAATGCATATATATAACAAAGTTCTGGTGGAAAATAACATATCAAAGATATAAGGAGGAGTAAGAAAGCAAAAATGCTAAGCATAAGGTTTGATATAATTATTCTGATTGCCTATTCAATTTTTCTGAGTTTCCTCAGAGACAAAAAAAAAAAAAAACAATATGTTGCAATATGTTGAATACTTCTAGTTATTTGTTTGACGAAAGCAAACCAATTTTAAGAGAGAAAAATGAGACAGAGCCAGAAAGTCAGAGAAAAAGATATAGACAAATGGGCATATGCATTTCTTCCCTGGTTATAAATTCTAAATGAATTTTTCAAATGAGACTGTATATCAGAGTAATAAGCGATGTATCTTTGACCAAAATTATCTACCAAATACAGACAAAACTGAAGATAAAATATTTAAATTTAATACAGTGAAGGTGGTTGTTCAGGGCATAAGTTAATATGAAAGAGTTACATAATTTTCCAGTGTTCTGCTCTGAATCAAGAATAGAGGGGTAGATTACCTAGAGAAGTGAGTAGATACCATGATTCTTAGACTATTTTACTTATAAGGCACTGATATCAGTAGGATTTGAAGCAGGAGTTGGTTGACAGACAATGTGAAGTCAAGCACTCCAGCAAGAGTCGAGAGAGACAGCGATACTGATTATAAGAGAGCCACATATGGTATTGGGAGATGCTAGACCACGGACCACGCCTTGAGAGGCACAGCCTGGGTAGGAAATGTCACCATATACATAAATGGAAATTCTATCATCTTCTATGTGTCTCCAAAAATATACTGACTTCTTTCTAAGCTTTAAGTCAATAAACTTGCACTGGTCTGACAACAAGGGCACATGTTCCCAACACTATCTTGTGTAAAGGCTTATAACTTGAAGTCCCACAAAATGAAAAGCCTTCTTTCTAGAAGCAAGTTTATGTCTATTCAAACTTTGGAAGCATAAGCATAAATTATAAATATTTTTCAGGTGTGTTGTTCTTTCTCTAAGTTAAAAAAAAAACTCTTTAGCTCCTTGGTATTTCAGTATTTCAAAGCTTTTAAAGTCAACCCCTCAATGTAACCCGCTTTATTAAAAAAAAAAAAAAGTTAATTTGTTAAAGTGTTGTGATCATGCTAATGTATTTTTAAAATCAATTAAACTTAATCTAAACATCTCAAGAGAGAGAAAGGCTTACTCCTTTTTCATCTAAAACCACAGACACAAAGCGCTTAGTAAATGTATTTTCATGCTGTGCTGGGAATGTGTAAAGTCCAGGCACACCACTGAAATGTCATCCGGCAAAGTGCAAATGCAGCATATAGTCTGAAGGAACTAATGTTTGAAAGTCTAATATATCCAGATTAATGGTGAGCCATAATTATATGCAATGATGTTATTATGACAAGAAAAGATTCTATCCAGAATCCTCATAGAATAACATGGAAAATTTCATCGAAGAGATTTTTGGCTACAAATGGAACGTGTAACCTATTAGGACTCTCTTAAAATAATTAATCAAAGCCCAGAAAAGTGGTTTACACTAAACTCTGAAAGGAGGTCATGATCATGTTTTGACAGCTGAATAAGAACTGGATAAAACCAAATTGTTTATTAGCTCTAATACACCCTCAGCTGTCTAAATGGTCCCAATAAGGACAGAAAAGTAAAAATGAAAGCTCACCAGCAGGGTCATCCTAACAAATGAAGACAATGGAACCAATTAAATCTGTTAAGCATTTAAGTCTAATAAAGCCAAAATCTCCCCAAAATCAAAAAGTCATTTCCCTCTAATAAATCTCTTCTCTGACCATCTTTGCTTGTATATAACCTGACTTAAATATCTGAGCCACCTTTCACAAATCTGTCTTCCACTTAACAAATTTCCAAGCAGAAGCCTAATCCTTATTCAATGCACTGTATTACATACTAAGGAAGAATCGAAATTCATTATAAAACACATTTGTACACTAAATAGCAACCTGGGTGAATAGCAGCAAACATCAGAAATGCCAATACATAGACAAATGCATAAGCATGTGGAAAAAATTAACAGACTGAAATTAAATATACAAAAAAAAAAAGTTGTTATAATCTAGGATTACAGATTATCTTTTTTATATTTTCAGAAATATAAAGTCTACAATGCAATGAGAATTTACTGATTTTGTAATAAAAGAGAATAATATCTTAAAGATTACAATATAGTTGGAGAAAGGAAAACAAAAGCACCCAAATGAGAAAAGAAAAAAATTCAAAAGTAGCATATCAACATGTGAAAAATAATATGCTATAAAATAAATTCACAACTATTAAGTAAGAACCAACCAAAAGGCTGAAGTTGGTTCAGGGTGGCTTCCTGAAGGAAATGGACTCTAGGAAACAAAGTTATCCTGCATAAGAGCATGATAAATTTATGAGGATACCAGAAAAGCCAGAGCAGATGTAATACGGGTTTGTAAGAATGCTGAATCTGCAAGAGACAAGACAATTGCCTACACCCTGCAAGAGTATGTGGGGAAAAAATGACATTTTTTCAAAAGCAGTTGGGTGGCAGGAAAAGCTTTGTGCTAGGAATTAAATGACCTAGATTTTTTTGCTGGTCCTGTAGCTTTCTCAACTTTGGGTAATTCACATGAATTCCCAGAGTCTCAATTTCTACATGTGAAAAATGACAACAATAATTATACAGAGACTTCCCCCTTCCTTTTTTATCATAAGGGTCAAATGACTTATGATGTTTCTGAATATGAAAATGTAAAGTGCTGTTTGTGTGAAAAGGGTTTTTTTATGAAGAACATGTTAACATGCACTGTCAGAACTTCCGCATGGCCCGGTCCAGATTCCAGATTCTCCACACATTCTCCTCATTCAAATGAACCTCATTCACTCCTATGGCTCCAACCACCATCTATATCCTGATGGCTCTCAAATCAGCATTTCTCATTCAGATCTGACTACTTATAAGATATTTCCACATAATAATCCAAGTGCACTTAAAATCAATATAACTAAAACTGAACTTACTATTCTTCCTCTAAAATCTGTTCTGTACCTGGTATAATCTGAGTAAAATGTGAGGTCGACGTGATCCTTGTGTTGGGTTAGGTTCTGCAGAAGCAGACTCTGAGATGAAAGGGATATGCAGGCCCAGAGCAAGGAAGTGCTCCCAGGAGAAAGCTCTAAGGGAATGAGGGAAAGAAGTGCGGTTTCAGCAAAAGTTCTCGCCTCAGTCTGATCCCGCAGGGGAGCTCTGCAGTGTATATCACATCCCTCAGATTGTGCCATCTCAAGGCAAGGGAACGGAGCTTTCATATTCCCGTGCAGTCAGGCTCTGGCTAAAAGCCATCTTGGGATTGGAATGGGGAACATAAATTCCCAGGCACTTCCAGCTCTCTGCATAAGTGCTCAAAGGCCCCCCAGGAGCTGTGGAGCCGGCTTCCACAGAGGCATCGAGCACCGAGTCCTGGGAAGGGTACAGAGCGCTGAGAGGGTGGGAGCACAGTGGGCGCTGTCCACATCTCTGAGACACCCAGCCCAGAGCTCATTAGCCACCCTGGAGTCCTCACTCTCATGCATCCTGTGCATTGTACCAGTCACTAAGTCCTATCGCCAGCCAGGGTTTCTCTCAAACTGATTCTGACTTCTACTTTACTGTACTGGGAGCCCTCATCACTTTTAGCATGAACTACTAGAACAACCTCTGACCTGATGGCTATGCCTCTCCTCAAAGCCTCCGCTAAACTAAACCACTAAACTATTCACCAAAGGACTAGCGGATTGATATTCAAAACACATAAAATAGTAAATTATTTTTGTCGCTCTTCTATTTAAAATCTCTAAATAGCTCCCCACAATTTTTAAGACGAAATTACAACTTCTTAGCTTTTGCACACCCAGGCAGTCATGCTTTGGCCTCTGTCTCGTCAGCTCAGCGGTTCTCAAACCTTTTGGTCTCAGAACGATTTACATTCTAAAACATTATGGCAGATTCCAAACAGCTTTGGATTATGTGGCTTATAACTACTACTATTTACTATATTCAAAATTAAAACAGGTATTTAATTTTATGTTACATGTTGAGCTGGAGGCCACCACTGGTGCAAACCCCACCAACACTCTGCTCACAAGATACAAGGTCCACCTCCACTAGAACTGGGCTCCTCAATCCCCATGGGGGAGAATTATGTGTCCCTCTTTTCCCCTCCCTCTTTCTGGAGCAGGAACATGTACAGATCTGGGAACCTAACTTATTTCCAAAAGCAGACAAGCTTATGTCAAGGCCTCTCACACCAATGATAACTGCATAGTCCCCTTCCAACTCATAACCCCTGAATCAACGCATTTCATTCTTTGGTTTAATTTTGCCGCTACTCCTAGTCAAATTACTTCCTCACCTCTTCTTAGATGTCATCCCTAATCCCCTCTGTGTTTGGTCTGGCTTATATTAGCATCCCCCTTGCCATCTCTTCCTTAGAGGCTCTATCAGAAAGAATACAGGCACTTAAAGCTTGATTTGAAATCTGGTTCTCCAATTTAAAATAAAATAGGAGAAATTTCTTAAACTAAGTTATATTTTTTTCACAAAAATGTAAAAATTATAACTAAATCTCATAAATTGTGAAACTAGATGTTATATAAATAACAGCTATCACAATACATGACACCTAATAAATTATGCTTATTTGTCCATTCTTTGTTTGCTTGCCCTATTTTGTTTGTTTTTGTTTTTGTAATTTCTTTGATTTTTGAATGAGGCTACAGAGTCAGTAGAAAATACTATTAGAAACTTGTACCTATACTATAAATGGCAAATAATAATTGTCTTTCAGAAATATCTGATAGTGCATTTGGAAGAACACAAATAAAATGAGTGGCTTTGCTAAATCACAGGCAGTCATATGCCTCCCATCCTTTACTACATATTTTCACCTTCTTTTTCTTCCCCTCGTAAGACCAGCTTACATTTCAAACTAGACCATCAATTATTCTTTGAGGGGAAGACTCTGTTTCAAGGAAACAGCAGAGTTGCACTTTCAGACATTAGTGAGAAAGAGAGAAGTTATATTTACTATTTTGTTGTTGCCTTTTATTCCCCTCAAGCTAAGAATAATGCACAAGGTACTAAAAGGAGTATGCCATCCCCCAACACAATCTTTCCATTGCACTCCCATAGGCTCAATCTGGCCCCTTGTGAATCATTTACAATTGGTCATCCTTCTTACACCTCAATCTATAGGGCTATAAAACCATGATGTCTGCTCTTCTCCAACTCTCATTTTCTCTCCCTAATTCCATCTTCTCACCCACTCATTTGTTCTCTCACAGCTAGAGAAATAGCTACCTATCCACTCCCAAGTGATTAAACTTCTAATATATACAGAGAGTAACACTACACATGTCCTCGTATATTTCTATACCTGAGAATGAAGATATATATCCTAAAAAGTGATTTGACTTTCTAAATCTTTCTATCAATAATAGACATGGAAATAGATTGTTTTCCTTGATTACATTTTAAGCTGCCCTCTTTCTCATTACCAACTCCTTTTTGAAGTGCTGATGTTCCCAAACACTATTTGTATTTCAAGATCTTAAGAGAGAGGAAACACATCATTTTTCCAATGTAGAGCACACGGATCCCTTCTTGTGTCCCCAGAAGGAAATCATAGAGAATGATCTTTGCATGTAGTTTTTACCAAATAACTTAATGGTATCAACAATTTAGCTTTTGGAATTGAAAGAAATGAACAAACTAAATGAAAATAGACTCACAGATACAGAGAAAAACTGGTGATTGCTAAAGAAGACGAGGGTTGGGGTGCTGGGAGAAAAAGGTGAAGGGATGAAGAAGTACAAATTAATAGTTACAAAAGTCACGGAGATTTAGAGTATAGCATAGGGTATAAAAGAAAAAAGAAAGAAAGAAATGAAAGCATTTTGCTCATCACTTCCTTTATCTGAAGTACTGCCAGTCCTCGAATAACATCGTTTTGTTCAACGTCATTTCACTTAAAGTTGCAGAACCTATCAACAACATTAAGTAAGGACTTACTGTACTTTTAGTGACCAGGGCAGGCAAGGCTACTTACCATCTACCTCTAGAGTATCATCCACACTTGAGTGATTATGTGGGAGCGTGGGCAAGTTCAAAGACCCTGTCTAGAAATGATTCTAACAAGGAGGAAAAAGGGAATAATAAGTCTGTGACCCTAATCTGCAGTTTCTGTAGGTCTAGAGAATGGAATGTTCTGAATCAAAGAGGACACCTGAGCATCCATTCAAGAACAGACGCAAATCCTGAGTCATGGCACTGGAATAAGCCCAACCCTCTCACCTCCCTCATCTGGCAACAGAAGAGCTTGCTTGAACCCAGACAATCTCTTTCAGCTTCAAATTATAGCCTGGAAGCTGGAGAAACCAGAGCAGATGGTTGACTTCATGCATCACTGAAAGGCCTGTAGTCCTCTCACCTATTTGGCAATAAAGCAAATAGGACTGACCCTACTTCACCTGCAGACTTCTTTACAATAGGTTATATTGCTGTGTGGGACAATGCATCATTGTATGGACAAAATGCACCGTGGTAGATGCAAGAGGGAACCAGGTCATCAAACATTTTCTGTAAATTGTCAGATAAAAAGTAGTTTAGGCTTTTCAGGACACACTCTCCTTTGCATATTTGTCTATATTTGTCTGTTTACCACTCTTTGAAAATGTAAAAACCATTCTTAGTCTAAGAACACTAGTTAAAACATAAAGATTATCAGGTTGGATGGAGCTTATAAGACCCAATCTATCATGTCAATAAGAAATCCACTTTAAATATAATGATATAGATAGGTTAGAAATAAGATGATTTTAAAAGATATGCCATGTAAATAAATACAAAGAAAAAAGGCTGGAAGGTCTAAAGTAAGAAACAAAAAACTAGACTTAAAAACGATAAAGATATCCAGAGTTAAAAATGGATATTACAAAATAATCGAAGGATCAATTTGCCAAGAATGGGTAACGATTTTAAATGTGAATGAACCTAACAAGAGAGGATTCAAATGCATGAAGCAAAAACTGATAGAACTGAAAGGAGAAAATGATAAATCTAAGATTATAGAACAAGTAAAAAGAAAATCATCAAGGATGAAGATACAAATAACAGCAAAAACAACTTGACATAGTTGACACAGAGAGATGATTCTCCCCTGTCCCGCAAAAACCGGAACATACTCTTCTCAAGTGCACATGAAATATTCACCAAAACAGACCATGTCTTTTAAATTAAACAAATTTAAGAGAACTGAAGTCAAACAAAGTATATTCTCTGATCAGAATGGAATTAACCTAGAAATTAATCACAGAAAGATATCAGGAAAGTCTCCAAATATTTGGAAATGAAACATCACACTTTTAAGTAATTCATGAGTCAAACAGTAATTCTCAAGAGAAGTGTGTCTGTCTGCTCAGGCTGCTATAACAAAATACCACAGACCGGATAACTTAAACAGCAGACATTTATTTCCCACAGTTCTAGAAGCAGAGAAGTCCAGTCTCAAGGTGCCCACAGATTTAGTTCACGGTAAAGCCCTCTTCCTGGCCTGCAAGTGGCTGCCTACTCACTGTGTCCTCAACACGCTGGAGAGAGAGAGCTGAGCTCAATCTCTCTCCCTCTGCTTTAAGGACACTGATCCCATCTTGGAGGCCCCACTCTCACGACCTCGTCTAATCCTAATTGCCACCCAAGGTCCCAATCTCCAAATACTCCCACAATGGGGTTAGAGTTTCAACATATGAATTTGGGGGAGCTATAAATATTCAGTCCATAAGAGGAATTTAGAAAATCTTTAGAACTGAATAAAAATGGAACTACATGAAAATTTCTAGAAGCTAAAACAATATTTGGAAGAGTATTTTTAACATTTTATGTATATATTAGTGAAGAAATTTCCAAAATCAATAAAAGATTCTACATTAAGAAACTAGAAAAAAAAAAAAATCAAACCAAAGCAACCAGAATTCAAAGATGACAATAAATGAAACTGAAAGAGAAAAACAATAGAGAAAACCAACAAAACAAAAAACAGATGAATAAAGCTGATAAACCTCAAATCAGACAGATCATGCAAATGTAAATTCATCCCATTTTCTGACTTACAGGAGAGATGGTTAGGTCTTAAACTTTGTGACCTTAGATCTTTGGACTTTATGTCTCTAACTCTCTATCTCCATCTAATGTTAGAGTATAGACAATGCAGAAAATTCCTTTTCGAAGGGAAAATTTCACCTTCAGAATACTCCAATTTCAATATAGCTTTATTGTTTATAAACACATGCAATAGAGTCTTTGGTAATTTTCTTTTTTAAGACAAAGAGCTGAATCACAAATTAACCACATGCATGTGAAAGGTGATCTGTTGATAACAGATCAACCACATCATAATCTGGTTGGTGTCTACACTGGAGCATTCTCCAGCTTCTGACTCTTGCTGGCCTCCTTCCAAAACCTATAGCTTTACTTCCCAAAACATGATCTCAGTAACTACATTGCAATAAGATCAACCTGAAAAACAAACGTTATTTGGCCAAGACTCCTTTATTTTAGAAGAAGCTTTACAAATTTCACCAATACGTTTTTAAACTTGTCCTGTCTACAGCCAAGCAAACCTATGACATTGCTATCTGATGTAACATTTTCAGTCATTCAGCAGCTATGTAGAACTATGCCCTCAAGGAATTTGCAATTAAATGGGAGGGACCCAAAATACATATGAGATCAAGCATTCTAGGGCTCTAAGTAATGCTAAGATTCCTGTGGTATCAGCCGTGACTACAGAATTTTAGAGAAAGGGGAGATCAGTGGGAATTAGAAAGGCTTTCATGTATATGGGAAAGAGGTTCAGAGAAGTGAAAAATATAAGGAATGTTGTCTTTGGGGAAAATCAATGAGGCAGTGAGCATAATGCTTGTTTGACCGAAGCAGCCCACCAAGAGTCTTACCTGAGTGGCTGCAGTGGAAAGAGACAGAATATTTTCATAGATAGAACTGACTGTACTTAGTGAGTGGGGACAAGAGATAAAGAAGCATTTGAGTTTCTGGGAGAATATGATGAGATAACTTAAGACAGCAGCAAAACAGAGACAGAAAACAGAGGAACAAGTTCTGGAAGAGATGATAATAGGATGAAATCCTTGGACACATTAAATTTGAGGTGACAGCAACACTTCTGAATGGTAAGGTGTACACAAGAGATGAGAGGGCAGAACAGGACCAAAAACAAATTTCTGACCTGTCCAAATACACGTTACAGTTAAAGTCACACACATACAAAATTGATGTCTTGAGGAAAAGTGTAGTGAGAGAAATAGGATAAGAATCATGGCTGAGGTTCTCTGAGTATCCAAGTACGAAGAAAGAAGACAAGATGGTGCCAGAAGGGGAGCAGCTGACAAGAACAGAAAGAGAGGTTAAGGGAAAAAAATGTTCAAAAGGCAGAAGTTGGTCAATGGTGTCCAATGCCATGAAGAGGTAAAAGAGAATGAGAATGGAACAAAGGCAACTGAACTCGAGAAGTTCTGGCCGGTGGTTACCAGGGCCTGCAGGACTGGGGCTGGGGGAGTTACTGATCAATGGGTATAGAGTTTCAGTTTTGTAAAATGAAAAGAGTTCTGGAGATGGATGGTGGTGATGGTTGCACAATGATATGAACCTCTTAATGCCACTGAACTGTACATTTCAAAATGTTCAA
>NW_006434839.1:4683942-4732002 GCF_000325575.1 Pteropus alecto
AGAAGTTCTGGCCGGGGGTTACCAGGGCCTGCAGGACTGGGGCTGGGGGAGTTACTGATCAATGGGTATAGAGTTTCAGTTTTGTAAAATGAAAAGAGTTCTGGAGATGGATGGTGGTGATGGTTGCACAATGATATGAACCTCTTAATGCCACTGAACTGTACATTTCAAAATGTTCAAGATGGTAAAGTTTATGTTAGGTGTATTTTGCCGCAATAAAAAAAAAAATTGATTATGGCCACTTTGTATATATAAATCTGTATCTCATTGTGTGTGGTTTGGGGGGCTTTTTTGGTCATTTTAAGAGACACATTCTTTTTTTCTGCTTGTGGATAAGAAAATAATCAGTTCATTATATTAAAATCCCCGACAGTTCCCAATGATCAACTGCTCAGTAGTAATTCAATATATTTTTCCCATCAGAAATTTCCTTTTGAAACGACTTTTCATGAAGACTTCTTACATAAAAGGAAAAATAGCACATATTTTTCATAAAATCCAAATAATGATACTTTTGGTCTACAAACTTCTGGGGAATGTAGCTCATATTCATTCCAGTCTCTAAATATCAGAGTTACAAGGAACCCTGAATTTCTATTCCAACTTCCTCACGTTGGAGACAAAGAAACTGAAGCCCAAAGAGGCTGAATGACATGCACAGAATGACCCACAGAGCTGGCAGAAGAGCTGGCACAAGAACCTGGGTCTTCCCAGGCTCTGCTCACTCCGCCTTCTACCCGGTAACACTCTTCAGAGGCAGAGTTTTCTTCATGAATACAGCTGACCTTGAACGATGCAGGGGTTAGGGGCACCAACTCGCTGCCCAGACTGAAACCCACATATAACTTTGGACTCACTCCTGAAAAACTTAACTACTATAGCCTACTGTCAACCAAAAGCCTTACCAATAACATAAATAGTCGATTAACAAATATTTTGTGTCATGTTTATTATATACCGTATTTTTGCAATAAACTAGAGAAAATAAAATGTTATTAAGAAAATCATAAGGAAGAGAAAATACATTTACAATATTGAAAAAATCTGCATATAAGTGGACTAACACAGTTCAAGTCCATTTTGTTTAAAGGTCAACTGTAATTCAGTAAATTTGTGTAGGAGTCTCGTATAGGATTTACATTTGGGGAAAGAAATGTCTTGTTCCTGAAAAAGGACACAGGCCACAGTATTTCAAATTAACCGTATTAAAGTTTTACTCACTGCTATTAGCCTATCAGTCTGTAAATGACTGTAAGGCACAGGTATCAGAAGATACTCATAATCAGAACTAATCACTTAATTAGATACTTTAACCCAGAAAAGTATATGTCTTATAATCAATGAATTACTTTTGCCCAAAAACCATTTGTAAGCTTGGAGAAGAAGTGAGAAATAAAAGAAATGAGGGTTACATTAACCATTACTCATTCTTTTGGACCTGTTGTTCTCTCACTGACCTATTTTTTGTAAATTATAAAATTAGTGATTTATTGAAAGTTCTTCAGCACCGTAACAGTGCTGTTTTCCCCTGTGGACCCACAATTTACTATGTCTCTTATAAAGAGAAAGGGTACTTGTGCTTTTCTTCCATCCCTTGGGTATAACCTATGATACACAAATGCTTGAGAAATGCAGTGACATTTCTCTGAGCGGGGCCCACCTAGAGCCCGAATAGGGACCAAATATTTTCCTCATAACTAGATGCTTCACATCCACTTACATGGCACTACAGTAAATGAATGTTTTGGGGGATGAAAGGAGGAGGGGGATCCTGCATCCACAATGCAAAAAATGGCCCTCTGAGAAGTCAGGCTTAATCTCTTAGCCAAATCAGTCCTGGCCAGTTTCATAGTTTGCCTTAAACGAAACACCTGCACTCTGACATTCTAGGGAGGAGGGGAGTGAAATTCAGATTAAGAGAGGGTACAGAGAAGGCAATGCTTACTCCCTAAAGTGGATGTTTTCTATCAAGGCGAAGAAAATTTCTTTCTAGTTATACAAGAAAAAAATTAGATTTACGAATCTTTCAAATATGGCAGTAAATACCAAATACTAGCTTGGGGTAAGTAACAGAATTACATTCAGTGTTCATGGCACGGAAATGTGTGATTTCTCTGCATGGCATCCACGCTGTTATTGGCTGGACTGCAGTAGATATTGCCTAAATCTCACTGATTTCTTTGTGAGGTTATATAATTCTGATAGCTGGTGACAACAAGGCCAGAAAGAATTCCTCGGGCACTATCACGTGAGACTCAGCACAGAGCACTACTTCCATGTGGATATATGCTTTGTGTTTTCCTAAGAAACATCCACTGTTACAATAACAAAGTAAATCAGCCTATAAATAGGAAGTCAACTATATTTTAATAGCCAGAGCATAATAAAAAGACTACCTCCTTGGAGGAGAAAGAACTTTTTTAAATAGCTTTCAATTAAAGAATAATCAAAACTGAAAATTTCAGAATATTTTAGAAATTACTGACAATAAGGCTTTATTGTTGAAGAAGAAAAAATAAAAACTCATGATAAGCATTTGACTCAAGAAGGTAGGACAGCAAAACAAACACCCAAATATTAAAATGCAGCTATAAAACTTGTGGAACAATCTGACATGTGTCTATAAAACAGATTTCTCTGGAGCATTTTTTTAAATGAGATGTTTCTATATGTACTGAAATGGTTCATGTCCAAAAGGATGTTAAATCAAGAAACCAAGGGTCCATCACTAATGTGGTATCAACCACTTATGTTTATTTTTTCTTTTTCTTTTTTGGGTAGGAAAAAAAAATCATGTCTTTTCCTAGATCACCTCTAAATAGAAAAAAGAAACAGGGGAAGTGGGAAATTAAAGGTTAAGAATGAAGAATCGAGTGAAGTATTTGAGATTTTTACTAATATGTTTATAATTGCTTCCTGGCAATTACTGTCAGTTTTGGCTCAATAAACTATTATAAAAATTCAAAAAAAAAAAATAGGGAATAAATGGAGGGTGAATTACAGTTTACGTTTTGTACCTTGCAAGGGTTTTTTTTTTGTGGGTTTTTTTTTTTTTTTTTTTGCCACAGGAGTGTATTATTTATTCAAATAAATAAATTTAAAGTAAAAGTGGTCAGGGTATGAATAGCTTCACCCAGATGTTCATGTTTTATTCCCTTTGAAGACGGAAAAAGTTTATTCCTGGTCATTGGCTCTCCACTTCCTCCTCTCTTCATCCCTCTCTGCCTGAAAGCCGAGCCTTTCTCTCCCTTTACCACCCTCCTCCCAAACTAAGAAGGCCCCCTGGAGACCTCTCAGAGCCTTTTCTCTCATAGTCTTCTAAGAGACTATTTTCTCACAGAGGAGAAAACCGTTTTCTCTCACAGCCTCATTTTCCTACCTGGAAGTAATGTCCTGGTTAAGTAAGCTTCTTTGCTTGTAATTTCTATTCTCTATTTTTTCTCTGATTTCCACCCACACTCTTTATATTTAAAATCAATATCATTTACTTATATAGAAATGCAAATAACACAGTGTTCAGAGGTGCTTACTTTTTCCCATCAATGTTGGCATCTTCCCCTTCTGAAGCTTTTAAATATTTTTTAAACATATGCTAATTTTCTAAATATTTGCTAATATTTTTTAAATATTTGCTAATTTTAGTGCCTACGAAAGTAATGCATTTAACAGTCTACGTCTATGCGAAATTATCTGGTAGGCATATATAACCCTTTAAATTGGCTAAAGTTGAGTCTACCAAAAGTGGTATTACAACTTATAAAAAGCAATGTTTTTTGCAAAGTTCTATTCACACTTTTCACTTCGCATTTTCTGCTTCAGGAAAGGTTATTTCCCTTTAGCTCTTGGCCCTTCAGAATTTCACACCAGCTTTAATTCTGACTGGAAATGGTTTAAAAGTTGACATGTTGAAACCACTGCTAGGTTTAAGAGCAGTCATCCTGAGAAATGGGTGAGCATAACCATAAACCTTCTGCTCTTGTGAAAATATAGAGGCAACCTCCCTTCCTTGCACAAATTTTGAATGAGAACTGCCTCTATGTACAAAGTTAATATGAGTTTCCGCCTCCTAGAAAAAGAATCAAGAATGCTTTTATGTCTATAGCTGAAATAATTATGGCTTCCCTTTCCCATAGGGTCTTCAAATAAATCTATTCTCTGCCTGGGAATTTCCTTTGCATTGCTGGATACTAGCTGAACCAGAACACTGCGTGCTTGTGTACAGTAGTTTTCAAGAAATCCATAACACTTAGGATAATAGCAGATGAAAACCAGAGCTTGCAAAGTTAGATCCCAAAAACAAGTTGGATCCACTAAGAAATAGGGAGTAAATGGCCCTGGAATAAAACCTGTTTCAATCTGACATACCTATCTACTTCTTGGAATAGCTGAAAATAATTCATACCTGAGCTTCCCAGTTCCAGAGCCCCAAGAATAGCTCTTCTGCCTCCTTGTCATCAACTGTCATTACTCCCAGTCAACTACCCTTGATATTATCTTCCTTCACAGACTATTCTTGACACCCTTCTCTCTCTGTCTAGCTCATATTAGGTACAAGTTGTAACAAAAAATATTCATCGATTGTTAGGTACCAGAGAACAAAGGTAAAGGAAATAGTGTTTATCCTAAAGGAACACCTGGAACAAATAAGTAAATAATAATTTAAAGAAATAGGTATAATGAAAAATTAGCACACTGTTACATAAGCATATATTTCCCCCCAAAGCCTCAGTCCTATCTTTGCAACTGCATTATATCTATGCATCTATATCTATATCTATTTGTGCTGAAATCACAAAAATGCTAAAATAGTTTTCTCGAATGGAATCAGAATTTAATAATGATTTTTGAGAGAAATGCTTTTTTCTTTGGCATCATTCTTAATATCTTAACATAACACTGGGTAGAGAACGAGCATTTCTTTAAGTACCGAATGTATTCTGTGATATATAATTGAATTGACTTCTTAGTTTGCTAAGGCTGCATTAACAAAGTACCACAAACTAAGTGGCTTAAACAACAGACCTTCTTACAGTGCTGGAGGCTGAAAAGTCTAAGATCAAAGAGTTGGCAGGTTTGGTTTCTTCTGAGGCCTCTCTTCTTGATTTGCAGATGTTCTCATTCATTCTTTGTCCTCACATGATCTTTCCTCTGGGCACACACATATCTGTGTCTTAATCTCCCCTTTTTATAAGGACACTAGTCATGATAGATTAGGAACCACTCACATGACCTCATTTTATCTTAATTACCTCTTTAAAGGCCCTATCTCCAAGTACAGGTCCTGGGAATTCGTTTTAAAGCACTAGGAATCAGGACTTCAACATGTGACTTGGGGGGAACACAATTCAGACCATAAAATTTACTAAAATATAATAGAGTCTCATTATAATATGATTCTCTAGGATTATATCACGGGATAACTGGATGAAACTATAAATTTCTTTTCTGACTTTTGTAACTACACTTCCATAAGTTTTATGAGTAGATTTCACTAAATTATACACACGAAGTATAATTATGGCAATGTTTCAGTGTATAATCTTTTGCTCAGTTGCTTGCAAAAAAAGGCCACAATAATTCTGTCTGTACCCATGCCCTTTGTAGTGCCCTCTCACACTGACTCTGATTTTAGCCATATGTCTTACTTTGACCAATCAGACATTACTAAATATGATAGCAGTGGCTTAAAAATCACTTGCATACTGGAGCATGTCATTTTGATGTTCTTGGAACCCCTTCAGCCACATGAATAAACCCAGAAGAGTCCACTTAATGATGAGAACATGTGGTCCATTTGCCTCCATCACTCCAGCCCACTGCAAACCAAACCTTGGGAACAACTGACTGACGTGACTGTATTGCCTGAGTGAGCCCAGTCAAGATCCACACAACAACCTCCAAGCTTAACTTGGCCCAGACCACAAACCCACTGAAGCATAAGCTCAATTAATGGTTATTGTTTTAAGCAATTAAGTGTTGAGATAATTTGTTACACAGCAAAAACTAAGTAACACAATGAAAACCTCAGAATCTACTTATTTAAACACCAGTGAACAGAATTAGCATTTGTATCTTAAAGCATCAAAAACAGAATTGGTAAAAATCTTCAGACTAAAAAAAGCCTCCCAAAGTAAACTGATATTAAATAGGCTACATGATGGCAAAGATATAATGGAGTATGCTATAAGCAGAAAACATTATCAAAATGATGTTAGAATAACTAAAAAATGTATATTATGGGAGATATATGGAGTCAAATCACAGCTGCCACAGTGAAACATCACCCCATGTAGGATTCCTTTGTGAAATGAGGTAAATTAAAACTAATTTAGCTGAAAACTAATACAGTGCAGTGTTAGAATTATAGACTATTTAAAAGTATACCACAGCATTTTAAGTCATACAAATCAATGGTTAACAAATTGTGACTATGAAAGATTTTGCTAACATAATCAATAAGTAAAATGATTTGCTATTGATTCATGAAGGGTATGCCAGTGAGGCACAAGCAGGCTAAAGAGAACAAATAAGACGAAAAAAGAAAAAAACAAAAGGAAAAAATAAATAAAGTTTATTTCAGTCTTGACTAGCAGTCTTGTTAACAAACAGCAAGCAATTCGTTTGGCAGAAGATGAGGTAGAGAGAAATTAGAAGTTTTCAAATATTGAAGGCTGTGGGCTCTGGGCTGATGACTCAGCTATCTGAGGCAGGCAGTTCCCTGCACAAAGCCCAGCTCAGTACTTCTAAGGAGGCTAATTGTTCACTGCTAATTCATCTCACTTAGATAAATTAGACTGTCTGCCCTGGTATGAGAAGATAGTGGCTGCAAAGCCCACACTGGACTTCAACAGCCAGCTGTGACAATTCATAATAAGAGCTCCCTGGGGATCCACTAAGAGTGTAATGCCGTCTGAGACCTCTCACCAGGAGGGATGAAAACTGGGAGAACAGAGGTTCAATGACAAAAGAACAAGAATGACTGTACGTAGGCTTATCAGTTAAGGGTGGCTACGGTATATCGGGTATATCGTCCGAACTGAGATAATTTTGAGAACAAAAGGGGTGCCATTAATAATTATGCTGAGACCACAGGTGTGAATTGGAACTGCCTCTGTCAGAGTCAAGAGTTCAGACTCCTTACCACTTACAAGTATGTATCATAATCAATGAAAATCTAAAAGTAAAATACTCTAAAAAAAAGTACAAGGAGACCAAAAGGAAGTTAGAGAAGACTGTGAAAGGAAAGAAACAAGGAAAGAAAAGACAGTCTAGAGTGACCCTCTCAAAAAGAGGCAGCCCATACTCTCTGTATCTAGGAGTAAACAGCCTAGAAAGATCCAGAAACCAATCAACTGCCACAGGAAGAAGAGATGCATGGTGGAAGTTTCTGACTCACTGCTGCGACATCTGACTGCTTGTGAAACAAGCAAGCAGATAGTAAACAATATTCCTGGTATAGATATTTAAAAAAGAAAAGAAGCTTTCTTTAGGTATATCATCCTTTCATTTTCAACAAATGTTTACTGACAGGCAACCCTCTGCTAAGTACTGCTAGCAGACAGAGAGAGAACAACTAGACAGATAAGGCCCTTGCTATCAAAGGCTTATGTTGTAGTGGGAGACACACAATAAAGACATCAACATATGCCCTTCTAATCATGGTTTAAGTGCTACGAGGAAAAATAAGAAGAGTGGTGTGATAGGCAGTGTCTATGGGTGTTGAGTGAAGTGACAAATATTTGTTAAGGAAAGGCCTGAGAAGATGAATTTTGAGCCGAGGCTCAGAAATGGAACTGATCATACAAAGATCTTAGGAGGAAGAACATTTCAGACAGAAGAATCAGCAGATATAATACACTTTACAACCAGAACAAGTCAATGAAACTGGAACAAAAGGTATGAGGGAGAAAATGAGAGAAGATGTGATTGGAGCGTCTGGGAGGGGCCAAATAACGTAAGGACTTTAGTTTTTCTCTGTGTGCTGAGAAGTCATTAAGGTTCTCTGCAGAGAAAGACATGTTCTGATTTAGCTTTTAAACATAGCACCGTGATTGTTCCATGGAGAACAGGTTGGAACCAGAAGAGAAGAGAATCTGAGAGTGTCAGTGGATTGTCACAGTGGTCCAGCAGAGAGATGATTTCGATTAGCAGAGATAGACAAAAGCAGTTGGTTTGGGGCTCTATTTTGCTTGTGGCTGGGAAGTGGAGCTTGTGAGAAAGAGAAATAAAGAATGAGGTGGGCTTTTACTTGGTCAGTGGGAAAGATAGTGAAAACAGAGGAAAATGCAGGTTTATCTCTGCTTAGTAAATATTAAACTTGAGAGAACTATTGAACATTCAAATACGGACATCAAAAAAGTAATTGTATAAATGGTTCTAAATCTGAAGAGAAATGCCAGAGCTGAAGTAATAAATTTTGGAATCACTGAATACAAATGTCACTTAAACCAAAAAATGAAATGAGGTTAATTGTAGAGAAAGAGCAAGTAGAGAAGAATATTCGCCCAAAATCCAAATATATGGCACTCTGACATTTAGACAATGCACCTAAAGAGCCAACACAGATGATCAGTAAAAAGAAGCCAATGAAGTAGGAAGAAAATAGAAAAAATGAAGTCATGGAAGCCAAGAGAAGAGAGAACATTAAGACAAGACAAAGCAGTCAGCTACATACACCCTGCAGAGTGACTGAGTAGGGAGAGTACAGAGAAGTGCTCCTTGGATTTTGTGACACGGAGACCAATAATGACCTTGACAAGAACAGTTTCAAAAGCTTGGTGGAGATGGATGCTCTACTGGAGTTGATTGAGAAGGTAAAGAATTGGAGACCGTGACTTTACATATAGGGGCTGGGACTCCTACTTACTCCTGCAGATGCACATGCAATGAATAATAGTGCCCAGAGTCTGGTCCCAGAGGTTCACTCCAGGTAGTAAGCTCTCTGGTAGCTTAGCAGAGAGCTGACTCAGCAGGTGTGAGTTAGGTCAATAAAAGAGCAGGCTGATACACAAGGTGTTGAGTTCCAAAAGCTCTCCTTTTCTGTCAAGACCACTTTTGAACAGAAAGTGCTCGCTCTCACGTGACTCAATCTGGCCCACCACCTGCTTTGTAAATATAGTTTTATTGATACATAGCTACATCCATTGATGCAGTGGTCCCCTACCTTTCTGGCACCAGGGACTAGTGCTCCTATGAGAATCTAATGCCTGATGATCTGATGTGGAGCTGAGGCCAGCGATGCCAGTGCTGGGAAGCGGCTGCAGATAAAGATAAAGCTTTGCTGGCTCACTGCCATTTACCTCTTGCTGTTTGGCCTGGCTCCTAACAGGTCACAGACCGGTACCAGCCTGTAGCCTGGGTGTTAGGGACCCCTGCATTAATGTACATATTGGCCACAGCTGTTTTCACACTACGATGGCAGAGTTGAGTAGTTGTGATAGAACCTGTGGCTCACAGAAATATTTACTCTTTAGACTTTTACGAAAAAATTTCCCAACCCTGATCTAAATAACAAGTCCCTATAAATATAAATATACTGTAAATATAAGTATATTGTCCCTCTAAGTATATAATTTCTATAAATATGGCGAGCATTACAGGAACAGGGTTCTCTCCACTGGGTCACTGTGCATCCCGTCCAACGACGCCAAGCTTGAGTCAACAACGCTCCCACAAAAGAAGTGCCTGAGAGAGTACGTGTGTTCTGCTACTTCTCTGCTGTGCACTTCCCCCATCACATCCTTTTTTACATCTTCACCACTCTGACTATAGTGGCCCATGTCTGGGACCCATTTGCCACATGACAGGTAATAACTGAACCTTTCCTTCCATATGGTATTAGTGCTTTCAAAGGAGAGACTATAAGAAGCAAATTGTGAATAATAATTCACAAATATATATTTTTGTTGTTGTGTTTTCTAGACCAAAACTTAAGTTCCAAGAAGGACAGTATTTTGGCTAGGGATATGGATTATATTGATGGACAGAGATATTTGGGATCGTAAAGTCCTTGAACCTTCGAATAGCTGACACTGTGTGAGGAGGGAGCTATATGCACAGAATACATTATAGGAAAATACAAAGCTTTATTCCCAGCTAAATCTTTGTTATCTAAATCTCAGTAGGATCTACTTCCCTGGTGAGCTGGGTGCTGAAAGTGCTGGGTGGGATATGGTATCCAAATTACCACATTTCCTTTGTCCCTCCAGGGTACAAACACAAATAACTAGTTAAATTATCATCAAACTATCAGGCTAATTGCCAATAAATCAGGATCAGAGGTCTGGCAAGTCTTCCATTACCATTCCCCAAACTCAGAGTTTGGTAGGTATGTAATCATCATGTACTCATGAAGTTAGAGAGTCCTGACAAAGCTTAAATTAAGAGAGTAAAGAACTGCCAGTCTCCATCAACCTCGGAAGCATGTATAAATGAGAGAGATGTCCCATGTCACCTAAGTGACAGTGCAGTGGCCATGCCCCCATCAATGGGACTCAAAGGCTTTCGAGGACTCCCTAGTCTCACCAACTGAATTAGTCTCATTCTTCTTGTTGGAGGAAGAAGTTAGATAAAAGGGCGAGAAGTGTTTCTCCAATGCTGTTTCTTCCTGAAGAATGAAGCAGAAGCCCCTATATGTAAAAATAAGGATAGGTTTATAATATCTTCCCTAACACTGGGCTGGATGAGCTATGGGTATTACTTTGGGGCATTAAAGCCCTTTAGCTTTAGACCTTACTAACTAAATTGAAGTTTAACTAAAATGAAGCTAAATGGTTTTCTTCTGGCTTTCTAAATCTTACTACTCTCATAGTGATAGCATGGGAAATAACGCCCTTTTTCCAGAGTTCCAGACCCAAGCACACTAAGGTGTCCTTGTCAGGCTTTCTCTTCTGCGTTCTACCTAGTTCTTCTAGCTCTTCCACGACCTGGATTCCTTCTAAACAGAAGTCCTCCCCAGCCATTTTGCAAAAAATAAGGAAAAGAGAGGCTCCAATGATGTCATCAAGTTCTGAGAGATGTTTCTCTACCCGCAAAAAGCCACTAATTCTCAGGTGAAGACATATCTATATTATATTAGTACACTTCTTCTTCATGGACTGTGGAAAGAGAGAGCAGGGCATTTATGCTTGAGTTCCACCTAGAAATTACAGAATGCCTCTAACAAAATAATGTTCTATTCTGATTGAGAAGACTTTAACTTAAAACTGGAAAGAAAGATGAAATATTCTCAGTTAAAAGGGGAAAAATAGTAAGTCAACATCACTTCTGACATAAAATAATAATAATAATAACAGTGGATGAGGTGTCCAGTAATTCGAAGGAAAACACAGTTGAAAGTATAAAAACCTACATATGTTACATATGTAATTCGAAGGAAAACACAGTTGAAAGTATAAAAACCTACATATGTTTCAGCAGATATATGAATGTATTAAATATAGGTTAGGGGGAAAAGTCAAGGTGAACTTGAGGCTTAGCAAAGAAAATCAATTTTACCTCATAAACATAATTAAGATTTGGTGGTATACAATTCATTATGAAGACAGTGATCCAAAGGTATATCTTGTTCAAAAGAATGAGTCAGATAAAAATGGGAACAAATAAAATTACAGCTTAAAAAATTTGTAACGGAATGTAAATCTACAAATGTGAAGAAGTCAGTGCCTAAAAACCATCTGGGTGAAAGGAAAAGAGAGAACGGCAGGCAGACCACCACAGTGGGAGCATTCTACAAAGGATGCCGCCACGTGAGAATATATTTAATGTACTTCTGAAATGACAACGAAACTGAACTTGAGTTATGATGGAGCTATAAAGGGCGTTAGAATGGACTCTGCTCTCCTGCTTTTGTGTATCCATGAAATAACTTTCACTCCAGGAAAGGACAGCAAGTCCAACCTACATAGTTGTGATTGCAGGTCCACACCAGTCTAGCTCTAGTAATAATAATAATAATAATAATAATAATAATAATAGGTACATCATATATCTCTGTCTTTTGTGTCTATTTTTTACTTGGACCCGTAAAAATCTAAAATGGGTACTTGAGTTATATTCATTTTAGAAGTTTTTAAATAATCCAAAATACAGCTTTATTCAAAGTAGCTGTTAACATTTTGTCATATTTGTTTTGTGCATCTTTTTAAAGAGTCCTGAAATTATATATAAAGTAGAAGACTCTTCAGTATATTAACAAATTTTTACGCTAACGTTGGACTCCAGTGTATATGTCTCTTAATCTCAATTATAGGGAACTCATTATCGTTTTCATATTTCCAAAAGAAAGAAAGGAACTTAAAACTCAGGCGGTAGTAAGTGGCTCTTCTAAGAGTTTAGTCAGAGTTTAATAAGTTAGAAAAATGCTTATATTCCACAAAATAGAACTTCATGGCAAATCTTCTCAGAGCTGACACATGTTATAAACCACGAAGCACAGTGTATAGTACATAACACTCCCTAAACACATCCTACTTTGAAACACCATCCTAGGACACATCATGGGACTACTGTTCCCTGTAACTCACTTTGGGGAAAATGAATATGGAATATTCTCATATTTCTGAAGCAAAAACGTGGCATAAAAAGTCATCCTGATAGAGTAGATCAGTACCCTATCACTTTTGTTTCCCAAACAGCACATTCTCTCCTCCCACCACTGAGCCTGGATTTCACTCCTACCTTTCCATTACACTTGCCTTAAGTAACATCAGCCATCGTCCTCTGTTATTTACCTGTTGATCCAAACATAAGAGAGAATAAAACAGCAGAGCACACTGAAAGGGTGATTAAGAACCTGAAGATATAAAAGGCAATTGCTTTCGAGAGGATTCACCAGGCACACAGAGCTTTCTTTCATGATTAAATTCTTTTTGAAATCTTAAATCAAAGGTGCAGCCTATCAGAGAGCTAAGAAATCCATAGTGAGAAAAAGAATGTTATTGATGAGAGCCATTTTGTTCTTATACTGAGTGCTTTTGACAGCATTCGCTACCTAAGCACATGCAGGAAACTGCAATACATGCTGAACATTTCCTTTATGTACAAAATTCTACAATGAATTTGCCCAGTGAGAGAGAAAAAAGAAATAAAACACAGTTGGCAAAGTCAAAGCAAGCAGAATTAATGCCTCCGAACCACAGCCCAGGCACTCCCAGCTCCCCCAGGGGATTGGTTGGAATCTATAGCTTTCGTTCAGTCCTTTCAGAACTCTATTAATTTTTTTCTGCTTGGCTGGGTCAGGGCTCTATAGGGGACAGGCAAGGGGCAAGACAAATCCATTTTTAAAATTCTTCAATCAAATCATGAATAGGCACCAGTAATATTCAAGAAGTAACAACCATTAGTAATAAGTGTCCTTGAGGACCAGAAACAGTGTTCTTGAGGATCAAGGAGTCCCAAACTGGGCCCGGCACACATCAGCTCAGTTCATCAATACGCAGTTTCCGCTGATAAACATGGTTTCCATGTTATGGTATTTCCATTTCTTGTTTTCACTTTGGAGTAGCTGATGTCAAAAGACATTTAGGAAATGAAAGGAGGCAGTAAGAATCAGAGTGATGTATCCTTAGACCTGCCCTAGGCAAGTCAGTCTTTTTATGTGGAGACCCGGCAGTCCACCCCATGGGACCGAAGGGATCAGCTGAAAAGTAGTGTCCACATTGGCCACAGGATTCATTGTGGACTAAGCGTTTATTTTTTTCTTTTCTTTTTAAAAATGAAAAATAATTTTCTGATTGTCATTTCCCTCTTAATCAGACCAAACAGAGAGGTATGAGTAAAGCAAAAAATCACCCCAAGTTTCATTATGCATATGTTAGTACGTCAACACTTTGCTTCATATCCACCTTGATTTCCAAAATACATAAATTGTACACTTTGAATATGTTATAAAAATGGATTCCACCTTTGCATGCTATTTTATAACTTTATTTCACTTAGCTACATATCCCAAACGCCTTTCTGTAGCAATAACTATGTCATCATTTTGAATAACTATAAAGTACTTCCTTGATTGGAGATATCATGATTTGTCTAAGATAACCGTTGAATATCCAATTTTTCACTATTAAAAACATGCTTAATACATCTTTGCATACTTCACTATTTACTTAGGAAAAAAACTAGATGTAACTGCTGGGTCAAAGAGCATATATATTTGAAATTTGTATACATTTTGCCATACTGAACTTGGGGGCAGGGGGAGCATATCAGTTTACACCAGCACCAACAGTGTATGTGAGTCAACACTCAGCTTCACTACTTGGGACCTGAGATACTTCTCAGCCAAACTGGGGCTTTACTGATACGACAGTCTGAACTCACTGAGGGCAGAGTCTCAGCCTAACTCATCTCCATATCCTCCAAAGCACTGAAAATGGCCCTGGTTCTATAATGAGTGCTCCCAAAGGTTCTGATAAATAGGTAAAGCTCTTATCACGACCTCCAGGCCCTAGAGTCTCTGCCCATCCCCGTTACCTTTCTGGCTCGCTCTCTCACAAACCACCCTCCGGGCCTGCTCCAGCCACGCTGGTGCCCTTGCTGTTCCTCCGGCATAAGTCGGCATAGCCCCTTTGCACTGGCAAGTCCCTCTTCCTGCTGCTTTCTTCCCCTGATATCAGCAGGGTTTGTTCCCTCACGATGCTCCTGAAAGGCCACATTATCATGAAGTCCTTCGATTTTAAATTGCAACTCCCTCCACATTCTCAATCCTCCTGTCATATCTATTTTCTCCAACATCTTTATTACCGTAACACTATATATTTTACCTGTTTATCTTGTTTTCTTTCTGCCACTGCCCACTGGGGCAGGAATTTTTATCTGTTTTGTTTTCTGCAGAATTTCCAACACCTAGAAGAGGTGCTCGGTAAATACATGTTGAAAGAAGAAATTAATTTATTAAAATAAAGAATAAATGAAGACATCTGCAAACAGAAAGTTAATTGCTGGAACCATAAGTACGAGGCTCAATGAGAGAAAGTATATGTGTAGGCGAAGAGAATAAGGCCTGAGTTAACACCATCAGAACTGTACAGCCATTCAGTACCTATTTGAAGTTGGAGGTGGGAGAATACGAGTAACCTTCAAAAGTTTAGTCCATTTGGTAACATAAAACTCACGTGATATTTCCATATTACAAAGTAAAAATAAGTTAGCAGGTAGAAATCAATATAATGTCGATATTGAGGAGGTACGACTGGAGCCCTGATTTACAAAGAGAGAAAAAAGAAAGGGTTCCAAACGGATATAAAGTTGTGAATATGTGTGTTCAGTGTGTGGAACAGCAAACGAAGAGAGTGTTTTCATTAGCTAAGCATTTTTGATATGCCAGGCATTAACCTGGAAACTGGGAAACAAAACACAGACTCTGCCCTCAGGAACATACAACCCAGCTAGAGAGAAATAGGTGTAGATCACCATTGTGACATCGTGTGGTGGGTGCTATTTGTAGCAGACATGAGGGGCCCTTAACCCAGATGAGTATGTGAGGGAGGAGGTGGCCAGTGCCAGGAAAGGTGGTCTTCGAGCTAAGTTGTAAAGGACACATCAAATAAGAATTAGCCAGAAAATACAAAGGAAGTGCTTATGAGGAGGAGAGAGCCACCTGTGCAAAAGCTCTGAGGTAGAGAGAAAGCACAGTGCTCATGGAATTGCAGGGAGTGGATGCAGTGAGGCAGAGAGGCTGGAAACAGTCAGGAGACATGTGGCTAGAGAGGCAAGCAAGCCCAGAGCATGGGGAGTCGTCCCTCCTGGATTTGTTTCTGAGCTGGAGACACTGGACTCTGGGAAGGAATTAAAAAGGGCAGTCAGCCCTAATCTTTAATAAACATATTTCACAAAATTTCAGACATACGGAACAATCTAAAAGAGAACAAGAACCCACTTAATAGCACCTGAAGTCTGTGCCAGAATCAAGGGACTAAAGTACAAAGATGAAAGCTGAAATTCAGACTTCAGCCCCCAGCAGGGCTAGAGCAACGGCAGCGGAGGGCATTCTACACGGGAGGCAGCCCTGGCTGCTGCCTCTAGAAAAGGGGAAGCATTATGGACAGAAATCAGAAGACGTACAGGGTGGGAGTTGGCTTATTTTCCAGTCATTTCCTTCCTTCATAGTAGTTCCCTCTGTTCTCTCATCACTAGTGATTCATATGATGTTTATGGTATCAAACTGACTTTCATTGAATAAAGAACTGAATCTACAACAAACTACAAAAGCCTTCCTACTTTGTGTCATTTATCATCATTTTTCTCCATTGTGACAAATACCTGGGGGTAGGAAAAACAACTGGCCTCTAACCTAAAAATGGTTATGAAAAAAAATGTCTCAATACAGCAGTGCTTCCGCACACCAGGATTACCTGGAAGGCTTTTTTAAATAGTGATGCCCGAGTCCCACTCCCAGAGATTCTCATTAAATGGGCTTGGGTGGTGCCTGGGAATCAGTAATCATAATGTCCCTATCAAAGGTTCTATGAAATCCAATTATAAAGATCAAGTTTGACAGTGTATCATCTAGAATTTCCTAGATTTATTTCACCATGGGACCAAACACTTTTTGACAGAACACTCATTAACATCTAACAAAATGTGGATCTTCAGCAAAATATAATTTGAGAAGTGCAAGTCTTCCTTTTTAAAGAAATAAATGCCCAGGAATAATTGTGTTCATTTATTGCTGTTTCATATTTACTATCTATCATATTTGAATGAAACACTACAAAGAAGCCTGGACTTTCATTAATCCTCCTCATTTAGGTATACTATTTTAAGAAAATAATAAACAAATAAACAAGCATGAAAATTTTCCTCTTCTAGTACAGACTATCTTTTAAGCAGAGTAAAAAGCTCACTACCCCATGATTCTGCCTTTTGCTCAGCCAGTTGAACTATAATAAATGCTGCTCCAGGATAGCAAGTAATATTTCCTCAAAGCAAATGTTTTAATAATTTACAACTTTCCCTCATTTTTCTCATGACCTGTGGACACAGGTTTGTGATCCAAAAAATAACCAGTCCATGTAAGTAACTTAATAAATATTAAATAAACCCTTTGGAGTCAGTGCATGGCAGTGAAAACAGTACACCCTCTTGAAACAGCCAGACTGAAGTTTAAATCCCATCTCCACTACTTATTAGCTTTGCGTCCTAGGGCAAATTTACCTCTCTGGTACCAAGTTTGACAAAGTGAAGATGCCTGAAATAGTTAATTTTTAGGACTTTGGGGGGGTGGGGGAGGGCGTTGAAAGTAAATGTAAACTTCTTGGCTTAAATATGGTGCACAATAAATATTTGTTGACTGATTTCTAAAGCAAGTGACATAGTTATTTCTTATCAGAAACTGCTTTACAAGTTTTCAAGGATACAATGTGTGGCAAGATTTCAAATAAAGGTATTTGTCCTCTGTTCACAAGTCAATGTGCATTCTGCTGGAAATACAAACATCTATAGCCCTCTGGTATGGTTGAGGTCACGGTCATACTCATACTCAATTTTCCGTTCCTAAAAAGATATTAACAATGAGCCCTTTATATTTCGGTCTACACAAGCATACTAATGCAAAAAAACAGGTCTATGGGCAGCCACTTGGAGTTATTAATGAAAACAAACATTCTATATGGTTGCTCTCAGGGCCTATTTTTGAACAAGAATGTTGAAAGACCAACGCAAAGGGGAGGAGGTATCTGCAAATACCTGTTCCAATCCAGATCTAATACCCAGAACTGCCCAGTTCCAGAAGCTCATTTCTTTGTGTAGGTGGCAATGCTGTTTAATTCATGTTCTGAGAGACCAAACATAAAGTAACCTGAGGTGTAAATTTAATGAGTAAGAAGTTCTAGCTCATGAGGTAATTTACATTATTATTTATTAAAAATTTCTTCGACTGAAACCATCATATCCTTCAAAATGGATTCCCACTGTAGATCAAATTATAAAGAAATTGAGAAGAAATGGTTGTCCTCTTCTCTTATTCAAAGCTTCCTGACACTGAAAGAATCCTTCAATTGCTTTCCTTTGGGTTAGAGATTAAAGTTGAAAATCCTATATACACATATGTATATACACATATGTAAAAAAAAAAGAAAAGAAAAAAAGAGATGGTTGATATATAAAAAGTTATAGATCTTTAAAGTATATGATTTGATGAGTTTGGAGATAAGTATACACCCGTGAAACCATCATTATCAATGCCATAAACTTATCACCTCCAAAAGTTATCTGTCCCCTTTGTTTTTTTTGGTTTTAGAGGTGTTTTTTAACTTTTGAATAAGAGCACTTGAGCACTTAAGATCCACTCTCTTACCAAAATTTTAAGTATACAATGCAGAATTGTTCATCAAAAGTCCTATTCTGTACAGTAGGTCTTCAGAAATCATTTATTTCACAAAATGAAAACTTTATACCCTATGACAACCACTTCTCCATTTCCCCTTCCCCCTGTCCCTGATAACAACCATTTTACCCCCTGCTTATGTAAGTTTGACTATTTCAGATTCCACATACAAGTGAGATCATACAATATTTGTGTTTCTGTGCCTAACTTATTTCACTTAGCATAACATCCTCCAGGTCATCCCTGTTTTCACAAATGGCAAGAATTCTTTCTTTTTTAAGGTTGAATAATATTCTACTGTATGTATATACCATATTTCTTTATCCATTCATCTGTCAATGGACACTTAGGTTGTTTCCATGTCTTGGCTATTGTCAATCACGCTGCAATGAACACGGCAGTGCAGATATCTCTTTGAGATTCAGATTTCAATTGCTTTGTACATATACCCAAAAGTAAAATTACTGAAATTCTTCACAAAACCTAGAGGACCAACTTGCCTATCTTACCGACTTAAACTTTCACCATTCACCCTCTACTCACTCCTAAGTCTATACACTCAAGTCATATTACATTATCCCTTCCTCGAATTCTCTTGCTCACCTTAGACCTCCATAATCTTTGCCAGGAATATTCCGCCTACCTCTCCCAACATCTAACCAGCACATATTCAGCCCTTCCTTGATCTTTTGTTTCCCATATCCAGCTGGGTTTATCTCCCTATTAGTAATTCCCATGATATCCTTTATGGCACTCACCATTACTTACTTCAATTCTACTTTCCTTTATAATCTATAAGCTCCCTGAGGGCTGGAACATTCCTGTCTTGTCCAACACTATTATCAGCACCAATATATTTTTAACAAATCAATAAACATGATGAGTAAAGAATAAGTTAGGGAAAAAGTTGAACTTTTTAACCTGGTTTCAGCTATTTCTGATCTTGCTATTTACCTTATAGAAAGAAAAGTAAAATGTGCTTTTTGCAGCATTATCTTATGTGAACTGTATCTTAATGTACAAGTAACTTCATAGGCATCAGTCAAAGCTTTTTACTCCATGTGGCTGCTTCAAGAAAGGCTTTAATTTTTAATATTCTACCTCAAATAATAAGAAATGTAAATAGCATCACATTCGTTCAATAAAAACTATGTAATATATAATCATTAACCATGGTAGTAGAGACTAAAAACAATTTATTAAGTAAACAAAGCTAAGTGACTTACTGTGTATCAGGGGCCCCCAAACCCCAGGCTGTGGACAGGTACAGGTCTGTGGCCTGTTAGGAACCAGGCCACACAGCAGGAGGTAAGCAGCAGGAGGTGAGCAGCAGGCCAGCGAGCAAAGCTTCATCTGTGTTTGCAGCCACTCCCCAGCGCTAGCATCACCACTTCAGCTCCACCTCAGATCATAAGGCATTAAAGTCTGATAGAAGCACCGGTCCCTGGTGCCAAAAAGGCTAGAAACCGCTTTTCATTTAAGCAGTATATAACTTTTCATTTAAGGACCCGATTTTATAAGTCAGCTGTCAGTTAATGGTTTTTCTAATTTTCTTCCGCACATGTGTTTTATTCACTTTTTAATTTTTAAATGAATCGAATGTATAAAAAAAAATAAACTTCATCACACTTTTGTTCATCCTTTACTTTTTTATATCTTAGAAACTCAATGGAGAGGCTGGACTTGTCAGAGTCATCTTTAGTTACAGCCATTAAAACTCACAATTTAAAATGATCATAAGAGCGATCTAATTTCCTGTGAAAGGGAAGTCAACCAGTACAATTAACCTTAATTTTTATGAGCATCCCTGTTTATTTCTCAGTAGACACATAAAATACAAAGAAGTCTGATTTGACTACTACTAAATCAAAGCTATAAAGTCTCACTTTGGTGGTGCCAACTAACATATAGCTAGTTTATACAGATAGAAAACTGTGCTCATATTAGGGGAAAATTCCTATTAAACTAAACTCAAACCACTTACTCATAATTGTTTGTTATAACCTCCTTCGGAGGACTTATCCTTACATTCCTAAGACTTGATCACCCCTTGACTCTCCATGTCAATCATGGGGTCCACTCTTTTCTATTTTTTATTAACTTAGTTACCCATGCTTTTTCACATCTATTTGTTTCAACTAAGAGAATTTTAATGATGTTAGACCCTAGACTGGCAATAAAGTATAGAATGGGGTTTCACAGACTCCACCATGCAGAAATAATTTCATATCTGCTATAAATACACGTATGCAGTGCAACATGATGGCAAGTACCCAGACTCATGGTCAAAGGAAAACTTTGACTTAAATCTCAGGTTTGCTATTAAGTGACTCTGCTCTGTGACCTTATATCATTAATTTTAAGCTGCATGTCTACTTCTCTTAGTGTTGTGAGGGCTAAATGAGGTAATGTATATAATATGATTATTGTGTTTTCCAGCAAAAGGTAAATGCTCAAGATATTTTAGTTATATAAATTTTAGTAATAATTTATTATCTATAAAGAACGAAATTATCTGCTAGAATACATAAGACTCCTTGCAGACCCTAACATATTTAAGTCTGTAAATACTACTCATAAATGTATGTAATCAAAACCAACGATATGCTACAGTATGTACTTAAGGTGGCGGTCATAATCATTAACAGGGAATGTGAATTTTCAATTTTTATATTAAAAACTCAAATAATGTGTGATATTTTAGTATCAGGTAAATAAATATAATTGATTTTTATCATAAAGTTGATAATTTAATATTTGATTTTAATACTAGAATTTAAGGTCCATCAAAATCCTACTTTTGATCTAACAATCTGGGTGAACTTATAGAAGAGATGTTGTCTTACAGTTCAATACTATATCCACTATTTGGAATTTTAAAAATTCATCCAATGAATATTAATCGAACTTTAAGCACTGTGCTAGTTGGAAGTAAACAATGTTAATTATGTTTACTATGTTTTTGATAATTAGATTTTCAGGAGAGCCCACAAAATTCTACGTAGTAGAAATAGAAATTTTTAATAAAAAACATAAAATGCAATACTTTTATAATGCTAGTAATCGTGTATCTAAGGAATTATCCAATAGGGAAATGAATGAGCCATGAGTGATAATCAAGAGGATAAACACCACCACATGTGTACAACCCCTCTAAGAAATAAACAATAGATGGTAGATGGCAGAGATCAACAAGCCCTCAGCCCCATCCACCAAGGAGACTTACTCAGGACAGGCTAGTTGCTCTCTGGAAAAGAACAGTGGTCATAGAGGTAAGTGAGAGACCATCTTGTACACTTTTTTCTTCTTCATTTCAGCCCAGACAGTACTAGGGACTGGCTGATTCATTATGTTTTCAGAAAAAGAAATCCATTACAAAGAAATTTTCCTTAGTCCGTCTTCACTAGAACTTTAATCTTAATGGAAAACACTGGCAATGTTTTTCCATGGCCAGCCCTTTATCTGAGATTTTTCACAGAATTTACAATTTTTAATTGCAGCTTATTTTTAAACTGAATTTTCCATAAATATCAACTGCTCAATGAACTTTGGAAAAATCTCTTATTCTTTGACATAAAGTATTTTTTTTTTAATATTAGGCAATGGGATGTAACACTATTGTTTCAGACATTGATTAGTTTTTATTTTGGACCAGTTTAAACTGGTTCAGCTTGTGAGCTGTTCATTACTCCTGTGAAAGAAAGGAAAGAAGGATAGAAGAAAGGAAAGTAAAGAGAGAGAAATAAAAAGGGAGAAAGATGGAGGGAAGGAGAGAAAGAAAGACCAGAGAGGGAGGAAGGTAAAATAGGGAGGGGAAAAAAGGATGAACCCAAATTCAAGCAATATTGTCGAAAAACTGGAGTGTTCTTGTATACCTACAGATCAGATATTTATTCCTAGGACATACTAATTTTTTTTCTTTCCCCAGGTTATAGAATAATCAATCATGCTA
Source organism: Pteropus alecto (assembly GCF_000325575.1). Classification (NCBI taxonomy): domain Eukaryota; kingdom Metazoa; phylum Chordata; class Mammalia; order Chiroptera; family Pteropodidae; genus Pteropus; species Pteropus alecto. Next base: position 4,706,223 of record NW_006434839.1, read on the forward strand.
TAGTCCAAATCCTCAACACGAACACAGAAAAACTAAAGTAAGTCTGAAGATAGTCCCTGCAGGCTGTGTATTTAGAACTTAAAAAAAGTGCCTCTTTCTGCATTTTGACAGTCTGTTGCTAGAACAAAGAAATTTAAAGTTGCTTACAAGTAGCTAACAAGTTCTATAATCAAGATTTCTTAAGAAAATATAAAGCATACTGAAAGAATAGAGAAGTTCATTCTAACGGAAAACTTACTACTTGGTGATCTACAAGATCATGACTCCTTAGGGAAAATTAAGAGACAGGTCTCTTGCTCTAATGCATCCACATTTAGGAATATGTGCATATAAGGGTTCACTTAACAACTAAATCTCTATCAAGAGAAAAATCATTAAAGTTGGAGCTCTTGGTCTATCTCTGTTACCTATGTTGGTATGCAGAGCAGCAGTTGGGAGAACAGAATATCATTATTATTTCAGGTGTGGAAACCAATGAATACCAACTATAAAATAATAGAATAAAGTTTTGTGTGGACATGAATCCCCTATATCAAAGCCCACTAACAAAAGCTGTTAGAAAAACTAGTCAACTATTCTAAACACTAGAAAGAGATAATGGGTTTTACTTCTTTTGATCTAAAGCTCTTATTTATTTATGTAAAAGAGAGAGTATGCGGTTACTATAGTCTTCTAAACACATGATTCAAAATGTCAGATTACCTAGGAGGCAACAGAATGCATATCCAAAAGAAAAGAAAATACTGGAAAAGGCCACTTCATCCTTTTAGTCTTACTGGCATTTAGAAACACCCTGTAATGACCACTTGTTAGGTCTGCCCAGAATCCCTTCTTCCTCTTTTGCTAAGAGTACTCTATCTTTCCTTATTCTACTCCACATTCTCTCTGTGGGACAGCGAATCTTGATGCCCTACCCCCCACCCTACCAGAGGAATCAAGTATCACTCAGGTTTACCAATCAGAGGGCATTATTTTCTTAACTAGAGTAATTTGTTCAGGGATGGATGTGTTATACCAACATGGCCAATTAAAGTCTATCTTGAGATTGGATGCTGAAAGAAAGAGGATTTCTCTTTTTGGGGGGAAGTCACAAGTAATGAGTGTATACTTGGGGTTACCACTGTTCATTTTTCCTAACATGTGGCTAGAACATATATATATATATAGAGAGAGAGAGAGAGAGAGAATATATATACACATATATATATATGTATAAAACATATATATATATTTGTTTTTTAAACCACACATTAAAAGAACAGAGCCATGAAATGGAGGTTAAAATGGAAATGTGATGCCATTACTCAAGCCCGTTGATCCACTTGTACCAAAAACTATTCATACTTTCCTATAACACGAACCCATACATTCCTCTTTATTTTTTTAAATTTTTTGTGATGAGTTTTTGTCGCTTGCACCTGAACAAGTCCTGACTAATAACACACAAATGTGCGTCCATGGTTATAAGCACACGACATACCATAACAAATCAAAAGACCACAAACTGGAAAGCTAGAAGGACCCAGACTTGATAATTTCCCATTTTTACAATAAGTGCTATAAAAACAAAATGACTAAAGTCAATTTTTATCAGATTTAACCTATCTAGTGTTATACTATCACATGGTGTCTTGAGACTTTCTTTATGAGTTAGTACTATGACAACTGTAATACAGGTTAGCAAACAGCAATTTCTGAGTCCTAACACCCATGCTGACCATGATGACATCCTCTAGAGAGAGTTTTATTTTGCTTCCCCATAGCCATAGATGGCATCCCTAGGCTTAGCTAGCTAGCCTTCTTCCAAAAAGAATGTCCTTTGTAACTAGGAAAAGAGAGATAATGTAGATAAAATGAAACTATTTATTGGAAAACTAAGATTTCAAAGTGTGAGCTCATCTAACAGTAGGTCAACAGAGAGATCAATAGTGCCACCCTCCTGCTTGAAGAACACGGCCCATGAAAAAAACTGTGTGAATTGTAATGCTTGTGTTTTTTTCCTTCAGTATCAAGGGAAACAAATATCTCTGTCACGTAGTTACTGACAATCTCTATATCATAAGGAAGATATGGAAGAAGCCCAGATATGACTTAAAGGGCTGTGAAAAAATTCCAAAATGGCACACATCCCAGTGAGGCACATGTTTCTGTCCTAAATTCTGCTCCACACCTTTCATACTAGAAATGCTTTCGCATTGTCCTTAACTTACGGCTGAAGTCTACATTTGGTGGTTGTAGCTGTTGTTTTCATAGCGGGGTTGTATTTAAGTTATCTCGAATCCAGTAAAATACACATCAGCATTTTGACTGTCTGAATTAGAGTAACTCCATAGAGTAATTACGCAAATTACTTCGTAACCAATCCATCCTTTTTAAATGAAGTTTACCTTTTTCTATTCAATTCTGAAGGATTCAAAAGGAATCTTGCTCCATGTTCTACCTAATAACGCCTGATTTCCCTTAACTCAGAGCCCATTAGAACCTTATATCCAGTTGCACAGAGCCAAGAAAGCTAGAAAAGTAGAGGCAAAAATTGTACTGCAGCTTTCAGGCTGTAAGGAAGTTAGAGAGCACTGTAGTAACTAATCACAGCAAAGCATTTTATCTGTTTCCCTTCTTAAGCCATGCCTCCAATGACATACACAGCCCAGAAAATGGAGAAGACAAGTATTGTGAAGTGACTAAAGCAGTCTCCTGTCCTACAGAATCTTCAAGGAGAAATTGCCACTGAAATTTTATTGAAGTCTTTCTTTTGGCAATTTATACTAAGGGCTGTAAATATGTATATTCTCTTTGACCCAAAAATTCCACTCCTGGGAATGTTTCCTAAGGAAAGAATTCAACAGAAGGAAAAACTAAGTTGAAACTAATCAACTTAGCTTTTCCTTCCAGCAAAGCATCAGAAGGAATCTAAACGTATAACAATAAGAAATGTTTAAATAAATTGTCTATAACTCAATGGAATATGACACAGCCATAAAATTATAATTATACTGTCTTGATATCATATTCACTGGAAACATATAAAATGTTACATTCATTATTATGATTACAACTATGAAAACTAAGACTGTATATAGATAAGCATTAGGATGGAATATAAAAAATAATTATATTATGACCATGAGGTCATTAGTGGTCTTTCTTTTGTCAAAATTAATTTATGTTGTTATTATAAATCAACAGCAGCAATGATAAGAATCTGCCCCCTTCTTCAAGGGAGAAAAGTCAACCTTAGTTATCCATTCATTCCCTAAAGAGGCTTATACTGAGAAGCTCCTACGTGCCAAAGTTCATTCAGAATTAGGAATCTATTCACCTAAAGTCATACATGCTCTAGTCAACATTTCTTCCCCTTTGTTCCATGGAATTAGAAAACATTATAGGTCTTTGTCACTTTCTATTTCTATAATTATCATATTTTGTCAAAAATTGGCTACCCATTTCCCCTTACATATTCAATATCTCTGAAACTGATAGGCATTTTAAATTGACAATATCTTAAAATCATTGTCACCCAGGTGGCAGCTGTGATGAAGATGTAACTACCTACACATGTGCAAGCTTGGTCATAGATCTTCATATGGCTGTCATTTTAGTTATTTGCATTGCTGGTAGTGCAAATGATAAGCTTCATTGCTACCTTTAAAAACTATTATTCGGCATTAAATAAAAAGTGATTGTACGTGCGGAAAGGCATGGATACTGAACAACAGGGCATAAATCCAACAGCAGTGGCATAAATATCTTTGTTAGAGAAATGACTACAATTCCACATCTTTCTGCAATAACAACCAGTTTATTTTACTTCATTTTCCTTTTTATACATGCATAAAGATGGTAAATAATAAAAGAAAAATTTAAGTTTAAATATGTCTAAAATAGTCTCTCGATAATATAAAATAAAAATATTAAGGTGAAGAAACGTGGTGTCATAGTTTAACTGGGAAACACTGTTTTCATTATACAAAATAATGATACCACTTAAAATCAATTGCTATTACAGATTCAATAAATGCAGTAATTGGCAGCACTACCTACTGATGACCTGACTTCCTTTTGTCTTTAACTATTTCTTCTTTCTCCTAGTTGATATAAGGATTTCTGCAATTTCCATACTTCTGACCCATGCTGGAGAACTCAAGTGCTAAGTATGGTATGAAGAAACCAAGATTCTTAAGAAAGTTCTATGCCGAGGGCCATTAAGGTCAGTGCCGCTAATTGTTCAAAGGAAGATAAGAGGAGATCACTGAGGAAATTACCTTCCTACTTGAAAAGGCCAGTTGTGCAATTAGCAAACACAGTCAGATCTTCAGATTGTTGCAGGGCTAGCTATGACTGATTTCCTCTAGGATATTCTCTCACATAGGAGATTACATCATTACCCAATTTTATTAAACTCACAATGAGAATAATTTCTTGCTTCTAAAACATTTTTCCTACAGATCATATTTACCATAGAATTGCCCAACCAACTACCATAGAATTGTCCAGAGGACTGATGTCCAGGCTGGACATATTAAGTCTGTAGTGTATTGTTTTGTTTTGTTTTGTTTTTGAGCACACCCTGTCAACAGTGCGCCACTCCGCTAATAAATCTTAGTGCTTTATTCACATTTATGACTTTGACGTTGAGGGTATGAAGTGAACATGTTCTCATTCTCAGCTTGCCTTTGAAGTTGCCCTTTTGTTGACAGTTAACTCCCACAGGAGAGGGCAAAGAGTCGGGGCTGACGCCTTTCTCACTTCATTCGAACATATGCCCTCTAACAACTGGCTCTGCTGTCAGGGGTTCTTAAATTGTTATGCTGCTGCCTCAGTGAGAATACACTCTAGAGCCTAAGCCCTGTTTTCCTTTCACTTTCCTTTAACTTTCATAAAGATATTTCTGCAGAAGACAAAGTAGTCTCAGATATCTTCACACTAAAAAGCACTCATATGTGTCAAAAAACTTGAAGGGAATGTGAAAACAAGAAGCGTTTAGTTTTAGTCTTTTTGCTCCATACCCTAATACTTATATTTCCCACCAGTAATGGGTTCATGTAACCTAATGAAAATTATCATGAGCAATAATGACAAGTGCGCTGGTGTCACCTTTCCCCCAACATATCCTTTCTGTTTCCTCCCTTCATTTTCAAACACTCTTCCAAAGCTAACCTACGCTTGAGAAGGTTGAGCAGGCCAGTCTGGTCAGGGGTCATCTTTAAGGTGCTACTTTGCTCTGAAACAAGCAAATTTGGTACTCACCTCCATCAGGTCTCTACTTAAATGTCCCCTCATCACAGAAGCCTTCCATGAAAGACATGCATACCACTAATATACACATACCTCCTGTCTCTCATTACCCTTACTTTGCTTTATTTTTGTCATAGCACATTTCACCAGCTGAAATTTTATTTGTTTGTTGTATACTTCCCTCCAGTAGAATAGAAGCTCCAATAAAGAATATATTATGTCTGTTCTGTTCACTGCTGTGCCCCAGGGATAATATTGTACCTATCAGATAATAGCACATGACAAAAAGGAGATACTATTGAGACATCATTAATAATGAGTGAATGAATGATGCAATTCAGCTTTAGTATCTATAAAATGAAAGGGTTTGAGTAAATGACGCATGAGCTTTCTTTTAGATCCAGCGTTCTGAAATTTTAATCTAATAGATTATTCAATTGATATTTCAGTGATCTATGCCTTACTCCAAAACAGGATTTAAAGTAGCTATGTTTCTAAGCTTCTACATTTTACGCTTTTCAAGCATATCTTCTGTTTTAAAGTATCTGCTCTAGAATCTAACAGGTGCTCCAAAAAATAAAAAATGAGAACAAAACTGTCAATAAGTCAATCAGTGTGGGAAAAGATGAGGAATTAATCTTCATCTTTTCCCTAAGCACTAGCTTTTCTAACTTCAAGCCTAGTGTCTGTTGATCATTCTATCATCAATAACAAAAAGTAACACAGCTAACAGTGATTCAACTCTAAGTCTCTGAAATATTTAATTCTTACAGCCACCCTATGAGATGCATACCACTATTAATCCCATTTTACTTTTTACATTTTAACGGAGGCATAAATTGGCTGAGCAGGGCTTGAACACATAACTGTGTGACTCCAAAGTTGGGTCTCCTAATGTGATTCGACCTGAGATTCCATTCATTCCTCTCCTTAATTCCAACTAGAAACTGCCATTACGATTTCTCACCAGAGCGTAGAACATAGTTATTTATTGTACCTTTTTTCCTTCTTTGCCAGTTCTCTCTTCCTATCCTATTCCACAGCAGTAGGCTTTGATTTTCTGGAAGAAGTTCAGACGCCTTGTGTCAAGCACTACCCATGTCAAACAAGGAGAGGCTCTTACTGAAAAGAAATGACATTAGGAAAAAGAAAGAAAAAACGAGTTAGAATTATGACTGATCTTAGACAAGCAGACACATACTATACTTCATGCTGTGTCTGTCTGCAATTGATGAGGCTCAGATGAACACAGGAAAGAAACTAGTTCAACTCCCCAACAGCAGTTTGCCCTAAATTTTGATTTGTAGAGAAATCCCAACAGGAGTTTAGCAAGAATTAGGGCTCGGGGACATACTCATGCAATACTAGGACACTGTCTTTCTCTGCCTTTGCCTGTGACCTGGCCCGCACTATACGCCCTGATGACCAGAGCACTGGTCAACTTATCTCCCCTCCTTTTTCTCTTCTCTCTTTGCACTCATCCTGGCTTTTCTCTAAAGAATTTATGTGGATGTCCACAGCACAATTACATTTGCATTTGGCAATATATCTCTGGCAGCAGTGAAAAGACTATACTGGAATAAAATAAACCCTAAGGCAGGTGTTCCAGTTAGAAAGATAAAAGGCAGTTTTAACACAAAGCAGGGCTGCACTTGATCAATGGCAGTGGAGGTAGAGAGGTAGGTTGTTTTAAGAAGTATATGAGAATAGACTCTGCCTCCAGTTAAGGGTTCTGTGGTAACTGGTCAGCAACACAGCTGTCTAAAAGAGCTTTCATTCTTGACTTTGACTTGTTAGAAGTGGCTTTCATCTTTCATTTTTCATAGGTCTATATACCTCTTCCCTTCTATTCTTACAAACATGTTCATTGACTCTTACTCTTAACTCAACTCTTTCTTCCCTTTTAAACTCAGCTTTATACCTGGCTTCAAGCCCTTATGGTACATCGAGAGCACAGCAGGGACAGATGGCTAAGATTACAGCAAGGGTTCACAATCCACAGTTGAGATGAAGTTGCTTGAATTTATTTAAACCTTGTTCTGAATTCTATCTACCTAAAAATCTACGTACATGTTAGTTATCAAAGGCTCGTGAATAATTATGGCTTTATTAGGAACAGGATTTTAATGAGAACTATATTGAACAATGTGACTCTCAAGCTGGTTCAAGCAGGAATACCAGTGTCAACCCCTCACCTGGTGGAGACCAACACGAGCATGCATTTCTCCACATGGTCAGTTCTATGGAAGACCCTGCAAATTAAAAAAAAAAAAAAAAAATTCCTGATCAAATAGCTTTAGGAAACATGGCATCCCTAATCCCTTCTTGTAGTACTTTTGATGTTCACATTACCATCTCAAAGGTTCTGGAAGTTGCACGTTAAATAAAACTATGTAGTGGAGCATCCCCCAAATGCTGTAGCTATTAAAGCACCATGTGAACTTGGACAATCTATTCGGCCCAACAGTGCTTCACTGCTTCTCTACAGTGGAAGTATTGGGCCTTGCCTCCTACAGAACATGCTAGAAAAAACTGACGTGCACAGTTAAAAGTCACTTAGCAAATGGAAAGGTGCTGTCCCTGAAAATCACTGGAAATATCAAGTGTGTGCCATATATAGACCACTGTTCCACGGTTCCATTCCATTGCCTTCCTTTCTCAAAATAAGCCAGCGTAGTCCTTCACACTGAAAGGATGAAATTATGCTCTAGTAATTGCAGAGTGAACTTAAGAGGAAAAAGGAAAAAGAGAGAGAAAGAGAGAGACACACCTGTCCCAGAATGAGGTTTACTGTGAGGCTAATGGGGCTTGCACCTTACAGGCCCCTGAGAAAAGACCATATAGTTTCATAAAATTTACAAATGTGAGATATTTAAAATGCAATGGTTTAGACTACTATTTCTTTCCACTCAGATTTCCCATCTGTTACATTTTCCCATGTTGGGTGATGGTGTAATTATGAATCATTTTGGTTTGGGGTTAAGAAGTTGAGTTAGGAGCACACTGAGTTTGGCTTAAACAGGACATGTTTATGTAGCTTCCAGTCATTTATGTTAAGTTGTACTCAACCATTCCAGTGTAGGAATGACTTCCAAAAATACTCCTACAGCTCACTGTGCCAACCTACCTAGCATCATGGTCTGAGACTCATGACCAGAAGTTACGCAATGATGTTAGTCAGCATGTCTTATGGTGGACCTAGCACCAGAGTATATGGGTTGTGGGGGGGACAAGGTTTGAAACATAGGAAACTAATTTATGTGATATTTTACGTAGAAGATTCCATTCTCCTTACTGCATGATCAAAATTGAAGTTTTCTCCTGTCAAGAATATATTTAATTATGAAGCATACACAAATGTGAACGCACCATGCATTTTTCTTTTCTGATAAGAATTTTTTATGGAATTTACCAGAATTTCTGTGTTTGTAGGGCACAAATCTAAAACTGTTACATGTTTTATGCATCTCAAGATATTGCACTGTATCTTAGATTATCTCTTACATATTATTTTGATGAGGTTTAGTGATTCTAGATGAAATAATACAAATACTGTCACAAACACAGTGAAATAAAATGAAGAAACAGGTGCAAATATTCACTAATAAGTCACTATATGTAATACAGGATTCATGTGCTTATAGAACTTTTACCTCAACATAATATAGCTGAAATTTAAAAAGCATTGAACTACTCTTTTTATGCTTTAATTTCAGATTTATATTTTTTCAAAATTATGGATAATACCAAAATTCAAATGTGATAAAAAGCCAAAATGTAAACTAAAAGAGAAGAGTGGCAGAAGCTTCAATATCATCAAAAATTCTTATTATATCATCATGAAAACTAAAACTTACAGATTCGTATTATGAACACAAGGAAAAGAATTATACCAGAACAGTCTCCAAGAAGAAATAGAAAAGCAAAAGCAGATGAATGTTGTAGAGAAGAAAACCACTGTTTGTACTGTTTAATGAATGTTGTCAGATCAAATAATATTCCAGATTAGATACTGCCTAAGAAAACTTCAGATATCTAAAACTTTATATACGAAGCAAAATTTAAAAAGATTTTTCCTAATTTGACAAAAATCCTAAACATTTGCATGACATTATCAATAGAGCATTGCTAAGCTGAAATAAATGTTTCTAAACTATCAGTAATACGAATCAATTTTGAACTAATCATGCTAAGGGGGAAAATTAGTATCTTCCTATTCTCTTTAAAGAAAATGATATTTAAAAAATATGGTCATTTAAAAAGGCAAAGAGAATGCAACAAAAAAATATAGCAATTATAAAAGTACATCAGGAAGTTAACTAACAAGTTTATTGTGTTATTTTGGGGATTTTGTGATGATTTGGGTATCTGTATACTTTTTTAAATGCATAACTTGCTATTTATCATTCTAAGTAAATATTTTCATGCCTAATTTAAAATTGCATTTGTAACTGTATTCTTTTTCTTAAAGAAATTTCCTCAAATCATAAAAGCCTCAGACTCCACACAACCTAGACATATTTCTGATCTATCCTTTCTTAGACTTTGGTGAGTTGATTCATTCAAGCAGATCAACCAGTTGGTTGTTTGATAACATTTACATATTGACTTAATTACCAATTAATTAAATTAAAAATGTATCCACACCTACACCTAAGATAAGCTTTTCTGAATCCAAATCATATCCTGATAGTGAAATAATTTTCTAGGAAGGAGAAAGCTGGTAGGAGTAGGAGTAAATATTGCTCTCTATTCTGGAAGTTTCAAGTTCTGTTCATTGGGAATGATTTTATAGCATGATGTAGACATCAGGTTTTTGAAAGTATATTTAAAGTTCATCTAAATATGATCTATTGGTTATAGAAGCCAGTTTCATGAAAGAAGACATCTAGCACTTACTCAAGATAATGTTCCTAAGCGAGGTGACATAAAACTCATATTTGCCATGTGGCCTGTAGCTATGACACCACCATTGGATTAATAGAGGAGGACGAAGACACTGCAAATGATCATAAGTCTTTCCTGGCTTACAGCAACCCTGTAGAACAAGAAAAGGCCCTGGAATAACTACCCTCCCCTCTGGCCAACCACCACACACATAGATCAAACACCTACTTTCTGTGCAGTATTCAGTAAAGCGTATGGGGCTTTGGAGATACAGAAAATCTTTCCTAGGAACTTTACAAAGTTCTAAATAGTCTTGGCTATGACTCCTAGAAAAATTTGTTTGCTTCTTTTGCTATCCTCAATCTCTCCTTTCTCATAACAAAAATAAAGGAAAAGGAAAATTTTAAATGCAAACCAGATACTTAACAGTACAATAAGGATAAAAAGGTAAATGGGATAAAATATAGTTAACTAAGATTAAGGTTCTTATGCTTTCAACCTGGCATCCTCTGTCAATGCTTACAGATCATTAAAAATAGGTAGATACATCCCATCTAAAAAAAAGTTAGTCTCCATAATCAATTGATAGTACATGCAGCACTCAAAGAAAACTATTAAAAGAGATAATGACTAGGCAACATTATGGTAACTGTCATTTTTTTCATTGTTATGTTGATGAGCAATTGAAATGGCTGTAACTAAAATGATGTTATAATGTTATTTTTAGTGAACTGTTCACTGTCAAAATTAAATATATGACAAAAAAAAGTAACTTGGCATGGCAAATTGCACTTCTGGGTATTTATCCAAAGAAAACCAAAACAATAATTCGTAAAGATCAATGCACCCCTATGTTCATGGCAGCACAATTTACAATAGCCAAGATATGGAAGCAACCTGAATGCCCATCAACAGACGATTGGATAAAGAAGTTATGGTTCATATATACAATGGAGTATTACTCAGCCATTAAAAAGAATGAAATCCTACCATTTGCGATAACATGGATAGACCTAGAAGTTATTATGCTGAGTGAAATGTCAGACAGAGAAAGATAAATACCATATGATTTCACTTATATGTGAAATCTAAGGCATGAAAATAATAAACTGATCAAAAACAGTCTCACAAATATAGAGGACAATCTGGTGATGGACAGAGGAGAGGCAGTTGGGAGGGCTGGGACAATGGACTGAAGGGTTAAAGAAGTATAAATCAGTAGTTGATAGGGATGGGGAGTATGGCATAGGGAATGCAGTTTGCATTAATGTAATAGCTAGGTGGAGACCCAGAGGAAAGAAAAACAATTAGGGGGATCATTTTATAAACGATATAAATGTCGAACCAATGTAGTGTATACTTGAAACTAATAAAATTAAATTTCAAAAAAGAAAACAAATGATGCTCTCATGATATTATTCTATATTCATGCAGAAGAAGAATCAGTGAAAGGTGATATGGTCCATTTTCCAACAAAGTGATTTACATTTCCTACTCCATATATTTTTGAATTGCTCTGAATTCCTCAAATGGTAAGCATAACATCAGGCCTGCAAGTACTCCTCCTTGACCTGGCAATAAAATCAGGTTAGCCATGTGCTAGCAAGCTGACTTGAACATCTGTGACAACTGTGACAACCTGTATGTTGTGAGCCCTATGATTCAGAGGGATAGTGATGGGATGAGGGGAGACTGGTGCCATTCTGAGGAGGCTGAGCACGTAATCTCCCATCTCTAATTAGAAAGAAGTAACTGACAGCTCAGCAGGACAATGGCTGCTGTCCAAAATATGCAGAAGAAATGACCTTTGGCATCACAGAGCTTATCGGTCATTCCAGGAAGGAATCATGGACTTTGGGCCCAAGAGTCAACATCTAGTACAGACTCTCCCACTCCAGGCAAGTGAACCTCTAAGCCATCCAACACACATGGCTGTCTCCTCTATCTACAGGAAAGCCAAGGGACCACTTGAGACAGCTGAAACAGTCACATAACAAGAGGAAGCAAAGATTCTCCATTAGAAGCTAATGTTTCTGTTACAGGAAAGATTGTACAAGAACACATCCTGATCATGGCAATGATGACTATTATACTTGTGCCAACTCATGTCACAGCACGTATCCATCACTGTCACCCTGGCCTTCTTATTTTGTTTCCAACAAAGCAGGAGACAATCTCAGCTCTAAAAGCTATCTATCATGTCTGTTATTTTCCTGCTTTGGCAAGACGGGGAGAAATGATGACCTTAGAGCCTATGTGAGGTACAATCTATCTCTCCTTTAATTTTCTCTCTGAAGGGATACTACATATTGTCACTTTTTAAAACTATCTTGTCAAGTGCAAAGATCTATAAAATGTATGATATTACTGTAATCATTAATATTAAACCTCAGTCCAAATCCTTACATTTTCTTTAGATAGATTCATATTATCCCAAAAGAAAACTTGGTAAAATTCTTGAAGTCTAAAAACATAAGCTATCTCTATTGACTTACTCTTAGGATATCTTGGTTTCTACTCATTTAATCTATATTTAGTTGAACGGAAAGCTAATACAAAAGACCACAGCTTTCACAGACTCTACCTGTAAAAGACTCACAATCCAGTAATTATAGAAATATGATCGTTTTACCTATAAGCATATGTTCCAGATACCATGTGAGTTAAGAAAAGGAAGCTTCTTCCTTCCTCAGGGTCTTTGCATATGTTGTTCCCTTTGCCAGGAGGGCATTTAACCCAATCTCTTCTTGGAGAATCCCTGTACATCCTTTACATCCTGGCTTAAAGAACACCTCTACAGAGAAGTTTTCACACGTCCATCATTTCAGGTATGGTCCATTTTAGGTTGGCCACTCTCTTTCAGAATACTTAAAATAATAAAAATAATTTATGATTATTTGTTAGATGTATATGTCCACTAGACTGTGACTGTCTGCCTCACTGTTACATGCCTAGCATGTAACAAAAGGGGAGTGCCATATCTGGGATATCTTGAAGGATAAGTGAACTTCAGCAAACAGGAGTAGAAGCCAAAGGAATGGCATTCCAGAAAGAAGAAAAAACAAGTAGAACTTCACATCCATCTGAAAAAGCATGATGCAGTCAGGAAACTGGTTAGTTAATAGTTCCTTACAGCTAGAGCTCAAAATGGGATAGGTGATAAAATTGGAAAATCAGGCAAGAACCAAATAATGAAGAAGTGACATGCCAAGGAATTTAAACATAAACCTGTATGTTTTGGGCAGCCACTGAAGACATAAGCAAGAAAGTGATACGATACATATTTTAGAAATATGGCTCTGGCAATTGTAGGGGAAAGAAGAGATTTGATGCAAAGAATTCAATGAGAAAGTTACTGAGAAATAATGAGTATCTGAATTAAGGTAGGACCTGAAAATGTAAAAGAAGAGATAGATATGAGAGACATTAGGAAAGCAGAATTAACAGTTATTTATAATAATACAGATGTGGCTAGGACGGTTATGGATGAAACCTGAGATCCTGGATTGGGTGATTATGACATGAGAACACTGAAATAGCACTAAACAATACTGCAAACAGTAGGCATAGGTTTGGGTCAAAGATAATACACTTAATGTTGCATTCACTGAGGCTGAGGTGCCTTGTGAGTCTTCCATTAAAGAGGTCACTGATTGGTGAATACATGGATGGAAAGCACAGGAGAGGGGCATGGGCTACAGCTGAAGATTTGGGAGCTATCAATGAGTGGGGACTGATGCTGATGAGTGACAGGGAGACGTGTAAAATGAAAAGAAAAAGGGGCTGAGTGTGGAGCCTTAAAGAACACCAGTACTTAAACTGTCTGACCAATTCTTTCCAGCTCAACATTCACCATCCTCTGCAAGCTCTGCCTTCCTTTCCTGCACATATTCCCCATCCAGCAGGCAATGAACTTCGCTATCCTTACCAACCAGCACTCATAGCTTCTATAAGGAAATAAAACTCCAATTTCAAATGTCTCTAGATGAAACTGGGAAAAAGAAGGACTGTAACTCTCAAGACTGTGGCCCAGTATAACATGGATGTTACGATGACTGCTGAATTAGTTTGCGAGGGCTGCCGCAACAAAATACCACAAACCGAGTAAATTAAACAACAAAAATTTATGGTGTCACAGTTCTGGAGGCTAGAATCAAGGCACTGGCAGCGTTGGTTCCTTCTGCAGGCTGTGCGAGAGAATCCTCTCTGTGCCTCTCCCCTAGCTTCTGGTGGTCTGGTAGCGATCTTTGGTGTTCCTTGGCTTCTCAACATATCACCCCGACCTCTGCTTTCATGTTCATATCTCCCTGTGTACTTGTGTCCAAATCTCCCTTCTTTATAAAGACATCAGGCATACTGAATTAGGTTCTACCCTAATGACGTCATCTTAAATTAACCAATCACATCTGCAACAACCTTATTTCCAAATAATAGGAAATAAATAGGAATTTTGGGGGGACACAATTCAACCCATAGCAAAGCTGAACACCATGCATTTGTTTTCTGGTTTACAGAGAAGCTAATTCTTTCATAAAGTAATGTATGAGAAAATGCTCCATGAACTAGAAACTGTTAAAGGTATTATAATTACTACTTTTGAGAGGACATTAGCAAATTATACAAATATGCTATCTCAGAATTATTAAGAGTGAAGCGAAGAACCTTAGTAATCCAAATGCTGAGTGTGTGGACACTGTGATATTGTATGATCACCATGCCAAATTTGTATTCCTTTCTATACAACAAAAACATGAGATTAGACTTTTGGTAGATGTTCTTATCACTATTTTAGGTTTCATGACTGTCTACATTGTCAACCCATGGATTCTGTAATGGCTTTGTGTGAAATGAGCTCATTCATCTCTGATGATATACTAATCGACTCGTTAGGACTGTGGCCATCCGCCACTGAGGCATCAGGTTGGGGCAGTGTTCCCAAAATCATGAGGTGTCACTTGACACTTCCCAGCATCTGCATTTCAATAGCAGTCATTTCAGAGTTTGTGGCACGGCTGGGTGCAGGGGCACCTCAGGGTGCACACGCAATCCCATGCTTCAGCTCCCACCTGATACATCGCACCATTGTTCTGTGTTCCTGAATAACTGTTTTTAATGAAATCCTGCCTTGTGCTTTTTATTGGCTTCAAAGTTTCTTCCTAGCATCTTAGAACTGAATTTCTAGATAATGACATACCTCTAAATCCCATTCCCCACCTGAGAAAAGGGATCAAAAGCTTAGACTTCCTTTTGATCCATATGGCACAATGCTATACACAGAGCCCTCAAGCAGATATTTTGCTCCAGTTTCTTTGAGGAGATTTTCATTCAGAAGAGGTTTTGCTAAACAGAATCACAGCAAACCTTTTACTCTTACTGTACCATTGCACTTTCTCCTGCTCCAAAATCTATACCCACACATCTAATTTCTCCCTCAAAGTATAATTACAAATATCTGCATAGTTTCACATAATCCTACATGAGATTATAACTTCCTCATCCCATGAGGCAGCTACAGCCCCTGTGAGCCTCCATCCAACTGCCTTCCAATACTAGGAGGTTTTTATTTATTGTTCATTATATTTGGAGAGCCACACATTAGTTGACTCATTAGTCTCAATGTAACTGTGGTAGGAAACAGGAGGTTCTCTTGCTTTAATGTAAAATTCCTTCCCTTTCTGCCTTCTCAAGCTGATTCTAAAGTTCATGCAGACTTTCCCAGTAGTGTATATAAAATAGCCCTATATCAGAATTCCCACCTTGCTAGTCACAAAATAGGAACAATAAGTATTCTGGCATAATACCCACTCCCTAACTCAGAGCCAATGTTATGCTATATGAAATTTTAAGTGCACAATTCTTAAAATTAAGTTGCTGCCAAATCAGAAAGGACATATATTGTGAATCACTGAAGAGAAAAATTACAAAGAGTTTGGGCTGGCTGCATTTAGCTGGGTTGATAGCTAAGGGGCGGAGGAAGAAAAGTAATGAATTGGAGTGATAAAAAATGAAAATCTAAAATCTACTTTTATACAAAATTAATTGATCGAGACACAGTCGAGGGATGGCAGGAGACCCTGCAATGTCCAGGATGACTAATGGAGTGAGTCAGGTCTCAGGCAGAGTCGAAGAGATGAAGGAGTAGAATGAAAGGATTCCTAGGAGCACAGTGGCCAAATGGTGAGGACCGTCTGTGAGGTCATCATGTCCTCCAACGAAAAGCCAACAGAAAATAACTAAGTTCCAAAGGCTGACTAGAGGTGACAGGGTCAATGCCACCAAAAAAAGGGCCTGGAGAAAGACAAGGCAATGGCAGGGAGATTCTAAGAGGAGCTATTTAAAAAACAGCCAAGACTGGAAGAAATTGGGAGAACTTCATCTCTCATCTGGGAGGTACCTCGCACACACTGCTCTTCTCTCTCTCTGTTGTCATGACTGCCCACCCTCTGCCTCCCACACCTGGAGTGACATCCAGGGTCACTCTTGTGATGAAGAATCTTTCTGTTTGGGTAGCTAGCCAGTTTTTGTATCATCTTATTAGAAAATCAGATTTTTCTATGGATAAAGTCAACATGTAAAAACTAGACTTTTACTCCTCATGACTCTTGCAATAGGCTATTTACCAGCTCTATTTCCACTCCTGAGATTTTTTTCACCCCTTCACTCTGGCTGGAATCATTTGAAATCCCTATCCAACCACTGTGGGAGAAGACTCAGTATGGTTAGGTGAACCTTCTCAGAAGACAAATCAAACCAGCAAATGAGAAGGAACATTTAGTCATGTGAACATCTGCTTTGTGCTCATCCCCATCTCTATAGTTCATATCCTCAATCCAAGGTGAGAGTCTACACTTCAGACTCTAAAGCAATGCCTGGGCTTGTACTCGACTTGTTTAAATGTGCTTATTTCTATGAGGGGGGCTATTAGCTGGGGCTGTTTCCAACCGTAAGAACCCAAAGGTAAAAATGTTGACTTTGAAAGTCCAACTCATAACAACTCCCTTTACTCTTTTTCACTCATGGGATAATGGCAGCAAAGCGTCAATCCAAGATCTACTAAAAATGGGATGGGAAGGTTGTATTTTATTTAGTGTTGGATAGACTAAAGTTGAAATGAATCAGAAAATATTAGACAGTAACAGCATCCCAATAGAGTTTTCCTTTTTTCTAAATAAAATGTGCAAAAGGGTTGAAAACCTGAGCTGTGTGATGCAATACAGACGCTATGAACCAATAAATCAAAACGGTGAAGGACATCTAGAAAATGCAAACATAAGAAATTTGACCAGGTCCCGATGAAATCCTCCCAAAGGTGATGCTTGTGGGCTCAGTACTGCCTACATGCTGGCCTGGTCCTGGTCCTTATAAGGCTCATAATGTATGTTACCAAAGTCATTTTTTTGCTATGTATTTTCTAATTGAATCTGCTGTCTGGACATGAATTTCTTCTATCTGACCCTCTGAGCCAGTTTTCTGACCTTTGTCATTCGACTTGCCTATATATGTATTTCCCAGGCTCCAGCATTCTACGGTTGCTCCTACAGACTCTGATGTGGCTGAACTTTGCCTTTATTTCTTCTGTGTGCCTTCCTGTGCTTGCTAAGGTCCTAAACTTGATGTTTTGTCCTGGTGCATGAACTTCCTGACTTCTCTAGACCTCAATATCCGTCAAAGTCTCCTTCCTAGACAATTTTCAGGCCTTAATCTAATGCTATCCTGATCCCTGCACTGAGAAGCTAAAAGAAAAAACTTAGGGGTCAAATTTACTCCAAACGATGAAATATTCAACCATGTAGACTGAGGTTTTAATATTGCTTTGCAAAAAAAAATTAAGTAAATAAATGCAAAATACAAATCTTTGCAGCATTGACTCTAGAATAAAATCCATTTAAAGAATATACAAAAACTTCTCCATGATGTATGGTCAGTCATGGCTGGGATCACTGTAGACTGGGTTGTTCCTTCTCTAAGCCATCAGCCAGTACCACCCACACAAAGCAACGGATGGTTAGGATGTTCTATTCAATTGCATCTCATCTGACCTTATCCCCTTTCTCTTCCTATTTTTAGTCTCTGCTGGGTTCTCCCCAAGAACTCAGGGCTTATAGGAATGGGCAGCTATCCCATTGGATAATAAATTCAGAGCCAATGATTTATCAGCTCAGAAGTTT
The DNA here is from genome assembly GCF_000325575.1 of Pteropus alecto. NCBI lineage: Eukaryota > Metazoa > Chordata > Mammalia > Chiroptera > Pteropodidae > Pteropus > Pteropus alecto. The sequence continues at coordinate 4,724,513 of NW_006434839.1, forward strand.
TTGCCAGACTGATAGAAATCTTGTTTCTGTCACAGACTGACAAATTAGCGTAAGAGAGAGATTATGTAGATATGCTCAAGAAGCTTTCAGAGGATCTGAAAGCTGTGTCAGAGTATGCTTCCTGTCATCAATAAAGCTCTTCAAGGAAGGAAACTACAGACAGTATCAAAAGCCCTAATGACAACCATGGTCATCTAGGGGTGGGTATGCACTGGAAGTTGTATTCTTGAACTTGACCCTGGGAAAACATTTCCACTCAAATAGTTATGAAATATTTTGCAAATCAACTAATGGAACGGACTTTAAAATGAAAAAGGCTAAAAATGCAAACGCAAATATATTTGCCATCTTGCAGGAAAGAAATCCCAAATACACGTAACTTAGACCTGTAATTCAGACCTGGAAAGAGTCTCTAATGTCAATTACCTATGTAAAAATAAAAGTCACTGCTATATTTATTAACAGAAAAGTGAAAAATTACATCTGGGACTTCAAGATTCCTTCAAGACTTCAAGACTTGGGAAGATGAGGGTTAATCATACGCTAAACCAACTATTAATAGTAAGAGGCAAGAAGCATCAGCCTGGGACCAGCAACAGTAGTAAGGCTAATTCAGAGCTGTGCTCACTATTATCCAGAGAATATTCTACCTGGATAGGTTTTTTATGGCTGGGGTCCTCTACTAGCTAGTCTTCTAAAATTGAAATTAAGAAAAAATATATTTTTTGATCAGTGACCCCTTTGAAAATCTGATGAATTCTTGGCTTTCTCCCCAGAGAAGAAAAATGCAGGTAAAGTGCAAACTTTACAAAAAAATTCTAGAGGATTTGTGGACCAATGCCCATCTCATTAATCTACAAGTTATATAGTAAAATCCCCTGCATTAGACTAATTTTTTGTAAAAAGATGGATGTAAGAAAATAATCTGCTTGTGAACATTTCAAAGGAAATAAATAATAGTGAATGATGCACTGAGAGTCACAGCGCAGTCTGCAAAAGACTAGTGGGCCCAAGGGCTACCACATTTCACATATAATCACTGAAATATTCTTGGTGAATTATCCCCTTACAGCAAAACCTACTAAGGGAACTTCTCTATGTTACTGTTATAACTTTATTTTCTTACCTCTCCATCTCTTCTTTACTCTCCTTTACATATTCCTCTCTCCGTTACTTCTCTCCCTGATCTTCCATCAGCTGATTTCTCTCACTTTTTGATTTTTTTGTTCCTGACCACTAGGGACTCTGCTCCTGACCCAAGTAATATAATCTAGGAACACATTTCTACCCTGCTATAGGAACCTCAATACACCAAGTGACCAATACGTTAGGCTTCCTGAGGTTTCCTCAAAGCCACAAACAATGCTATTAAACTTTAAATTGCAAGACAGGGTCACCCCCCAAAAAATATTGGAATAAGACTGAACTACTCGATACTGAAACGAGTCATTCATTCAACTGACAAGTGCAGCTTTCTGCTACAGTTACACTGGATCAGCCACGTACTGAGGATGGATAACTGCAATATGATAAACTGAAAAAGGGCAATTGTAAAGAGACGTGATCAGGCCAGATAGAGAGAGTAATCTGAGATAAAATGGCTTTCTGGAACAAATACATCATTTAAATTATGTTTAAAACAGCAGAAGACTGAAAATAGCACCAACAGCCAGGATCTGAAGGACTGTGTATACACAACGTGGAACAGACATTTGTCACCCATAGCTCTTCTCAGCCATATCCAGCACTTTCAGATGGTGAACATAGTCAAAAGGGTCATTTGTACCACAAAGGACTAACACAAATTTTAAAAAGCACTATCAGATTTTTCAGGTAGTTGTGAAAGGGCAATGAAAAGTCTTGCTGTTTATTATAATCATGCACAAAAACAAAAGGAACACACCTGAATTGGGTTTTATCAGGTAGTTGGTGAGGCATGGTAAAGCACAGAAAAGAGCAAAAAATGAAGAAAGCAAGCCGGACCCAAGTTTGTCACATTCCTGAGTGATTCAGACTTCAAAACAAACATTTTGAGCATTTACTGAATACAAGGCAGAATTCTATGCTATAACTAGTGATTTTCAATTCCAATTATCCATAAAAATTACCTGGGTGAGCTTTTAAAAAATTAGATTCTTGAGACTCTCCTTAAAACTTCTAAATCAGAATCTCTGGAGCTGGGGCTCTTAAAGTTTTTAAAGAGCATCCTGGGTGATTCTGACATATCTTGTTTAGAAACTGCTGCTATCAGACAGATAGAATTAATAAAACATAGTCCCTGTCCTCATGTGCCTGACAGTACAATTTTTGAGAAAATGTGTAAGTGTAGATAAAATGTGAATGTATCAGTGTTAAAGAACAATACAATAAAGCAAAGGATATCATCATACAACAGTAATAATGTCCATTTCTCTGTCCTTTGACCAAGGACTGAGAAGTGAAGGTTAAAATACAAAGATTGAGCAGGACAAAAAAAAAAATCTTTTTATTTTATTAAATTTTTTCAGGTTCAAATCAAAATTTATGTGATTGTAAAAGCAAAAACTGTGTGAGAAAAAAATTCAAATAAATAAAAAGATTTAACTGTAGCCAAAATGATCTCCCATAGTTTTAAACATGTAAATCATTCCCCAAACTAACAATTAGCACTAAGCTAAGGATGAAACATTTAAAATAAAAATAAAAGCACATTAGAAGAATGTGTTAACATTTTTCAAATTTTAACAACCCCCCAAAATAATTTTTATTTTAATTTGCCTAATTAAAGCGACTACATTTGTCTGGCAGTAATCTAAATTTCTGGCTATAAATTATAAACACATCATTTTATGAAAATAAAAAGGGAAGAGGGAATGTAAGAGCATAAAATTTACACAAATTAATGAAGTTCTTCATAAATTATGTAAGTTTCATGTTCAAAACTCTAGTTCTGGTCAGGGGACTTCTGTCTCTATCCTGAACCTACTCAGGTGGCCTCCATGTTCCCCCCATGGATGGGCAGGCCCCAGCCATCAACCAGAAGAGCTCCCTGGAGTCATCTGCAGCAAGTCTTGCCTTTTGAGTACTGGCTGCCCTAGAATTCCCAGGAGCCCTGTGAGAACACCTTGCCTCTTCATCTCAGACCCCCAAAGGTAACTCCTGCTGGGCTATGGTATATAAATACTGTACTCTTCTTATGCCCGACAGCCCATATTCAACTTTAATTAAACTGAATGTCCCCATGTGGACAATATTTCTAACAAAAATTCCATTTGCACTTGAAATGTTGTACCTAATTGTACCTTACCAAACCAAGTGGCTTATTTTGAGATATTAATAAACTAATCATCAACTATTTTTGTCCTCTTATTATTAGCTCATCATTGAGCTAGTTACCTTCAGAAATACAAAGAAAGTTTAAGATACATTATCCAGGCTTTGTAAATTTACAATATAAGAAAATACCATATTCATGCACAAGAAACCATGAGGGGCAATGTAAAACGGTATAGAATAAGTGTAAAAGTTGTATGTGCCCTCTAAATACTGGGGAATTTTTAGAAAAAGGAAACGGCCTAGAAGCTTCCTGCATGTAAGCTAACAGAAGGAACAATGCACCTGGAGTTTTTAAGAATTGAGTCCTAGCCCTGACTCTGCTTCCCAACTAAATAGGGGCCCTTACCTTGACTGCTCTATGTCTCAGAGGCCATGTTCATTAAAAAAGAGATTGAATTAAATCAATCATCTTAACTGAGAGAAGAGGGATCAGAATGACCATGAAGAATTTCCAAACTCACACCATCTATCTCATTGCCTAGAAGATTCAGATATCACCTACCCTCTTCCCTTCACATGAAGACACAGCAGAATATGGGACAGCTGGGCAAATGTAATTTGAGAAAGCACTCCATGTAATTGCTATCCTTCCTCATCTTCCATTTGAAAGCCACTGAACTTATGGTCTCCAAGGACATTTCTGTTTCTCACATTCTCTTCTCATAAAAATCTGCACCATATTGGAAAATCTAGATCTACTGTCTTGATTTACGAGAAGACATTAAACAGGCAGAGGCAAAGATTCTCAAGTAATTATGTGAATAAAAACTCAAGTTAGTGTTTATTAAATACCTACTTTGTGCCAAGTCATTCCTGGGGAATCAATGGGAAGCAAATAAACACGAATACACATGACACAAAACTAGAGTCACTGGCCTTATGAAGCTTGCCTTCTCTAGCACTGTCCCAAGAGATTCTGATTCAGCAGAGCTTGGGCGTAGACCAGAAAGCTGCGTCTATATCAGGTTGTCCTGATAGACAGGATCTAAGACTACACTGAGAAACCCCCAAGATTAGGGAATCAGGTTGTAAGGTCACTGGAACTTGAAGCTTATATAAATTTAAGAATATCGTGAGTCCATATATAATAACTGTACAGAATAGTGACTGTGAAGTACATGAATATATCCCACTAAACTCATTAAATGTATCCTCATTTTAACTTCTCCCATCTGAGTCCCCAAAACGCCCATTTCGGCACTGCCCGACACCAAAGGAAGTGTGACAGAAGGGAAGTCAGAATGGAATGAAGCAATTATCTAACTGCAGTTAAAATATCTTACTTTTACAACTTTCCAAACATACTTGATCAAATAACATATTGCTAAGACTCTTCCCAGAGACTTGGAAGGACCCAGTCAAGTGAGAGGCCCTGACACTGAAGCTCCACATAGTCTCACTGTAAATCTCCTTTTGGCTGGAGTCAAGGGCGGTGGCCAAAAGAGTAAAAACAGAGGCAAACATAAACTCTTGTGTGTGTGAAGCAGAGTGTAGAATCCAAGCTTGATTCTACCTCCATATTAAAAGTTTAATAAATATTTTTGATGGATTATCATTTAAAACTGTTTGATGTTACTCAATGGTAGGGACTTTTAAGTAAAGAGGAGATACTGTTTTAGATTGTTTTTTGGAAGTGGGAAGTATATGTGGCAGCTTAAAAACTCATATTCAAGATTTCTTTATTTAATATAAACTACAGAAGTCCACAACTGGCAGAATCTTTTTGACTTGTAAAGATACACAGACTACAGAGTGAGAAAGCATTATAGGAGTTGTGTATTTTAAACTCCTTTAAGATTAAACGTAGGATCCACCACAAACATTTGGTTGTCTCAGTGGAGCAGGGACACGTAGAATAGAGAGAAGAGAAAGTGACTCCATCTGGTTGGGATTTCCTGCCTTTGTCTTTCCCAGCTCCCTACAGGCAGATCAGCACCCAGTCCAGATGGGAGGCGGGACTATCACAAGACCCAGCCCCTCCTTGGGGACAGGGAAGCTGGAACTAAGACACTATGGAATTTTGATCTCAGGCTGATGGTGATCAGCTTGGAGTTTGGCAAGATATCTCTGGTCATAATGGAGAGGTTGAACTGGCACAAAGAGACTTAAGGAAAGCCTATAAGACAGGAGTCTGTGGCACTGGTCCAGGCAAAAGACAGTGAACATAACTAAGGGCAGTGAGAGTTACTCTGCAAGGAGGGAGGGGAGTCCAGCGCCATCCCCTCTGGCCTCGGCTCTATCCCTCTAGGAAAGCACTCATTCTTCATTCTCCCACCGCCTTCACGAGGTAATCACACATTACACATCACAAGTCCTCAAGAGCCATGGATCTATTCCAACTTTATACCTGTACCTATCGAGTTTTGTTCGGCATGGACAGAAGGCTGGGATAAAAGAACCTCACAGACTCTCCAAGAAGGTAGGGGCTAACTAGGCATCCTCCAGCACCCGGCTACTTGGTTATACGCAGTATGATCAATGGCATGTACCAAATGGATTGCATGATTGCATATCCTGGGACTGAATTTGTTCTATGTTCTAACAATATAAAACAATCTAGGCAACTCCAAACTTCAACGCCTGCCTTAGCCCAGTCCGTCTGTATTTCTTCTTCCATCTCAGACTACCCCCCAGGCAATTTCCTGTCAAGCCAGACAAGCTTCCAAACTCCCTTAATGTACCTACATATTAGAACTGCCTCCTCTGAATAATTTCCCAAGAAGACTAACCCACTTGTTTCAGAACCATCTCACTCCAGATCAAGAGCTAAAAAAGACCCATCTAGATCGCAAAGGCTCAGGGCACCAGATGGGACAGTGTCTGTAGAAGATGGATTAGTGTTTAAAAAAAAACAACAAAAAAAAGTTAAACCAGTCTGGCTATACCTGCATTCCAGACAAGTTTTCCACAACTACTAGGAAGATGGGGAAGAAGGATGGTACTTTCTGATAAAAGAAAAAAGTTACTTTTTCTATAACATTTTCACAAAAAAAGACAAGTGAATCCCTGTACTCTTTTTTGCAGTGAAAATTTTTAGATATATATATATATTTTCTCCTAACAATGCCCTTCAAAAGAATGAGATGTCTGTGAGATCCTAAAGTTATTTTAAGCCTGCATTCTCATTACAACCCATTACTAGAAGAAATACTGTGCCACCATCTCATGTCTGGTCACTTTAAAAATGATATTAAGGTCCAGGGAAGTTGAGTGACTAACTCAAGAACACACAGCAGCTCATCAGGCATAGAATTCTTATCTTCTTAATACCAGGTTCCTTTCAACTACACTAAGCTTTTCCCTTACACGTGGAGAGAGGTAAGACAGGGAACGGTTGTGAATCAGACACACTGGGCCTATACCCCAACTCATGCTATGTGGGTATGTTAAGTACTGGCATATGTAGGCATGATATAAATATAACCAACATTACCATTATTACTATTTAATTGAAGGAGTCATGCATATGTGAGCCTTGGGTGGTCTATTTCCACTGAATTTGCAGGTAAAAAAATAAATAATTAGAAAATCCTAAATGGCTCTGTAGGGTGGTACACATGCAAACAATATCAATAATTTGAAGGTTGATGCCTAGATTCATGTACTTCCTTGTTTAGAAAACGTTTTCAGTTTTTCCTTAAATGCACTTTTAAAAGCAAGTTTCCCCAAGACATTTCCAGAGCAGGCAGGTATAAAACTTGTATAAGACTCCTACATTAAATTTGCTTCAACGAATACTCCATGCTTTGCTCCTTGTGTTATTTTCCTGGATTTTACATTAGATTCTATGACACTCTTGTATGTGAACCTGGCCAGATGTAACCACTGCCACCCACTACACAACAATATTCTTTCCCTTTCGCACCAGACTTCTCAATATAGTAACAGAGTCTCCAAACCATGATATGGTCCTTCATCCTAACTTTTACTTTTGAGTTACCAAATTCTAAGACAATGGTTTCAAACTTGGCTGCATGCGAGAATCATACGAAGAACTTCAGAAAGTGCCTACACCTGGGTCCTATCCCCGGAGAGCACGAGGTCTGGGCTGCAGCCTGCACAATGGGCACTGTCAAAGCTTCCCAGGTGATTCTGAAGTGCAGCCAAGACTGAGAACCTCTGATAGAGGGATCTCACGTCTCCACAGAAACTTAGAAGGCAAGGACCGGAGGAAG
>NW_006434839.1:4732075-4778267 GCF_000325575.1 Pteropus alecto
CACATCTCACTCTATTCCCTAAAACTACTTCCTTTCTAGCACCTCTCATGCTGATTTGCACTGATTTGCTTCCATGATGTTCTTCAATTTTCTTCACTGTGAGCTCCTGAAGGCAAAGAACACAGTTCTCTCATCCCCAACACCCCAAACAGAAGCTAGCACACAGAAAGTGCTCCAACAATGCTTCCCGCATCAAACTGAAACTGTTTATCCCTTCCAATTCCCTGACCAAAGTGACGAGCTATGGCAACTCTTTCTAAAAAGCCAGAACTATGATGCTGCAAAGAGAGCACTTGAAGCAACCCCAAAAGGCATCCCCTGACCGAAACTGCCCTTCATCAAAAAGTCAGAGACAGGTGTGTGGCAGCTCTAGCACAGACAGTTTATAACCTGCAAAGTGTTCTTTCTGGAGGCTCCTCAAGTATAAATATAATTAAAGCCTCTTTGTATTACCTCTTCCGTTGTGTCTGGTGCTGCTCCCTGCTCGTTTGTTCAGATAAGACAAGACTGACGAATGTGAATGTGTCTGAAGTAAAAGCAGGCAGGCAGATCATGAAAAAGGCTGACTGGAAAGTGCTTATCAACTGAAGAGAGCTCTGAGATATACAGAGTACCGAGACTACCCACGCACCCATCTTCCAAAGTCAAGAAGTGGAGCTGCACTTGCTGCAAACTCTACAGGCTTCTCTCCACTGACACAAACAAGTCAGCAGGGCCACTTACGCCCAATTCCAGGGGGAACAACCTTCTATGGGAATGGTGCCCTCTAGAGTTGTTCAACTCGGCGGCCCCAAAATTGCCTGTGGTGGAAAGATTCATAACACATACAACACAAGATTGCTTTCACCAAAACGACGAAAGTCACAAATGCTAACGACTACGACTTTTTGCAACACAGTCCTGGCTCTCACCCTCATACCTCTTCTCTCCATTCAGACCATACTGCCAATTGCTAATAATCTCAGGTTTGAAGTCCTACTCCAAGCTCCACTCTCCTCTCATCCCCAAGCTCTACTTACTAATCTAGCATCATGGAAATTGTTAACCACTGAAAATGTAGTGAAGTTTGACACTGTAAATATGGATTGCCGTCTTTAGTCTTCATTGTTGTTACCTTGCTATGATGAAACAAGGTTTGAGCCTCAAAGGATGGCTCTGTCTTAATTGTGTCAGCCCAGTCTTAGAGCAAGCCATCATCACTCCCTATAGTCCAAGAGACTCCTCCCAAGACAGTAAGGTGTAGTAATGAAGGATACTGACCTTGGCACTGAATAATCTGGGTTCAAATCTCGCACTTACTACTTATATACACTGACACTTTGGCAAGTAGCCATGCTTCAATATTCTCACCTCTAACATGGGGTGACAGTATCTACCTCTTAAGATTGTTATTAGGATTAAATGTTTCTCTTGTAGACCAATGCCTAATACATACATGTCAATATTATTCCCAGGCCTGAGTTTTAGTGTGAGATTGACTTGCCAAGATTACACTCCTAAGTGAAGTAAGCATTTGGGCACCCCTCTTTAGTTCTCAAATGGGTAAAATCCTCCCTTGTCTCTTTTCTTTTTCTAGCCTATAATTTACAACACTATAGAGCAGAGGTTCCCAACCCCCAGCCATCGACCGGTACCAACCCCCAGCCACTCCCCAGTGCTGGCATCACCGTCTCAGCTCAACCTCAGATCATCAGGCATTAGATTCTCACAGGAGCACCAGTCCCTGGTGCCAAAAAAGGTTGGGGACCGCTGCTCTAGAGATTGTCTTCGATGTCCCCCTACCTTGTTGATTAAATTTACTTAAAATTGAGATTATTTTTTAATATTATCATTCTGTTATTAAAAAATGTCCATGGTATCCTTCTGTGGATCTATGACTATGGATACTTGTTCTCCCGTGAGGGTTACAGTTCACCCTCTCAGCTTCCAGGACTTCTTCACTGGCTTCTTCCTCTAGTTACAATCTGTCCACATGTACCTTAGCCTTGAGTTTCCAACTCCTACCACCGCCAGGAAATTATTTTCTTTTTAATATCTTATTCATGCTTTTGAAATATAGAACTGACTTTTTTTAAAAACCATCATTACCATACTTTTAAAAATTCTTGGAACTATACATTTATATTTTAACACAGGACTCCAGGTAGTTCCTACATTTAAAATCACTTCTTAGGACATGAGATATTTTCCCAAACTGGAAATAAGAAGATAAACCCTAGGTGAAATCAAACACTGAAATAAAATGAACAGAATACTACAAGATAAGGACAGGAAAAAGGGGAATGCACACGATGTGGCAACAAAAAAAGTAACAAGGACCACAGTAGGTTAAATTCGTCAATAAACGTTACCTCCAAGGGTCACTGGGACTCGGATTCTGTGTTCCTCCCACCAGCACATTCTTGGAAGTTATTTCCTCCTTACCTATAACTTGAAATAACTTATTCCACAACTTGTGGAGAAGATGCAATTTGGGGGTAGTGCATTATTTCTAAGAGCTTTTCAGATCGATGAGCTGCTTTGTTCCATCCATAAATGACTCATAGGAAAGCTTTTAGTTGCCAGAATGGCCAGGTCTATGATCTAAAAGTGCCCCCAAAGAACTTTTCTCTTTCAGCCTCCTATCATTCAAACTTTTACCCACTTGTCTCCCAGCAGTGTTTCCCAGGGCTTCACAAGGAATCAGGCACACTTATCTCCTAATGAGCACGTCCCCATCACCATGCCTTGGTAAACCACAATATGATGGGCACGGATTGGGAAATGATGGAAACTATGTGGGAGAACAGTAATTTGGACATATACACCAAAACAGGTAACTGTGCCCTTATTCAGTTTGGAAGTATGTTTATACTTAACCAATACTTGCCCTTGCCTACTCTCCTCCAACCTTTACCACTACTTTGCAAGGAACGGTTTCAATTTGGGGTAGACCAGCAGCAGCTCTGGACCCTGAGTTAATCACCCAGTTCCATCAATAGATGCTTTCAATGTACTACTTTATATTTGAGCTACTAGAACCTTTTTAAGAAGAATGAGGTTTGAATAGGTAGTAAGAAAGTTTAGTGCATTTGAGGGGAAAGGAGACTGGCAAGATCCAAGGTATAGAATAATTAGAGAGAGAGGCCTGATGTCAACTTGTAAATAAATATGAAAAAATATAAATGTAGAATGTTGAATAGTTTTGTGTTGAAACAGCACCAAACAGAAATTAGGCAAAGATTCCTCGAATAATAAACAAATCTGGAGAGCTGTATTAACAGACTGAATGCCTTGGTGGGATAGTCAAAATTATAAAGAAGTAGGGAAGCTCTGTGAAATCATGGACAGATTGGAGTGTGCACACTGTGTAAAACAAAGAGCAAGTAACTGAGACTAGACTTAAATAGCTGCACTAGCTTCCTATTGGTGCTGTAACAAATTACCATAGACTGGATGGCTTAAATCAACACTAATTTATTGTCTTACACTCTTGGAGGTCAGAAGTCCAAAATGGGTTTCACTGGGCTAAAATCAAAGTTGGCAGGGCTGCATTCTTCCTGGAGGCTCTAGGGCCTCCTTTCCTTGCCCTTTCCAACTAATTTCCTTGCCCTCCACAACTTCTAGAGGCTGTGGTCCCTTGCCCTTTCCAGCATTCCTTGGCTTGTGGTCCCTTCCTCCATCTTCAAGGTCAGCAATGGCCACTTGAGGCGCTGTCACATCATATCATGGTGACAGTCTTCTGCCTCCCTCTTCCACATATAAGAACACTTGTAATTACATTGGGCCCACACAGATAATTTAGGACAATCTCCTTATTTTAAGATAAAATAATTTGCAGCTTAATTCCATCTGCTGTTGTAATTCCCCTTTTCCATTTAAGGTAATATATGCATAGGATCTTGGAATTAAGATGTGGACATCTTGGGCAGGGGGCATTGTTCTGCCTACCACAACAATAATTTTAAAAAGCACTAAGACGACGATGACTAAGTGAAAGAAGAAAGCCCATTTATGGAAAGTGAAGGAAAGGGAACTCACAAGTGAAGCTCAGGAGTTAAATTAGAAATTAAAAATTGAAATGACTTCAGGGACCAGCTCTCCAGAGGAACTGTATCAGACCACATGTTATGTTCTAACTCAGGATCATTTGTAATGTTCTCCACTGAAGAAGCAGGGGAGAGTTTCGTTGCCCTTTACTGTGTCTCTATATTAATTGGAACAAAATTCTTGAACAGAGATTTCTAATCCACTCATCACTCAAGGAATAACTCAAGCACTGCCTTCCTGTGAAGTTCTCTCTTCTCCACAGGAAGAATTAATTTCTTTTCCTTGGATCATTGTGCCTTGTGCCTTCCTTTCCATCAGTACTTATCATTCCATAATGTAATTTCCTGTTTTTGTGCCTGTCTCCCTACTGGATGATGAGGTCTTTTTGAGGACAGGGACCATGACTTATACAACTTTGTATTCTAAGCACCTAGCAAGGTGGCTAGTATAATCCTTATTCGACATGTTTACTGAATGAAAACCTGTGGGATGAATTAAGAGGATTCTGAACTACTTCTAGTCTCAGGGGAAGGTGAGATGGTGCTGTCTGGGATTTGGAAACTAGATGATAACAGATTTAAAAAAGAAAACAATGCACTCTTATTCTCTAAGTCCTGAGGATGTATCTGATAGAGACAAGAAACTGATAGGAATTAAGAAATGAAGAAATTTTCCTCTGATAGACTACAGATTGAAAAAGCAAGGTCAAAACACAGACAAGAAAAATTACCTGCTAGGACTTAATACATTTTGGACCACACTTAGCATACAAATGAATGTTGAAAAAAAAAAAAAGAAAAATCAAAACACTAAAAGTATAGAGGAGTAGGCTGGTATATAATTTTTAAGCAGTCAAACTTTCAGTCAACCGATTATATGTTAGAAAAATGTTCTTCATACATAATTTTTTCCATAATACTTGATGAAAAATGTTGACAGTAGCTGCCTAGGAAGAAGAAACATTTCTGAACTGCTTCCAACCTCCCTGGAAATATAAGACTGATTTTGAAGTTTCATGAATTCTAAGGTGAATTTGGGAGAAAAAGGGAAACTGAAACTCTGGCCAGCTCTCTGCAACAAGAAGAAAGGGAAGAGAGGGGTCAAGTACAAAAAGAAGATGGACTATAACAGAATGAGTTTTCAAAGCTGCTTTCCCTCAGACCACAATGCACCAAAATCTTTTTCCTCCCTCCACACCTGTCAAGTACGTGGTTACTGAACTGTACATGTACTAGTCATTAAAAAGAGAAAAATCAAGTTAAGTAACTGTTAAAGAAATCTAAAGTTCAATCCTGATAAAGACTGATATAATTTGGCAATACCATTCTTTCTCAGTAAAATTTGTTTTCGTAACTTTACTTCTAATTTTCAATTATTCTCCTCAAACCTAATGAGCGACAGCCAATTAGGAAGTGGGGTGAATTAAGAGGATTCACAGGGATGGGGAAAACCAGGTTTGGGTTCCATGAGCATATAGATGGTGAAACCATGTATAGAGGAGAATAGTACGCGGAACAGGGAGGGAAAAAGATCAAGAATAGGGCCCAAGAAACTCTACTATATTCAGGGCAGACAAAAAAAAAAAAAAAAGAAGAGTCCATTAAAGTACTTGATAAGGATAAACTGAAGAAGTGGGAGGAGAATTATGAGAACAATGTCTGGAAAACCATAGTGAAGAGTTTTGCAAGTAGCCAGTCAATAATAGTACCAAATACTACAAAATAAAAAACATATGGTAAATAAGGCAAGAAGTTAAGCCTAAATATTTTTATTGTGCATAACACAAAAGAATTAGTTTCTAGAATTTAGAATTTTCCTTCATAAAGTTTATTTTTTTAGCATCAAGTCCTCTCTAATACCCTATCCTCAGCCCAAACACATAAATTCAAACACAAACACACACAATCCTCTTGATGCCTCACTAAAAATGAACTGGAGTCAATTTTGACAAATGTTCAATAGGTAAGAGGATAAAACAAAAATATACCTTTCCTTTTTGTTGCTGTTTTCATTTTCATAAAGGTCAGTGTACCAACTGGCTCCACTGATTTGGAAAGAAAAGCAACTAAAGCATTCAACCACAAAGCTAAAGGTTAACTGACAGACACCCTGCCATTTTTCGAACTAGACATAAGGTTTTATCGGTAATCAAAATGAACTGTCTTCATCGGGCAAATCACATTCAATTCAATATAACCCAGAACATGACTTTCACTAAGTTTGGAGATGTAAGGCTATGGATTAGAAGTACTGTGCCAAAGGAAAAAAGAGAGTAATGTGTACAAGCAATTAATCGTTATAGGTAAAGCATTTTATATTCATTACATCATGAGGTAGGAAGGGTAGGTATTATTATTCCCGTTTGCACATAAGGAAGAGTCTCAGAAGTTATATTACTAGTTGCAGTCAGAAACCAGAGGGACTTCAGTCACCTAAAGCTCTGACTGAGATTTGGGGTTCAAATTCTAATGTGGTTCACTTTCATGACATGTTGGTGCTGGCCTCTGGCAGGAGGCTTCTGTTTTTCTCCATGTGGGTCCCTCCATGCGGCTGCTTGAGTTTCCTCGTCACATGATAACTGACTTACCTGAGTGAGCAATACAAGACCAGAGCAATGGGGCAGGAGCTGAGTCTTTCTGTGACCTAGTTCGGAAGTCACATAGCATCATTACTGCCACATTCTTTGTTGGAAGAGAGTCCCTACGTCTAGCCCATGGGGGGAGGGAGAATTAAATTCTACCTTTTGGAGGAAGAAGTATCAAGGAATTTGTAAACCACCACTCTTAGAACTCTATAATAAACTTATGCTAATAAGTAAATTGTACTGCTTAAACATTTTTATTTAAAGAAAAAGTTTACGCTCCTTCAAGGATCCAGAAGACAGACTAAGGGTAAGAGGTCAGGAGAGTTAGGTTAACTCTGCACCTGTATTTGCTGAGTCTCTGTACCCATTTCCTCATGGAGAGAAGAAAATAACTCACAGGGCAGGTGCTGGGATGAGTAGGTCCACAAGTACAAAAGGCCAAATTGTCAATCAAACTCACATGGAAAAATAAATCTGACTTAACACCGAGCTTTGCAAATGATTAGCAAAGAGCAAAAAGCAGCTACTGCACATACCACATAGATATTTAGGAGGCCCTGAGTCCCCATTTCTGCAATGGGACATGACGGCCTAGCATGGGCTGCAAGTTTAGTTGGTTTTGAGGTCTTGCAAGTGTTATAACTACTTCCACCTTTAGGTGTGGCTGCATCCCATTAATCCACACAGTACAGATTTGCTTACAAAAAACAACTCATACACCCACCCCCAAAATATTCCTTAGTTTAGTAATCAGTTCATTAAAACTACAAGACCCACTTTTATCTTCAAGCTTATAAACTTTACCAGCCAATGCACACAAACGGCCTGCAGTGTCCCAGAGTAAGGATACCCACTATTAACCCTTTCTTTCTTAGTAGGATTCAATCCACAGAGGGGCAAGTCGTTGGACACCCATCTTCCCACTTTTTAATCCCTCCATGTTCCTATTTAACCATCTAATCCTATATTCTAAATAAACATTCATCTAAAATTCCTTCCAATTTATTTTACCCTCCTTGCAAGAATTTTACAGGTAAATTGTATTATAATGTTATTATGGAAATATATGTCATAGGACCTCTTCACTGAGGAACTCAGGCCTTTAGGGGCTTAATCCCACAAACACTGTGATTACAAGGGATTTCACAAGGCAGTTTATATGAAGAGATGATAGATATGTAGCTGGGAAGATACATAGATAGGATAGATTAGATAGATTAGATAGATAGATAGATAGATAGATAGATAGATAGATAGATAGATAGAAAGATAAATTAGATAGTTTTATCACTGATGCTATCCAAAAATTCAGTAGCATCTCAGATGCATATAGGGCTCATAAAAAATTGTGACACTAACATGTAAAACTTGCTTGAACTACTTCAAACACATTATTTAACTTTGATAATTTTTTGCCTTTTTCACCTACACTTGTTCCCAAATGCTTCGCAGTTGCTCATTTCCCCACTCTAGCAAATTTCATTTTCTGCCACATCCCCATCACCCTGTAATTCACTTTCTATGCCCTTAAACGACCACCTCTGCTTTAAACACCATTAAGATCAGTTTTAAAGTATTAAAATATTCATAGGAATAGAAGCATAATATCTTTCATACCAGGTAAGTTCTCTAACAATGGCCATAATTAAGAAGTCAGCTAGAGGAGGTTCTAAGGAAATTAGTTTTAAAATAGATGGAAATAATTAATCAGTAAAAACAAATACCTGGTGAAAAGAGAGAGAAACAAATACTCTGGTGATTAGAAAAGAACAATTAAAGCAAGATTCAGGACAGTGACATACATACAGTGTGCATACTGTACTGGTAATCTCTCCTTTCTGGCCTTTGAAGAGCTAAATGGAGCATAAAGCAATCTTTCCATGATTCGAATACAGTATAAGCATGCTGAATGGAGGGTAGCAGTACAGGACAGCCTGTAGAGGCTTTCAGTTAAAGGAAAATTATAGGAGCTTACATACCTAGTGGGGCTGCTAGGGGGTCTCAGAGCCATGAATGTACTTCAAACACACAAGGAAATATTGAGAGTGCATTGTTAAACTCAAATACAGGTACAGAGCTAGGGTTGGATTAGGTAAATTTTGGAAACAGTAAAAGATAATAAAATAAGGACTAACTTGTGCCAGGTGTGTGTTTCTTTAAAAACTGTTTTAAGCTCTATCACATTCATGTAAATAAATTAATATTTTTAACATTGAGTGAAATTATGGGTACAAATCCGGTTACCCATGCCTCCGAGAATCTCAACTGTTCAAATTGCCATTGAAATAACAGAGGCAATGAACGTTGCTGGGAACAGTACATCTAAACTGCAGCTGTACCCACCCATTTACCTTCTTAGTCATATTAGTTTCCAGCATATAAAACAACTTATTTCGCATCCTTGCCCTTTTGCTATCCTCTCTCCACATGTTAACTTTGTTCACAATTCCCTGCATCTGTACACAGCTTGCACGTAAAAGGTACACAATAACTAAGAGTTGAATGAATGGACTGTAGGCTAGTCCATAGGATAATAAGAATATGCCTATGTATCCCAGATGTTGCAATCTCAAATACTTAAAGCAATGACACCATTCGACTTCAATTTCCAAATTCTCCATGACTAACACCCTGTTGTCCGTTTCCATCTTGAGGCTCCTTGTACCCTTTCTCAGGCTTACTCTCACTCCAAATTCAAGTAAATCTCTTCTACTATTTCTCTCATAATCAAAAATAATTTGAATCACCTAGAATGCCATTAACTACGCAATACATAAGTAAAGTTTCCTTGTAATCACATTAAAGAACATCTTCCTATTTCCTGTCGACCACCAATCAATTTAGAAGTTTTGAGGAAACATCAACTAGTGTGAGCATCATATAATACACTGGGGACACTGGAAGAAATAGATAACCACATTTACCAAGATCAAAGTAACATGAGCAGTGAGGTTTATGTCTGACAAAGTAAAGTGCTATTAGCTCATCTTCCAACGGCAAATTATAGTTCTAACAGTGATCTTGAATTCTAACCTTGAAAAGTCCCCGCTATCTGATTTTGAATTCTTTTGCTTTCTTCCTCATACATTTTTCATTTAAAACCTGTATTGCAGGATGTTAACTTGCCTATTCATACCTTTGTATATGACTACTAACCCCACTCATTTTTATCATGGAAACAATAGTAGACTGATTCATTCTCACCTAACTTCCAATTTACTTTCCCTTAATGATGTAAACTGAATGTCTGTGTCCCCCGCCAAATTCATATGTTGAAACCTATCCCTCCAATGTGATGGTATTTGGAGGAGGGGCCTTTGGGAGATGATTAGGTCATGAAGGCAAAGGCCTCATGAATGAGATTAATGCCCTGATTTTAAAAAAGAAAAAAAAACCCAGTTTTGCTTTCTGCCTTGAACCATGTAAGGACACAGAGAGAAAACAGCCATCTATGAACCAGGAAGCGAGCTCTCTCCAGACACAGAAACTGCTGGCACTTTTATCCTGGACTTCCCGGCCTCCAGAACTGTGAGAAATAAATTGCTGCTGTTTATAAGCCACCCAGTCTATGGTATTACTGTTACAGCAATCCAAATGGACTAAAACATTTAAAAATGCAGAAAAAGACAAAATCTGGCATGATCCCTACAGATAATATCTGAAATATCAGAGTAATGTCTACGAATTACAATTTTTATATTTAACTTTTATTTTTTATTATTAAAAATTATTGGGGAGACACTGATCAACAAAGTCCAACAAGTTTCAAGTGTATGATTCAACAGTATGCCATATATGTATTGCATTGTATGCTCATCACCCAAAGTTAGATTTCTTTCTGTTAACACTTATTTGATCCCTTTTACCTGTATCCACCTTTCCTCACCTCCCTTCCCTCCAGTATCCACTAGTCCACTGCCCATGTCCATGAATCTCTGTTTGTCCCTGAGGTTTAGGACTCAGATTGCCTTAACAGCACATTAAGCTGTAACTGTTCCAACCTCTTCGGATCAATGTTCTGAGCCAGAAAGAGTCATATAGGCTTTTCTCTCTTCAGACCCTTGGACGATGTAATGCGGAATATAAATTCTGACATAGAAGATGAGTGTTTGTATACTGTAGGCTTGAGTCTAATGACAACAAGACAAGAATAGAAAAAAATAAAGAGAAAATAAAGAGCCTTTTCAGAAGCATCTGGCGGAGGGGGAAGAAGACTGTTAGAGAACACATGAAGAAACGTAGCATGCTCTATGTGACTGCTACACAGTCAGAAGAACTTGACAGATACTGCAAAGGGCCTGGGTGAATTCAGTGGACTTGTACCAAATGCTTTCTAAGCTCTAAAAACTGGGATACATTTCAAGTCAGTATTTGGGGAAAAACTTCAAGAACCAGTATAGACAATGACAGGGAATAGGTATTCCAGAAACATCATTTATCGTCAATTTTCCTTTTATAGATTCTGTTTCAAGGTCAAGCCTAAGAACTCTTTGCCTAGTTCTATCTAGGTCCCAAAGATTTCTCCTAAGTGTGTTTATAGAAGTCATAAGCCCATGGTTCATTTTGCACTGCTTTTGTATAAGATGTGAGATTTAGTTTAGGATTTTATTTTTGTTTTATTTTATTTTTTGCCTATGGATGTCCAATTGGATGTCCAACACCATTTGTTGAAAGGCTTTCTCTCTCCCATTCTCTCTCCTATCAAGTTGCTTTTGTTCCTCTGTCCCAAACTAATTGGTCATATTTGGTTTTTTTATTTCTCTATTTTGTTCCATTTATCTATATTCTGCCCCTACATCAATATCACACTGTCTTGATAACTATAGCTGAATAGTAAGCCTTAACAATAGGAAGAGTGATTTCTCCTGATTTCTACCTCTTTAGGCTATTTTAGGGCTTTTCCTTTATAATATAAATTTTACAATAAGCTTGTCTATCTCAACAAGAAAACTTGCTGAAATGTTGATAGAAATTGTGTTAAACATATTAATCAATTTAGGGAGAATTTGACATCTTCACTATGGTCCATCTGAATATATAAACTTTTAAAGCATCAACTCAGAAATTCATTAATAAAATGCATAGGTACATTATAGAATTAACAAGATAGATAAAAATTAATATTCTTAATAGATAAAACATTCATATAAATCAACACTATTATTCCAATATATAAAAAATGAAACTTGAATAGAACATCCACAGAAGAAATTTTAAAAGCCCAACTGTACTAATAATCAAAGATACAAATAATAATTATACCTACTAAATTGACATATATTTTAAAGAAAAACACTCAGGGCTGAGTGATAAAAATTAAGTGAGGCAAGCTTTCAATCATTGTTAGGAAGAGTATAATTGGTATAAATTTTCTGCAAAGCCATATGAGAATATCTATCAGGAACCTTAAAAAGGTATTCCCTTTATCCCAGTGTTTTCATTTTTATAGAAAATTACGTTAATGAAAATAATCAGAAATGCTATCTACATTTATATACAAAAATGTATGCATTAACTGAAATAGTGAAAAGGAGAGAAAAAATGATAGGAAATCATTAAACTATGGAATAGCCATATGGTACAGTATTACGCAGCTGTTAATAAATTATGTATTTGAACAATTTAGTTACATAATTCTTCACCATGTGGTATGGAGCAAAAAAAGTTATATACAAATATGTTAACATAATATAACTCCAAAAATCTTTTAAAGAATATTTTTGAATGGAAAAATAAACTTTGAGAAATTACAAAAATAATGACATTTGTAAACATTATAAATTTTGAATAATTTTTCTGCTTTATATTTCTCTGTATTGTCTGCCTTCTCTACCATAAACATGTATCAGTTTTATAATCAAAAATGTATTCATTAATAAAGTACCAACCAATTTTAGTCACAGGCCTAATTTTCCTAACTCAGACTGTAAGCTGATGCAGCACTGGCCTACTTATGAAGTCCTTCTGAGGGTTGGTTATATGGTAGCAGGAGAGTCTGAGACCCTGAAAAGATAGAAATATTCTTTTCCTCAAAGACATTTCAAGAATAAAATGTCTCACTAAAACTGAAAACAAAGACCAGAATGAATAATGAAAATAATACTAATGTTAAGAGTTCCCTAGCAGAGAATAATGTCTTTTTTCAGGATACTGTGTACCTGGACCCTCTTCACTCTGCGTACTGTTTCCAGAATGGAATCCATGCACATGTCCCAACACTGGAGAGCGCCGGAAGTGGGGTGAGGCACACACTAAGCCACACCTGCACTCTAAGTGGAATCTGAGTCATATGAAGACTGGTGGCTTGTTCCATAAATGTTTTGTAACTCTGCCAGAGAGGTATAGTGGGCTATTAGTTTTTTGGGTTTTTTTAAATCATATATATGCAAATTATACCAAGAAGAAAACTTGAAGCACATTTCAAAGCATTAAAAGTTCAGGCTTTGTTAACATCATAACTGTATTCAACAATTACTTTAGCTTAGCAACCTAAAACAACACACTTTTAAATTTAAAACAAACTTTTTTAAACAAACAGACCATATCAATTTATTGCCTTTGAATGATACTTATGATTAGATTGACCATATAATTTATCATCTAAACCAGGACACTTTTGAGTGCGAGATGGATGTCATTAATAGTTAGGCTGGGACAATAAATGTAAACTAGAACCCACTGGGTAAATCTGGATGTATGACCAATGAGGAAACTTTCAACCAACCATATCCCATACATGGCTCAACTTCATATAGAAGTTAGGTCCGCATTTAATTAATAATTGTCAACCAGTGCAATCTACAAAACTGACAGAGAAATTCTTAACAATAACAACAGTATTTTACTGGGAAATGCTATGATTTTGAACTGGTAACTTTGGGTCTAGGGCACACACACAAAGATGAGCAAGAATATCCACATTAAGTTTAAGGCAATATATAATAAAAAAAAAAAAATCTACAGCAGAAATAGCATCCCCTGCATGGTTCCATTTAGGTGGTTTACCTTTCATGGGCCTTCTCAACTCTCACGACCTTCACCGCATTTTCTCCCAACATTCGATTCTATGGACAGACCCTGAAATCCCTCAAACTCCAAAATACTGCATTTCAATGTTTTCTAACAATAAACACTTAATCTCTCAAATCCTTCTGCCTCACTGAAACCTTCAATAGTTTGAGCATGTTCTTTCCTTCAAGTCATTAGTTCCTCTTGATTTCTCATCCATTCCTGGGCACCATGGTATATGTGCTAGGGGGATAATTAATGGTAGCTACTGTAACAGACAATTCCAAAATCTCAGTGGTTTAAAACAATAAAAGGTTTTTCTTGCTCAAAGTTAATTGCAGGTTGGGGAGGTCTGTGGCAGAAACACTAGAATCCAGAGGCCGTCCACTCTAAATACATGACCTCTGATATTTTTCAGAAGGAGAAATTAGAAAACCAAAATTTTGCTAGAGATATTTTTAAGGGCCAGGGCAAGGGTGAATGACATCACTTGCACCCATGTTTCACTGGCCAGCACTGAGTCATTTGACCCTTAACTAATTTCAAATAAGGCTAGGAAAAGTGGGCCTCTTGTGTGTCCAGGAAGAGGAAAGAAGATTGATGAGCATGTAGCCAGGTCTCTGTCATATAACTTTAACTTGCAATACAGTTAACTCTCTCGCCATTTGTCTCCTACAGCTATTCAGAACATAGCTAGCTTTTGGGGGACATGATTCATCCCACAACAAAAGACTAGAAACTTAGGGTAAAGGCAGGTTATGGTCCCTTCTCACCAATTCATAAACAGACTTGAAAGCTGCACATACAACTAGACAATGCTCAAAGCAATAGGGTCAAGTGAGCAGATGGAAGTAAAAGCAACCTCACCAGTATTCAAAGAAATACAAATTTTAAAAACAAGACACTATTTTCACCTATAATATTAACAAAGACTAAAAGATAATACTATATAATAAAGGAGATGCAGTTAAATTCAGCCCGAGGGAGGTGGCTGCAGTGCTGGAGGGGCATGCCCAGATGTACAATCATCCTAAAGGGCAATTCAGAAATAAATATCACAAATATTCATTTAAATCATTCGATAAATATTTATTGAATATTTACTAAGCATTGGGCACTGTTCTAAATCTTCTAATCTAGTAATTCCACTTTTGAAAATGTATCCAAAGAAAATTAGTGGAAATGCAGACATATTTATGTACAAGGAATCTACCACAGTGTGACAATAGCCTAACAATAGGGAAGTGATTAAATAATTTATGCTATGTCTACCTAAATATCTAAAAAGATACAGAGTGATAAAAGAAAAATTTTAAGTATAGTTAAGGTCTAAGAAAATTCTATTAGTATAATTTTGTGGAAGAAAAATAAAAAGATGCATTTATAATGATACCAATTTCCATTTAAATATCTATATTCAGCCAACATATATTTACTATCAAATATGTGCCAGGATTTATAAAGAGAGAATCTATAAGATTTCTGGGTGAGTAAAAATAAAGGTCAACTGATTTTTTTTTCCCATTATTGTTTCTCTATTTCACAGAAATTGCTGAAGAACAGACCAGCATACAGTAGAGTACTTTGTGCTATAGTCATGAATAAAAATGTGCCCTAAGATATAATGGAAGAATAGAAGTGAGCCAAAAAAAGTGTAATTTCAGTTTCAAGTACATTCTGTCTAATAAGAGGTGGAAATTTGGATTTGAATTCACATTTGCATTCACCTGTGAGGACAGACAGGGCCTTCGGAAAAAAGAAAGGCTACTGTGAGTCTTTTTAAATTATGAATGGATAAAGACAAAACTCTGCTCAAATAGAGCAGTTTGGAAAATCTGAGGCTGAAGATCTGAAAAGATTAAGTGAGAAAGAGAGAGGGCAGCATTTTGCAGGAAAGAGATTGCTTTTGAGAGGTTAAGGGTTGAAACTAGAGGAAAGGAGAACAATGAAGGGGATATTTATTAATTATTTGGGTTGTTTTACACCCTTGTTTAAGAGGATGATGAACAGGGGATGGATGGGCAGAGGGTGACAGAGATCTTCACCAAGACTAGAAGCAATTCTGGGCTGAGATGAGCTCCCTGGAGGCCCAGGCAGCCACATAAATACGGCCCAGAGTTGGAGCAGGCCTGCCTCTGATGGAGCCTGGCAATTTCTGGACCATGCCTTCAGCACAGATACCAGTGTTCTTATAAGTGGTGGCAGTGAAGGTTTTCCAAGTAACTTGTGACCGACAGGAATGGATGCTTGGGACATGAAGCAGAATAGGTAAAAACAGAGGTGATGGCATCTGGTGTCTGTGTCAAAATAATGAATGAGGGCACTTTGCAGTAGGCCTGAGACTGCTATCACACAAGGAGAGGCTTATAGCTTTATGAATAAGACATAAATATTTTATAGTCAAAAGCTAATAAAGTCAAGGAACATGAGTTCATAGTTTCCTTAATTTTTAATGTTATCCACATCTTCCACCACAAAAATGTTATGTCTTTTAGAATCAGGAAAAATAATTTAACACTCCCTCTATGCTGTCTTATTTTCCCCACTGAGAGCAAAGACTATTTAAAGAATTTCACCCCCATTCTCTCCTCAGGCGCCCCTCACCAGAGAAACATCCTTAGGAAGGTAGGTCACCAATCGCTTTCTTATGCTCACACCCAGTGGGTACTATCCAGCCATTTGCTTGTCTTCTTAGTTACACTGTACGCTGCTGACCACCCCCTTCTTGAAACATCTTCTCCGCTGATGTCCCTGACTGTACTCCCTAACTCTCCTCCTGCTGCTCTATCTGCTCCTTGTCCATCTTTTGGAGGCCTCCTCCTTTGAACTGTCTCTTCGAAGCTGGTGTTTTCCCAGAGCTCTGCACTGGGTAGTCTTCACTTCTCCTACACATTCTCCCTAGGCCATTCCATCCACAGAAACCTTTACACGCTTATAGCCTCGTTTACTTCAAAGTCTACAGAGCCTAGAAGAGCTCCTCAGACACTGGAGGTGTATAATAAGCAGTTGCTCACCTATCGTATTTGACCTTGAGAAGACCACTTTTAACACCATCTTCCCTATACGACAAAATAATTTTCAATAGTCATCACAAAATAATTAGTAGTAATCATTTTCTTAATTGACTTAATATAAAAACAATACACAATAAATAAATTTCAATTTTTCAAAATTATTTAATTTTAGTAAAATATTTCTTATATGAACTAAAATTCAGACTTAACAGTTTTACACTATTTTACACTGAAAACAAATAAAAAACTCCAAGTGTCAAATGGTGTGATAGCCCAAGTTCTGTTTCTTCATCCTCATAATTCACTGTACTAGCAGAGCTTATTTCTAATCTACTGTTCAAATGCAAAAACATGTAGTATCACAGAGGATGTAGACAAGACCTGCTGTGGAAGTGAGCTCAAATGATTCCAAACAATTATAAACTCTTGAAACAAAAACATGTGGTTGAGTTCCCATGTGTCAGGAGCTGAATATAATATGAAGGTCTCTGAACTACCCTCCCCATGTAGAAGGCAGTGTTTATAAAAACATAAGAATAAAAAGGTGCTTCTTTGAAGCTTATATTGTTAAAATGCAATGGAGAATGCAGCAATTGTTTAGAATTTTTACTAACAAAAAAGTTTTTCAGAAAGAAATATTTCTGGTATTGTAGCTCATGAAGATAATAAAAAGAAGACCAGCTCTTTTTAGTTTTATTCTATACAGACTATGCACCATCTTACTGCCTACGCCCCGGGGTGGCTGCTCCCACCACCCCACTGTTAGTATGGTATTGACAATAGATATTTGTTGAATAAATGAATACATTTGTTACCTGATTCTAAGACTGTTTCTTCAGTCAGACTTCTTTAAATTCTAGCCCTATATTTCTGTCACCTGACTTGACCTGACTATCCCAGAGAAACAGATCTCTGGCCCCAAAAGTACTCATTTTTCTGTCCACTGAGTAGTTCAAGCCAGAAACTTCAGATACCTGTCTCCCTATTCCTCCCAACCAGATGCATAATCTGTTTATTCTATCTCTTAAACATTTCTAGAATCCATTCTCCACCTCTCCGTTCTCACAAGCCTGGTCTAATTCAGCACTTGTTCATACTGCCCAAGAGGTTAGTTAAAACACTAACCTACTCAGACTCTCTACTTCAGCCTTTCCTCGCTCTAATCGCCTTGGACTTCCCAAAACTCCCCATCTTTAAAAGAAGATTTAATCCCAGTTATGAACTATTACTGTGAGGATTAAATAACCTGTATGGAGGGCCCCGTACAGTGTCTGGCTGTATGATGATGTTCAAAAGCAATTTAGTTTTCCTTCCTAAAATATTGCTTGGCACTCTACCGCCTCCCAAAGCTGAACATTTTGAGAGAAAGCAATTATATTTTGAGACTGAATTAATGAAGCATCATTTTATATGCATAAAAAGCCAAATTATGCAGATAATTTCAGTTGTATAAATGAGACCTAATTCAAAGTATTCCCAAACTCATTTTTATTATAGCAACAAACACTTACTGATCATTACAAAGAGACTAAACAAAGTAAGGTCTGAATATATTGACACAGACATGTATGGATACAAGAGAACATCTATGCTCTCAAGGACTTCGTAATTCTGTATACACATATAACTCCTAGTGATGACGGATAATACATGACGACTGCTAAATAAATATCACAATCATCCACAAGAGGGAGAGAGGAAAAGAGGAGACAACCCAACAAACTATGGCAAGCAAAATAATGTGAGACGGAAAGAAACCAAGATGTGTCTTAAAAGAAAGCTACACAGCTATAAACAAAAGTACGAGGTTATGTTTAAGTTTCAGAGTAAAAAAAAAGTCAAGTGCCATTTTATTTTCAAATGTATCCTGCAGTCAGAAAATAAAGAGTAGAATGATTCTTATAATAAGACAATCACCAACTTAGGTATCCATAATCTTTGACTATAATGCTCCTTTAAGAAACGCTTAGTAAAATTACTGTTTACTTCAACTGATGAAATTTTTAAACCATCATTAATTTTCACAGTAACCATTGTTTTATGACTTATGTAATTTATTCAAACAATGTTGCACAAGTTTTTGGAACTAGGGAATCTTCTTATAAAACATATTAATGTGTATAAAAGGAAAGTAAATTAAAAAGTTTACTAGCACCAGGAGGATCCTTATCTTCTCTCTGCATGTCAAAAAACTTGACAGAAGTCTTCAATCTAGCTAGTAAGCACTTCACTGATTAAAAGCTAATTTCCATTTTTAAAGGGCAAAGTCATATTTCTGATCCTGTGTTTCCTTCTAAAAAGAAACCTAAATACTGCCTGAGTTAGCATGGGGTGCCATAACACAGCATCACAGAACGGGTTGCTTAAACAACAGAAATTTATTTTCTGAGTTCTGAAGGTTGAGAAATCCAAGATCAAGATGCCAGCCTACTCAGTCTCTGGTGAGAGTCCTCTTCCTGGCTTGTAGATAGCCACCTTCCCTCTTACATGGTGAACCAGCACAAGCAATCTAATGTCTCTTCTTACAAAGACACTAATCCTGTCAGATCAGGGCCCCATCATTTGACCTAACTTACTTCCTCAGTCCAAATATAGTCACACTGGGGGTTATGGCTTCAACACACAATGTTGTATACAATTCAGTCTACGGCAGATGTTTCTCCTCTGATTTCTCTCCAGCATAATCAGTGACACAATACAAAACCTGGACTGAAGATTCCAGAATACCAGACAAGTTGCCACCCTTCTGTGTACCCAACGCATCCTGTGCATGCTCGTAAAGTATCCCTGACTTTTATTTAAATTTTTACTAGTTTCTGTATTTTCTCCAACATTATATAGGCCACTAGGTGACGAGAACTCTTGCTTCCTGGTGTCTGTACCCTCACACTTAGCAATGAAGGGGTGTTAACAAAACTGGGTTTTACAAATATTAATCTAGCTCAAATGTGTAGGACAAATCAAAGGGGAAGTATTAGTTTCCTATTGCTGCTATGACAAATTACCACAAACCGGCTGGCTTTGAACAACATAAATGCATCCTTTTATGGTCCTAGAGATCAGAAGTATGAAATCAGTTAGAATTGGCTGAAACCAAGATACTACCAAGGTCATACTTCCACCACAGGCTCAAGAAGAGGACTGTTTCCTTCCCCGTTTCCAGCTTCTAGAGATGTATTCCTAGCATTCTTTGGCTCAGGACCCCTTCCTCCATCTTCAAAGCCTACAGGGTAGCATCTTAAAATATCTCTCCTTCTGCTGAAATAGGCACATTGCCTTCTTCTCTCTTCTGTGTTGTAAAATCTTCCTCTGCCTCTCTCTAACAAGGATCCTATGATTACACTGGGCCCACCCAGGTAATCCAGGATAATCTCCCCTTTTCAAGATCCTTAACTATTCACATCTGCCAAATCCTATTACCATATAAAGTCATATTTGTTTGTTCCAGGGATTAAGACCTGGATAGACTAGGAGCCATCAGTCAGCCTACAAGCAGGTAGAATGGCAACAGATCTGTTAAGAAGCCATTTCATAACATCTGCCAGATGCTTCCCAGTTAGCTGGACTTCTATTCTAGTCCTGGATTTCACAACCAGGGCTGTATACGTCATATGACTCCCATATCCCAATGTAAAACCATAAATCCTTTGACAATATTTGGTCTAACCACCTGTGCTAAGTGATTTGAAACTCTGATCAATGATCCAATGAATTTATTCCATAAGGCTAATTTCTATCAACCAGATTAATTGTTACAAAAATTAAACTACTTTTCTTAAACAAAACTTTTTTGGTTGAATTATGTGGGCATTTACTTCAACTCATTACTTGGCTTCCCAACAGATTAAAAGAATTCATCATTTTAACCCAAATGGGAATCGAGTCAATTTCCATTTTGTTCAAGCCTCAGACATAATTGACACACCATGAACCATACATAATACTAAGAGTAAAGCTGGGTATTCAAGTCTGCAGAAAATAACCAAGTGGCTTTAGATATTTATCTAGAGGTGATGACATATGGTTCCTGTCAAAGGGAAACTCCAGGGTAGAAGTGTTTATCTGTACCATTGACAAAAAGATCTTATAGGACCCATATAAAACTGAGTTTCTTAATTATAGACTAATAAAAAGTCTGCTGGCACGGTAGACAAGTTTAATTGCTCATGAGAGGATGCCACTGGAGGACAAACAGACCATGATAGAAAAGAGAGAAGGGACTTTGAAGGGTTCATCCCAATAAACAACAAACACTACAAGGCTCACAAATCCGTCTGCCGAGGAAGAACTGTTCTCAATGTGAACTGTGATCCTCTTATATCATACTGAGATACACTTACTCTTTCAAGTTTGCTGCCTTTCAAACAAAAGCAGAATTAAACCTTTTGAGGTCGCCACATGTTATCTATGATTAGCCTCGCTTGGTGCTGAATGGCCTATTTATCTGTTGCTTTTAATCAGCTCACAAATGACAAAAAGATGAACACAAAACACACATACACATACACTGGCCTCTTATCGGAATGGACAGATGCAGAAACATACATCCCAGAATAAATTAGAGCAAAATGAGCACAAAACAATACAAGCCTGGGGGCAGGGGGATTTCAGATGCACTACAGAATGTGTTGTCATTAAAAATGCCAGGACTCTGCCCCGGTACTCTTTGGAGGGAGAAGAACACATTTACAGACTCTAAAGTTTGGGCGAGACCTGGCGCAAGGGGTATACGAGTCTCCCAGGCACATGAGCAGCTGAGTCCTCTGGAATAGGCAGCTCTACTCTTGTAGTATTATCTTTTGTTCTTGACCATGGAAGGAAGTAAAGAAGGAACAACCTAAGTAAGAGAAGCCTCTGGAATAAGTTTCATCTCAAAGAAATCACAGCTTTCAATTTTTGAAAAGAAAACACTAAAAACAATTGATTTTCTTCTCTTGCTATTCCAAAAGCATTTTTTACCAGTCTCATTTGGTGTTGAAACATGATTTCCCGTCAGCCATCTGCCTGTTAACATCCACAACATCAGGCAAACACAACAGGTGGGAGAAAGCAGAAGCAAGCACAGCAGTGCAAGGCCTCCCGTTCACAAGGTAAGAGCCTGTCTAAAAATTTTCCATGCTCCTCAAACAGAAAATTGGAGAAGTTCATCAGACAACATCTATATGTTAAATCACTGTGGTCGTAGAAAACCACTGTCTTTGATATGCTATTGATACTATCTCAGAAAGGAGGAATAGTTCTCAGGCTCAAGTAAATAATATAGGCTGCTTCCGGGACTGTGATTCTTTTTCTGTCAGTGGATGCCCTGAAATATAACACCAGTTACAGGACCTGATCGGCTTCTTCCACCGTCTCTACAGAGAAGAGCCTCAAATATATTTTTGTAAGATGTTTCATTTTCCGATGTCACTTTTATTGTCTGTTAATGAGTACTGCTATTCAAAATATCATTAACTCTTTTTAATGATATAAACTATGCACCATGGGAAAGCAGAATAACTGAAGTCAAAACACTTTGTCATCCTTTCTTTTTAAAAATTCTCTGCTTCCTGTCTTATCACTAAATGACATAAGCCCCTTGAAGAGGGATAGCTTTATGCTTTTTAAAATTTTTTTGCTCACTGAATCTAGCCCAAAGTAGACTCATTTAAAAAAAAAAAATTGTTAGTGAAATTATTTCAAGTCAAGAGCTCTGCCATGTAATATAATACTGATACACATGAATAATATTAAATTATATAATTCTAGAGCAAGAAGCAAGTCTAGGTGTTGTTCGGTTCAAACAACTCATTTTATAAACGAGAAAACTGAGGCCCTAAGATTTGAAGTACAAAATTTACTAAGATGACTCGGTCTGCCAATGGCAGCATACTGATTCTGGGCTTGTGTTGCTCGTATCACTTCCAGCATATCGTACCATTTTAGACACCACACCAAAAAGACTGATAATCTAAACTGTATCCAGAAGAATGAAGCATCTTGAGATTATCTCTTGCAATAATTGCTTAATGAACTGGACTGTAAAATCTAGAGAAGAGATGGAATGTCTGTCCTCAAACACTTGAAAGCTCATCATATCTAAGAGCTTGTTATTGCTGGGAATGCAAACAGGATCAATAATTGATCTATCAATTAGACTTGAGTTACAATAGAAGAGGTGTTTTCACAAAGCAATGACCTCTATGTTCCTAAATATTTTCAAGTACAAGCTAGATGTCAAATGTCAGAACCAAATGGCTAACAACTGAAGCCAGGCTCTGTGCTAGAGGATTCATATCCAGCTCTTCTACATAATACCTAAAGGTAGGTATTAGCCCCACTTTATAGCTAAGAAACTGAGATTCGGAGGTTAAGTAGCTTAGCCGAGGTCACGCAACTCATAAAGGACAAGAATCATAAAGAAATGTCTGCAATTTTAGAGATTATTAAGCAGTTTACAAGTATGAGGACTACCACAGCTCCTGACTCTTCTGTACCAGTCTCACCAGGATTGGGTACTTGGGATTAAACCAAAGAAAGCAGCAGGTCAATCCCATCCAATGCTAAATATCGACATTGGACCAATAGTTAGCTAATCCGCAAAGGAACGCTCAAACAATAAGTGGCAAGACCAGCATTCAAACCTACATCTCTGACACTCCAAAATCCAGCCTTCCTACGACACTGGGTGGCTGCAAGGGCTCCTGTTGGCTCTAAGATTCTTCACGTTTGAGATTACTCTTTCAAGATAAAAATATAACCTTTCTCCCAAAAAGATTTAAAAACTGCCAAAAAAAAAAAAAACTCACAACACTTAAAAATCTCGAAAATCTTAGGAGTTACTATGATTCAACGTACATTGACAACAGATAACTCTGTCTCCAGTACAAGTCTCAAGCAACAAGAGTTTTTTTTATGGTGCCCCTATCAGTCCAACATTCTTGGTTATTTACCAGGTTTTCAAAATTACAGAGAAAAAATACTAAGAAAGTACTCATGGCTGTGTTTACACACTTAATTTCCCACTTAATAGTATATTTTTATTAATCATGTTACCAGATTTCCCTTCCCTGAACTGAGAGGGAATAGTAAAATCAACTTTGTTTGCATCAGACCTCAGCTACAGTCTGTTATTGACTCATCCTCGAGACAGCTCATGGGACTGAGAGGCTTCAGTAGCAATTACTTTTCTCACTGATTCTCCTTGTTCTGGATTTATTTTAAGACTAAAAAGAAGTCGTTTACAGATTAACATTTGATTTTATCATAATAATCTGAGCCACTTCACCTGTCCTAAGAACTTTCCTAACGCATAGAAAATATCTTTGTCTGTTTCTAATTATAGTCTAAACTTTCCATACGATTTTCAAGTAATTTGTATAGAAAATAGGATGGCATCCCTTTATATCTCCTCTGCAAACAACGGAGAAATCTGGAAATCAACTTTTTTTGAGCCACAGCCCTCCGTGAAAATTAATGAAAGTTATGGGTTTTGTTCCCACAAAAATTCACATCAAGACATACACACGAAATCTTGGAAACAGTTCTTATAATGCATCAAAATTTCTCTTCACATAGAATGAGAAGAAAAATCGCGAGCTGAGTTTCCATTTTCTGACAACTAGCACGGGCGGCTGTCTCCATCCTCTTTCCCAAAACCTAACATTAAAAAAAAAAAAAAAAAACTCTAACCATAAAATGCCTATATCTACCCACGCCGCAGGAAGAGCTGCTCTCTGCCCCGCCCACCAGACTCTTAAAAGTTTATACATAGGGTCAGTCACCTACGCCATCCAGACGTCTCACCACCTTCCTCACTCGAGGCCGCGTTTTAAAAATGGCGCCCAGAGCGCGGACGGAGGGCGGGAAGGTACCTTATACGGACGGGGCGGGGCTGAGGAGCCTCCAAGTACCCGGATTCAGCTCGCGGGTCACCTGCTGCCTCGTCCGCTGCGTGACCACCTACAACGACCACGCGTGGCATCTTTAGAAGCGAACAATAAATAGAATTATTTTCCTTCCTATTGGAGGATGATCAGCGCTTATGTTTAACTCTTCATTTCCATGATTCCAATCTTTCCACTAGTGAGCCTCGTTATGAGCGATAAGCAATGGCCATAATCACACTGCATTTTCACAGACTTTAGGTTGTCACAATAAGAAAATTCTTGACCTTTTAAGAGCAATTCTCTTAAAATAGCAAGAATAATTATATGCATATATAAACCCTATTGCGTTTTCTAAAGAAAGCAACATTCCTGGTTGTGGGATCCTGGGTACCATTAGGAAGCTGGTTCCTGTTTCCTTGTGAGTGGTTTTAAGGAAGGAACTTAATTAATTTGTTTATCCTTGTTCTGGTTCAAAAATGTCGCAAGGTTCTCATTTGGTGGAAGTTCTCTCCTATCCTCTGATTTGTCTCATCAGTTTTACAATTTCGTATCTGCCATATATACCGAGCAACCAAACCAGGAGAACCTTGCAAAATCTTGCAGACCAAGACTCTTGATCATTTGCCATGTGATCAAATTTTCTGTATATCTACGAAAGGATGGGGTGGATAAACTCAAAATATCATCCTATTCCACAAGTACTACAAGATCAGCCACTTCATTGCAAAGTTAACAATACATTCAAATTATAGGAAAGGGAATAAAAAAATGAAAGTTTTGTAATAGTCTTAAATATTGCTCTTCTCCTAATAAATTAGTCATACTTAATACTTTGTAATGCTCTATTAGAAGATAAACCTTGCCTTTCAGGGGAAAGAAAAAATATAATTAGACATTCGAATGAACAATCGTCTCTATTTCTAAAAAGAGCAAAGAGTGACCATAGGCAAGCAGTGCTCAAGAAAAAAACAAACATCTGGACCATGAGAAATTTCTTTTGACTTTTTTAAATTAAAACAGAAGGATTTGCCACTGCTCAAACTTTGAAAGAAAAGAAAGAAATCTCACCAGCAGAGGGCTCAGAAAGCAGTCAGGGGTATCTGATTGTTACTTAATATAATTCCATGTACAAAATAAAAGGGACTTCATGGAAAACACTTTTGCCTGGAACTTGATATCTTATAAGAGTTGTTGCCTTAAAGGAAAAAAAAAAGGACCAAGTAATTAAGTCTGCCCAATCTTTAGCCTGCCTATCCTAAAATTCTACCCAACACCAGTAGAAGTTAATCTATAAATACAATATATTTAATCTTATTATCAAATGTGTAAACAAACCATCGAGGAAAAAGTATGTAGCTTACAATAAGAGTTCTAATGATTACAACTAAATATGAATTTTTTAAATTTAAAAAAGTAATTAAAGCAACTTCATTAGATGAATTTTTCTCTATAATAGACATTAAAGGAAATATTCAATACAAGGATACTTCATTCTAAAAGACCTTAATTCTTATACTTTAAAAAAGCGTTTACTATATGTTGGCAATAATTCAATCTAAACATATCGATACATTAAATATGAACATTTTCCCAACTCAGAAGAGGTTTGATAGGCTAGATTTCTAAGAAAAACAAACCAATAAACAGACACTTTAAAAATATTTCTAGAGCAGCTGTGAATCTATTAACATATGCTTACTACAGGTACTTATAAGGTGCTTAACCTGATTTGCAGATATTAAATATAATAAGTAAAAAAGCAAAATTGCAGGAATAAAAAAGCAGAGATGTTTTTAAGAGAAAAATTCAAAGTTAATGTTTTAGAAACACTCTAAAGAGGCCTCTTTTGAGAATAGAGGTTGGGAAAGAATGGTGTTGCATTATGATATTTCCAATAATCATAGATCTGGTTTCCGAGGCCAATTCTCAAAAAGTTCATTATATTTTCTTAGCGATTTTGGCCAGAATTAGGACAAATTGTTTCCAGGAGGATGGTAGTGTCTTGATGAGCACCTCCTTGTCTGAACTGCTAAAAAAACATCCTCCTGACACCGTTACCTGGGTGTTAATCTAGTTCTCAACCGCTGCGCTTTTAGAAATATAATGCAACATTTTTTCAAAATTGACACCCCTAAAAATAATAACACACAATTAACATTTATTCATTATTTAAGCAACAATGTACAATCAGAGTGACTTTTAAAAAATTTCAAACATCTAAAGAAAATTATTTTGCCAAATTTCAAAGAAGTTGGAAGGGTTGAATTTTGTCTCTCTGTATGCAAAAAAAAATAAAGCACATGTTTTAATAACTAACTAGGTTCCTTAAGGAAGCTGTTTGCACACTGTGATTATCAGAGTCCCAGGTTTCCAAGGAGGTAAGGAAGGGACCACTCCAGATGAGGGAGGTGGACATACTGAAAGTTAAGGCTTCCTTCTTCCTTCGCTTCATCCCACATTTATCTATGTTATTCATTGGGACCCCACATGGCATTGTGAAAATGAAGCTTTGCTTAAGAACAAAGGAATTTTTTAAGGAAGGCATTAAAGTCATGGATGACCGGGTGACAATGTTTGAGAACGAAGAGAATTAAATAAAAAGGTGATAAAAAGGAGAAATAAATAAATGAAAAACTTGTAAATGTTTTTATTGTAAATGTTTTAAATAAATGAAAAACAGGTAAACTTGAGTACATTAGAGATAACAATTATAAACACAAATTCTTTACCCCCCTCCTCCCATGTGACCATGGCAAACATGAATGACCCAGGATACAGTTCAGTATACACATGTAACCTGAAAACAGGACAGAGGGAGTCAGGGCAAGTATACAAGAGCCAATCTCCTTCAGAACCTCGTTAGCTTAAATCTTTAAAAAATCTGCTAGCCGAGTTATGCAACCCCTTGTTTCCATTACTCTTAGTCTGGGGCACAAATATAATCATGTGCCAGTGTGTGCATAAAACTGCAGGATGATTAAATGTCAGCTATTATTGTTGTTGTTGTTGTTAGTCCCAGAACACCAATCTCATTTAAAACTAATTATATTAAAACAAATTTGGGTATGTTATTGAACGAATCTAAAGTTCAAGTAAATTATAGGATAAAATACCAATCTTCTCGGAAATTTTATACTTGATGAGAGCCACTTTAGTCTACACTCCCAGGCCCCCAGAGGTATAGAGTTGTTCTTCACTACCATTTGGAGTACTTTTTATTGAAAAGCACTAAATCACAGTAAATCTCTATCAAAACATGCCCTGTGATGATGCTAACTGAAATACAAAGTGATTGGCTATTGGTTCCCAACTATTATTCTCCAAAGAGTCAGGTTAATGTTCTTACCTTCTGCATCAGGGAGAGGAGAGGAGAGAAATAAATGAATGCTCAGTGTACATTTATTGTAACAATCAATCTATTGCTATATTTCTAATAGTTGAAAAAAGTTTTTTTTTTCTTTTTTTCATATAGCAACTAGAAGACTGGCTAAAATATATTGTTTCTCATTACTCTTGCAGTAATGAGGTTCTGCATGTTAGGCAATTGAAATTTTTTGACCTTATTTCTAGCATTATGAAAGGGTTTACTGTAATAAATCTCCCTGGACCCTTTATTGGCCAAGACAGCACCTTACCTAGATTGTAGTTGTCTCATCTATACAGGTAAACTTGAGTACATTAGAGATAACAATTATAAGACACAAATTCTTCACCCCCCACCCTGTGTGACCATGGCAAACATGAATGAGCCAGGATACAGTCTCAGAAACTCTTCTTCTCACTGTTTTCCAAGAAACCAAATCCAGTCAATTGGAGAGAGATTGTACATTATAAGATATTTGCCATCTTTGGACTAGATGACCTCCAAATACTCTACAAACTCTTAAGTTTTATAAGTGTTACATTGGACAGGAATCACGAACATACAGCCCTTCTAAAAAAAGTCAGTCCAAGCTTTATTTTCCATATAGACTTTCTTTGGCCCAAACCATTGGCAGGGATTGAATCCAATCAGTCACCCTGGCTACACTTGATAATCAGAGTAGAATGCATAAATCGAAAGTAATTACATACAAGCTAACACAAGGAAAGACAACCACCTTTGAGACCTCTCTCCTGGGAATTAGATCTTCTTTCTTGGGAAGTATGAACAGGAAGTACATGCCAGAAAAAGACTGTCAAGTTAAGATAAGGCTAGATCTCATAAGATATAAAACTAAGCTATCATTTTAATTCCCCATAGAGCTCCTGTATATCCTAGCCAAAAACAAGAATCAGGCCCCAGAGTAATGGGGACACTGAGGTCAGAAAGGTTAAGTAACTTTCTCAGAGTTGCACAGCTTAAGAGTTACGTTAAGCAATGGCTTCTAGTTGTTTCTCAATTTCTGACGTGTTCCAAGTGCAGATTTTGGATTGCAAAAACTGGAGTTTAAAGTTCCCCTCTCTAATTAGCTTAAGCAAGCCTCTTAGTTTCATGTATACTTTATCTAGTGGAAGACTGATAACAGCTCTCTTGAATGTTTTTTGTGAGGATTGGAATTTAGCTGTGGAAAGTAGCACCTGGCACAGTACCTGACACGTGCCCAGCATCTTAAATGTTGTAGCCATTTATAGTGGATCGGGGTAGAATAGAAACAGGTGTGGTAAGAGAAGAGGAGGAGTAAAAAACTGACTTTGAAATTTGTCAGATGGAAGACGGTGAGGATGAGAATGCTGCTACCCAAAACAGGAAACATTCATTTCCATTGCAAAACAACGTATCTCAAAAGAAAACAACATTAAATGAACTATTGGAGAATAGAAACTTTTAAGCCTCATAGACTTTTTTAAACTGTCGTCTATGTCTCTGCCTTTACGTAGGTAAACCATTCAGAACAAATACTTATCTCTTCTCTTCCTTGGGGTCAGCTGGGAAAGAAAATAAGCGGCTTTCCTGAACATTCCATGTCAGCGCTTGATCCGTTTACACTCCTGAAGTTCTTCATTCGATACAACTGTAATCTCTCCTGCCTTAGCGTGAGCCCTTTCCATCTTATTCTGTCCTTAATTGACAGAAAACGTGTTCATTTTTTTGCGAATAAAACTCTTCCTAGATGGTAGTTACTTTAGCCTTCTCTTCCAAAAGAAAACCAGTCTCCATTATTTCCATAGCATCATATTCCAGCTCATTATTCATCATTTATATTCTTTCTCGAAACTTCTTTTTTGTTACATTTATTTTTTTTATAAAAGATGATGATAAAAAAAATTATTTCCTCACCTTGAAAAATCAATGTTCTTATTCAGTTGTTAAATTCTTCGCCCTCCCCATCCAAATGAGAGCAAAACAATTATTTAATCCTGAGATTTCACTCCCTGGGAAGCTTGAATTTTGAATAATTAGCTATTAAATTACCTATGTGCAGAAAGACGAAGAATGTTTGAGAAGGTCTTTTTAAAAATTTTCCCCAGATTTTTCACATGTGAATAATAATAAGACCCTGAGACACTGAAAGGAGGCTGAAAACATTACAGGTGCATAAAGATTAAGTGCTAAAATAAAATTCTTCTTTTAAATCTGGGAACTTTGCAATAATCCCACTTTTTTTTTTTTTTTTTTTTTTTGCTGTCTCTTTAGAAGTGAGCCCTGAGTTGAATACAAAACAAAATAATTGAAGCTAAAAATATTGAACTGCTGGCTGGCATCAATTACCTTTGGAAGCGAGGCACAGGCTGCAGGGTCGCCCTGGGTGTAGGCAGAGGTATTTAGCATTGTCACCACAAGAGGTCGGGCCCCTGAGGCAAGATGGAACAGCTTTCAGTTAAAGAGGTGACTCTGGGTAGACAAATAAACTCTTTCAGACAACAAAAGGAATATACACTACTCAATAACTATGTTCCCCAAAGGCCCACTATAGGAAAATGGAATTTAAAAAAAACTCAGATATTTCTCAGAGAAACTTAATTAAAGTTTTTCTCAAAGGCTGGCCTGGTTTTCAGGGGTGGAGAGTGTAGGAAAGAAGAGTGGTTTTATAAAAACTGAAATTTGTTTCTTTTTCTCAGTCTTTCACCTGGAGCTTAAAAAAAAAGTTGATTTTTTTTTTTTATATCCTCCTGTCTTAGCTTCTAGCACACATAGTTCTCATTAAATTTTAAAAAAAACAAAAAAATAAAAATAATAAAACAAAACAAAAAATACCCTCTTCCTCTGACTGATGGTTTTTGCTTAATTCTTAATCTATGTTTTATTTTCTCGTAAGTGAATGGCATTGCATCCAATACACCCTTCACTGTCACAGCAAATCATCACTTCCTGCATCCCCTTAATGCAGTTAAGGGATGTCAGAATTATCTCAGAGGTGGCAGGTTTTTCTTATCTTCGGATGATAGAACTGTCTCCAGTGAAGAAAACACCTCATAACTGTTTTTAAAGATTCCTCTGCAATATTCAAATAGTTCTGAATCAAAAATAAAAACTCAGCCCCTTTAAAGAAAAAGAAATGGCTAGAAATCATTAGTGGGGTTAGACTCCAAAACTGTGGGATTTACTTATTACATGCTCTATGGCTGTGTCATGCGAAGAACTCTTCACAGAGCTCTGGGCTTCTGAGGCGCAAGGCAGTCTGTGGAGTCCACTGTGATATGTCCAAGATGCTCTCCTGATTGGAAGTCAGATTTGTTACAGGAGAAATGGTACTTCAGGGAAAGTTGATTATTTGCTGTTTGCCTCTTCACAAGAGAGTCAAAAAGCTTGAAGCAGAAGCTTTCCGAGCATCATGTCTTTCTAGGCTGCATCCTATACACATACCTGCAGTGGAGTTTACCTTCTCACAAGCTTCCACTGGCCTTTACACAATGAAAACCACACAGAACCCTCTCTGGGAAAGTAGTGAGGACATCATGTTTCAAGGTTTTCTCTTTCTGAATGTTTCCTTACCCTTCTTCTTAAGCTCTTTGGTTTATCCAATGAATATACTCTTTTTCTTCTCTGCAATCAAATTCAAAAAGAACTAGACATCAATCATTCTTTTAATCAATAAAGGAATTTACTTTAGAAGAAAACGAATATCCTGTTGAGCTCTTCTAGGTATTTATATTTTTAAAAGTCTTTGATACATGAATATACATTGAAAACTTTTCGTTAGAAGGACCCAAGTTCTTTCCCTGAAATCTTTTTGTATCTTCTAATACCAGATTCTGTCCTGGATTAGAAGACAGAAAGGACTCTTCTAAAAAGATGAAGCTGACCAATGGCTCAACTGGGACTCACAAAGACCTCTTTCCCAGCCCAGCCATTCCTTAAAGACAAAGGCATTTGTCCAAGATGAAGGCATCATTCATTTTATATTTCCAACTATAGGGAGTAAGTCCCTAAACCTTTTAAAAAGAATTTCCCTTGTAGAATTAACTTTGTTGAGAGATGGCAAATATCACTTTACTTTAGGCTCCCTACTAAGCTGAACTTCGTGTGTTTGTTTAGCTCCAATGTGTCTCTATTCAGAAAGCCTAAGATATATTTGTCTTGTAACCAGAATAACTATTAAATATATGTAATCACTGAGCATTCCCAAAGCCTCATGGTAGAGCAGAAACTCATCAGATCCACCAGATATAGTCTCTCTTCCCTAGCATAGTAATTACCAACTCCTTTAGCACTAAAGCTCTTATCATTTCCTCCCAGAGATCTACCTCATGATTTGAAAGATTTTTGTCTACATACAGGCACATATTAAGTAATAATTCATTTTCCCTTTTCATTAATCTAAGAAATGCAGCTGCCAATAATCAGAACTCTGGATAGATTGAGATAAATACATTACGACAGTGAATTTATATAATCTCAGCCCAAAGCAAAGAAACTTGACATTTTAATTAGTCTGTGCAACATTATGATGAATGTATAATTTATCTTAGATATTTAGAAACATCAAAAATAGCTCATAGATCCTTATTACCATCTGGCGGACCACCTCCATGTGGACAGAGCTCCAAGGCTCTTATTCTTTCTCTTATTCCCTTTATCCTCCATCTCTTCTCTAGTGCTAGATTCTGAAATACCAATGAAACATACTGGCCCTTTCAACTATTAATGACTTATCCACTTTGTTCCCTATTTTATGTCCTGATTCTTGTTTGACAACACATGGGCTCCTAATGTGGTAACACTCATCATGCCCAGCTTGGCCCTGATGCCCCCACACTTCTAAACTACCCACATACTTCTAAACTACCCACATCTGTGAACTAGCCCAGCAGGCAGGTAGCTTTTGCCAAGAATGCCCAAGCACTTCAGTTTGCTTGGAACACATCTTTGAAAAATAAAGAAAGCTTTGTTAATTAAGTGGAGGGGATACAGTTGCTTCTAAAAATAAATAGTTGGCTTTAGGATTTTTTTCTTCCCTTCTAATTTCTTATTTATTTATTTGGGGACAGAGGAGGGGAGCATTAAATGAGCAAAACATCAACTAATTAACTGTACCACGTACATTTCAAATGGTTTGATCTGAGGTTGTGGACTCACAGCCTGACAAAGCCATCAGACAAAGGGGGAGTAAATAAATACAGTCCTTCTGCCTTCCTATAAAATCTAAGTGCTATGCCTAAAAACAAAAGAAGTCTTGCCCTATCTCTGGACAAACATTTACAGTACAGATTTAGCCTGCATATGGCACTTTCTTTAAAATACTGTCATTTACCATAAAATACAGCGGGTGGAAACTGGAATATTTGACCACTTTAGGGTGACACCAACATATCCACTGCCTGGCAATCACTTCTGAAAGTGCCACACTCTTTAACCAGGAATAGGTATTTTAGAGAGAATCCTATCTGCTGTATTAAGTGAAAAGATTTCAAATGATATGCCCATGATAATCTGCATCCTATCCATTAACATTTTCTCATTAAAATGCATCAGTAACTTGAGCTAGACCTTTGTCTCCCCTCTTCCTGGACTCTCACGTGCCCAGGGTCAGTAACGGGAAGAGCTCACTCGCCACCTGGCCATTCTGTCACCTTTTTCATGCGGTCAGATTGATGGAATCTTCCTTCCCCCATGAGCCAAAGAGGCTGGGGCTGTGATTACGCCTTGTGCACATTCCTGACCAAGACTATACATGTCTCATAGAAACAGGAAATAAAGGACAAAACAAATGAATTATTAACACTTATCTGATTCAGAGGAAGAGAAAAGCTCGGTCGAGCCTTTAGGGAAAAAAAAACATCCTGCGTCAGCACATCCTCATCAAGACAAGGACCGTTTCCGATATTCAATATCCGTCACCTCCATTCTTTAAAGCCTATAAATCTAAGGAAGATGTCATTTGTGGTAAAACCCCAGCCAATACTTTAGAGTAATTGTAGGGAGGGTCGATGACACTGAATCTCCCCTCTAAGACTTTTACACAGATTCATAACAGCAGGCCGTGACAGGTAGATTTGTTTCCTCCCCGACAGAATATATGGCTCCAAGAGGGGATTTTTCTTGGGCTACGACTGAGCTAAGCACTTATCGGTGGGTTGTCCAGCTCTGTGCTCATCAGTGAGTGCAGGTGCTTCATTAACCATCAGCTTCTGTGATTTATTCACCCTTGTTGGTCAGATGTCGTCACCCTGCTATTTTGCCTATAAACCTGAACTGTCCATTCCCTAGAAATATGGGGAAATATAAGCAAGTGAGAAGCTCCTAGCCGTACCAGAACACTGACTATGTCAAATCCCCCTGTCCTTGTCATGATATGGCCTCTCCTGAAGGTCTGTCAGTCTCTGTCAGATTCCTGGGCCACTAATGATGTCTAACAATCTTTGAAGGAAATTTTCTTACATCGATCCTTGTCTTTTGGGTTGTGAGATCCAGTCTGCTCTTCCATTTTCAGCCTCAGGGGACTT
The DNA here is from genome assembly GCF_000325575.1 of Pteropus alecto. Taxonomy (NCBI): domain Eukaryota; kingdom Metazoa; phylum Chordata; class Mammalia; order Chiroptera; family Pteropodidae; genus Pteropus; species Pteropus alecto. Next base: position 4,766,446 of record NW_006434839.1, read on the forward strand.
GAAGTGATGTCCTGTCTTTCCTGGTCCAGGCTTTGTGATTCACCACCCCACAGGACCCCAGACCCACATGACGAACTCTGCTCTTCCTCCTGAAGAGTTAATGCCACATCTCCTGTGAGCTGAAGACTTGCCTAACATAACATCATTCCTTAACCCCCAAAGTTAACTGAAATGATGACAATTTTTTACCAGGTAGTATAATTATGTGTGTATCTGTTCTCTCTCAAATTAGAAGTTTCCCTGGGGCAGATGCTATATCTTTTCAGCAATACTTAGTTGGAAGTGCCCTTCTTGTAGTAAGAATTCAAGAAATGTTGGTTAAATTTAATTGAATCAAACATTTTCATTTTTATGTGTAAACAAAAACTTTACCTTGGTCCAATTGGAGCTATGAAGGCAGTGGGTGCACAATTCCCACTGTGTGTGTGTGTGTGTGTGTGCGTGCGTATGTGAGAGAGCGAGAGAGAGAGAGAGAGAGAGAGAGAGAGAGAGAGAGAGAGAGAGTAGGCCAGAGTGAGAAAGCCAGAATGGCATTATCGATCTCTTACAGTCCACTTCCAAGCTCCACAGGGCTCCCCTCATGCCCCATGTCTCCTCTCCTGGCCCCTTGGAGAATGGCTGCATGAGAGATGAAGGCGGCATCATGTACCTGTGCACATTAAAGAGGGAGAAAACATTTAGCCATGGATGATCATGAAGAGCTCGCAGCAATAACCACGTACCAGGAGACGTAATGTTGGGTGACAGCAGAATTTATAACAAGCCTGTGAATGTTAACATGAAATGGAGCAAAATGGGGCAGGTCATGAAGAACCGAGAAGGACAGTATAACCCACCAAGAAAAGCAAGGAGCTCTGGAGCCAGGGGCTCTGCAGCCGGCTGCCTGGCGGTAGGTGGAGGTGCAACATTGGGTGCTGTTTAAGGAATCATGACTAAGTGAGCAGACCCCTGCAGGAGTGACGTTGGTGTTAACTGCACACAAGCAAAAAAAAAATGAAATATTGAGACCTGTTCCCTGATGCAGAGGAAGAAAATCTCAAAAAAGAAGAGAGCCCCCATACAACTCTTGGTGGCATGGAGAGTTCAGTCCAGGGAGTGTGATCCTGACTTCCGAAATGCATCCTAAAGACCGCAAAATAAACCAGAATTCTCTGTCTCGCAGTAACTCCCCCAAACCCTTAAAACCACAGTAGACGGAGCTTAGTTCCTCTAGGAATCTTTTTAACATGTACATGAATATGTCAGCATGTGCATGGGCACATGTGTATACAAACACACATAGCACACACACTCTCTCAGGCCTCTCAGCACATAGTCTGAACCAGATATTCCCCTTCTGTGCTCCCATTGCTTCTTATCAACACCTGTAGTTCCCTTGAGGTTACCATAGTGAGCTACCATTGGACATCAATCAGAATAGCTATAATAAAAAATAGTGAAAACACCAAATGCTGGCGAGGATGCAAAGAAACTGAAATATTCATGCACTGCAGTGGAAACAAAGACACTTTGGAAAAGAGTTCAACAATTTCTGAAAAAAATAAACATGAGCCCATCATAGGACCCAACAATTGTACTCTTGGGCATTTATCCCAAACAAATGAAAACTTGTATTCACAAAAAACCTGCACACAAATGCTCATAGCAGCTTTACAAAAGCCAAAAACTGGAATCAGCACAAATGTTCATCCGCTGGTGAGTGGTTGAACAAATCATGAAAACATACCAAGAAGTACTACTCAGTAATAAACATGAACAAGCCATTGTTAAGGAATTAGGCTGACCCTGGTGCTGGATACATGAACCTACACAAATGATACAAATTATATAGAACTTAACGCACATGTACAAGTAAAGTGGGGTATATCTGAATAAGATGCATGGAATGCATCAATGTCAACATTCTGGTTATGATAGTATACTATAATTTTATAAAATGTTACAATTTGAGGAGCTGGAGAAAGTGTACAAGGAACTTTATTATATTTTACAACCACATGTGAATCTACAACTGTCTCAATGAGAAAAAGAGAGTATGAGAAAGAGACTAAAGAGATCTAACAACAAATTGCAATATGTCACCTTGTTTGGATTTTTTTAAGCTCTAAAATTTGGAGCAATTGGCAAGTTTGAATACTGACAGGATGTTAGTTAATATTAGATAATGATAATTAATTATTTTAGGTGATAACATTTTTTATAGGAGAAACTTTCCATTTTTAAAAGATAAATGTTGAAGTATTTTGACATGAAATGGCATGAGTCTTCAATTTCCTTTCAAAAGTGTGTGTGAGCTTAGGTGTGTGTGTGAGCTTATATGTGTGTATACATATACATGTAAATTCTTATATGTTTATGGTGTTATTTATTCAATGTTTTTGCATTTTTAAGTGTTCTTAAGTTGGATAAAAATGAAAATGTTGTTGAAATAATTATGGCCAAGGAAATAATTAGTGATGCGGTCAAAGATTATTTGTGTCCAGCATTATTTACAATGACAAAAAGAAAATGGAAACATTTGGAATGTCGAGTAGCTAGAATGTGAGCTCCAGGAAGGCAGGGACTTTGTCTTGGTCACTGAAGTATTCCCAGCATCCACGACAACGCCTGGCACAATGTAGAAACTTAATAAATATTAACTGAATGAATTAATGGGCAATGTTAAGAAGATAAATCAACTTGTAGTTCCACAACAAAATATTGGCAAACTCTTCAAAACTGCTTTCAGAGAATACATAATGACATGGGGAAAATACCCAACTTAAAACAGTTCGATTCTGTTTCATCCCAAATGCTAAAGATAAATGAATGAAAATGTCTAGACAAACAAATGGACAAGTAGTATAACAAGTTAAGAGAGGCTATTCTTTGGGGTAAGGTTATAAAGGGTTTTGGTTTATCACTATACTTCATTGTATTTTCTAAGTTACCTAGAAAAGCTCAATTCCTTTAAATCAAAAAGAAAAAAGTGAGTAAAAAATAATTTTAAAAATTAAGATCTAGTAGGTAGGACTCGAATCCTTGTACCACCAAACATGGGCACCCTGTACTTATGTAGCCTTAGATTTGACACAATTCTTTCCCCCATGCTATGTCGATCTGCATCTAAAAGCTAGGCTTTTCTATTAACTACCTAGCTAGCACTCCAGTTCTGACACCCCTGTCCCAGGACCTAAAAACCACAAGCAACTGAAAGCTCTGGTGAACTGCTGGGTTCCTCTTAGCCGTTCTCCCCTTAAAAAACCATCCTGCTCTCCATACCTCCCATATACCACCTTCATGGATGAAAGCAAATGAATGACAGCTTTCTGGACCTTTTCCCTACTCTGCCCTGCTTTGTTGGAGTAGACGCAACAGTTGCCTCAACCAGCCTGAGCAGTAATCTTTTGACCACAGTACTAGACAGATCAGCTTCCTTTTCAGGGCCATCTATCCTCATTAACCTTCCCCAGTAAGGTTCCCAAATGGTTTCTGCCAATATTCATTCCCCAGTACAAGAGTCACATGGCAGAGCCATATTAGCAAGAACCAAAACAGTTTACCTGTCTCTTCATCTTAGGTCCTCCATACTGTTGTTTTTCCCGGCAACAATAAGATGTCTCTGAGAGTGATATAGGCTGTGACTTTCACTCATCTCATGCATGTCGAATAGACAGGACTTAGGTCTATTGTCAAGTCAACAATGCTCTGAGACATGAGGTATTATTATCAATTATGTGGAGAATTCGGATTATCTTTTATTGCTCTCTTTGAGTGACGCATGCCAAAGGGGCTAGTTTTAGGAGATAATTAAACTCATCAGAGCTAAAGGAAGATGGTTTACATGTGCAACTAAAGGTCTTACTCAATAATTACTCAGCATGATGAGAAATAGAGACAGAGAGAGTGAAACTGTCCTAAAATGAATATATAGATAGAGAAATGCTTGCTGTACTTTAAAAGTTTATAAAAAATGAGTAAATGTTAGTGATGATGACTTTCAGTGATAAAGTGTTGACTAAAGTTATATCTACTTGCCTTTCAAACATTATCAGAAGCCTTTTCCTCAGATTAAGGAGAAATTAAAAGTGACAGGCCATTATCTGTAACATAAAGTTCCAGGGCTGCTTCGGAAGTCAGAAGAAGGGAAAAGTATGAGTTGGACAGATTAAACATAATTAGTTATTAAGCTGCTGCCAATATATACAAGATTGTGTGATAAAAAAAAAAAAAAACCTTAAGTCACAAACTAATGTTATTTTTTTTTGCTAGAACATCATTTGATATCACAGACAGGCAGAAAAATAAATCTTTTATCCTTGCTAACCCATGTCAAGAAACTTAACTATTCACTCACCTGAAACAGTCTGCATTTAAAATAAGGAGCTAGCCTTTCCTTGCTTGCCAAAAACATGGTGTCCCTGAGGTTAAATGAGAGGTTCTAGTCCAACACCCTTCTAAGAGCCTCCTGTACTCAGTTCTCCATCCTGCCCCATGAACGCGTCAGAGGCAGACTGAGGGAGCAGAGTCAGGCAGATGCAGCACCAGTTCTTTATCCTGGTCCCCGAGCCACAGTAGGAAGAGTACCCTTTGCTTATGCCCCTGACCAGAATCACTTTTGACAAAATTATAATGGTGTATGAACTTGCCCAGTTCACTTCCAATCAATACGGGGAGAAAGAGTTAATTATTTTTAAAAAGCCATTCATTTATTTACTCCAGCTGCCAAGACATCGTTTCCAAATAGATGGATCAGTGGTATTTCTATTACTGATAAGGTGGGAAATGAAAGACTGGTTCTATGCAGGTAAATGAGCCTATGTCAGCACATTATCTTCATTTATGTCATCTGCATCTATGGTGATATTTCTCAGTTGGAAGACTCCATAGGAGCAATGAGGTAGGACAATTTTCCATTATGTGGGACTGTGCATTTCAGGACATTTAGCATCGATGGACCAAGCAACTAAATACTAATATTTTTCTCAGACATAGTGACAACCTAATAGCCCCTGGCCATTTCTGAATGCCCCAAAGGGCATTTTAGTCTAATAGCTAAGCTGTATGTCTGAAACTGATATAATATTGTAGACTAACTGTAATTGAAAAAGTCCAACCACAAAAGAGAAAATTGTCTGATGAGGGACAGAGAAAGAGTGATTTCTGTTATCAAATGAATCTCAATTATTCCCACCAAATCAGGCAAGATTTAAGGACTACTAGGACAACAGCTCAGCCAAGGCAGCCCGAAGGCAGCTCTTGCTCTTTCCTTGCCCACTCCTCGTAACTGAGCCTCTGCCTTTGAAATAAATTGAATCTTTGTCTTATTATATGTTTTTCCTTAGTGTTCTTTACCTTTCCAGTTGTAAAGTTGCTCGTGGTCTAAATCACTCTTCATGCTAGGATACTCAAACAAAATTCCTTTTCTGTTCAGTTATTCATTCATGTATTCGTTCAATTATTAATTCTTTTCCTCAGTAAATATCCTTCGAGTGCCTGGCACTTGAAGAGTATGCAATGGTGGAAAAGGGGCTTCTGCTCTTACAGAAATAGCAGACAAGAGTTAACAAGTTGATATAGAAAAGGAAATAGGAGACTCTTTCACACTAAGCCTCTAGATATCAAATTTTGCTGACACGTTTTCCAGTTTATTGACAGAGAAGTGATGGATGTCTAAGGAAAACAAGACCCAAATTATTCCTGTGGCGCATTCCAAAGTCACCAACTCGAATCAGTTGTCCTCAGATTGCTGAGGACAAGAGTAACAGCCAGGCTGGTCACACCTTTAATCAAAGTGCGCACACTAAAGTTTTGGAGGGATAAACAAAGGAAGTTTTAAGGTAGATACCGATATTGTTTTCTAGTCAATAAATTTGATTGAATGTAATAACTGGCATTTAATCATAGCAATCACCTCTTTGGCTTTATAGATTAATTAAATCTAGAATAGGATGCTTTTTTTTTTCAAAACACCATAAACATAGCCGAGAAGTAAATTATAAATTTAAAGAATATTCAAGGTAAAGAGACTGACTCAGAAGTCATCACTTCATTTGCCATTCTGCACAAAGAGGGAAAAAAAGACAAAGGGAGAAAAAGATCAGACTCATGTCTTACAAAGAGCAGTGCAATAGTATATTTTCCAAAGTTATAATTAATAATTTAAATATTCTTATCCATGATAATCAATTAATATGATTATCATGGATAAGAATATCCTTTAGAACCTGAAATCTATATTCTGTTCTCAATAGACTAGAATTTAATGTCCAGATGTCTCAAAAGAAGTTTATTTTTTTTACAGAAAGCCTGCAAGTACATGTTCATATTACTAAATCCACAACAGAATTTTGTCCCAATATGTTTTCAACTTTACCCAAACGTTTTTCATAATTGGCCTTTTGCATTTGAATTTAAAGAGTTTCTTTCTTTACTGGACCCTTTCATTGTGAAGAATTATAGTTCCAAGGCCTCAGGCAAGATCATTTGCTAGAATCAAATCAAAAAGTGCAAGGCCAAAGAAAGCTAAGACTTCACTTAAAAATATAGATGCTATTTATACTTTTATCCATGAAATAAGAGGCCTATAATTTTCAACCTCAACAATTATCTGGGATTAATGGTTATGTAATTTTCAGGAACATTTGAGAAATATACTCAGAAAACAGAAGAGAAGCAAAGAAGCACTTGGATAAATTTTAGCATATATGATGACCTCGGAGCTGCCGCCATTCATTCATTTATTCAACATGTATTTATTGAACACATGCTATATACCAAGCAGAGGCCTACGAGCTCGGGATACATAAATAAACAAAGATCTCTGCCTTCATGGAATTTCACTGGGAATCAGGGGAAAGACACAATAAACAAGCAACCTGATAAACGAATTATTGAAGGAGTTGAGTATTTCAACCCAGAGCATGTCTAGGGGCACAGCATTCCAGGCAGGGCCTGTAATTGGGGGAGTACAGACGGACCGAATTTGAGGCACACTAAGGTGGCCGGTGTGTTTCAGGGGAACGACACCGTCGGGAGAGTAGGAAGAGAGAATGCTGAGAGATAACAGTGGCCAGATCACATTGCATCCTCTGAGTGAGATGTGATTTTGAGAGAAGGAATATAATGAATGGACTTGTAGTTTAACAGGATCATTCTGCCTCTGGGTTGAAAATAGTCTGCAGGAGAATAGAAGAGTAGAAGAGAGATCATTTAGGAGGCTTTTTCAGTATCCCAGGTAAGAGATGATGATGGCTAAGATGAGAATGGGAACAGTGGATTGGTAAGAAATGCTTGGATTCTGGATATAATTTGAAAGTTTTCCAATAGATTGAGTGTGGGATGTGACAAAAAGAGAAAATCCCAAGATGACTGCAAGGTTGACTAGAGGAATCAAATTGCCATCAATTGAGTTTGAGAAGGCTACAAGTGGAGTAGGTAGAGGGAAGTTTCATAGCAAGCAAGAGTTTGGTTTCACACAAGCTGAGTTGGAGACCCCCAGTAGAAATGCCAAGTAGGTGAGTAGGTAGTTGAATACAGAAGCCTAAAATTTAGGGAGACAAATTTAAGAGTCATCAGCATACATTTGTGGATCTATATGGATGCTATGTGGATCTAAATAAAATCACCAAGAAAGTGAGCAAACAGAAAGAAAAGAAGAAGACCAAGGTCTGAGTCCATGGGTTCTCCAGCATCAAAGGCTGGGATAAGAGAAGAAAGCAACCAAGGAGACTAAGGAGCAGCCAGTGAGGGAAGAGTCAAATAAAGACTCATCTGGTGAATGAGGCGTATCAAGGAGGAGGGACGGACCAAATGCCGCTGATGGGGGGAAGCTCTGAACTGACCATTGGAATTCACAAGGTACAGCTCACTGGTGAGTCTAGTGAAATCAACTGGGATGGAATTTGTGGAAATTAAAGCCTGATCGGAGTGGTTTAAGAATGAATGGGAAGGGTGAAATTGGAAGCAATGAGTAATCAAAGGCAGTAGCTGATGGAGGAAGTGAAGTCGGAGGAGATTTTGTTTTATCGAAGATGAAAGAAACAACAGTATGTTTAAATGCTGGTGGGGATAATCTAGTAAGGAGTCGGGGGAAATGATGCATACAGGAAAGAATAAAGAGTTGCTAGAGCAATATCTTTGAGTAGGCAAAGGGGATGAGACCTCATGAACAAGTGGAGCAACTAGTTTTCGATAGAAGCAAAGATGCTTTGCGAAGGAACAGGCAAGAAAGCAGTATATGGGTGCAGTGTTGGTGGGGTGGTAAATGGCAGTGGGCTTCAGAAATTCTCTTCTGATCACTTTACAGAAATAAAGTTTTATCACCTGAGATAACGAGAACAGGGAAACAAAGCAGAGAAGGTAGAAAATAATCCTTCTAGGTGAGCAGGGGAGGGGGGTTATTGGGAATGGATAGTTCAGTGGCCTAGCCACATCAAAAACCCACATTGAGAACCCACCAAAGAGTTGCTAGAATTTATGGTCATAAATTTAAAATGAGTCGACAGCTGGCTTGTGTGTTTTTCTCCAGAGATATTCAGTTGCAAGGGGTCAGGCTTGGAAAGGCAGAGATGTTCTACTTGTCCAAGGCTGTGGCTTTGCCAAGCAACCAACAGGAAGCCAGAGAGGGTGGAGCAAGGGAATTTATAGTGAATGCACATACATTCACCATAATTATGACGATGGACCACAAAATGGAAGCCTAAGAACTAGAAGCAATCAAAAGACATGCATTCTGTCTGCTCCTCTGTCTTTTTCTTGCCTAAGGTTTTGAAGGAAAAGATCATACTTTTTACATTTTCTATAACCCTTTGTGACGACTAGACTTGTATCCACGATGACCACTCAATTAATATGTATTGATTGTCTAGTCACTTCTGGGTGCAAAAATGTAGCAGGTTCTCCAATCTTCAGAGTTAAGCCTCAATGGATTTGACAGATGGTCTGTAAGTTTTATATTTGAAACACCATATGTCATGGATCAAAGCTCCATTCATACTTAGCTTCAAATTTTCAGGTTTGGGTAATAATATAGTTGACAGCACCTGTGCTTCAAAATCTGCCATCCAGAAGCTTCTATTTTCTCTACCCCACACTTTCATTACCTGAACCAGATGCTCCCACTTTCCTGCTTCCTCAGAGCACGGTTTGGCCAAGATTGAATCCTGTTCACCAGGTCTTACATAAGAGCCCTGGTCCAGGAGCACAGGGCTGCCATCTGTCTCTTCCCCGTCTTCATTCCTTACAGATCTCTTGATTCATAACTGCTGTTTCAGGAATATTTGAAGGCTGAATTAATTTTCTACAGTCTCCCCCACGGCTGTCTCTGACCCCTGCTCCTATTATCACACGCGATTTGGGTGATCTACCTACACACGACTGCTGGAACTGGTAGCATATCATCCCACTTGTATTCTAAATAGTAAAGTGCAGACACCACTAATTCTATTTAATGTTCTATGAAAGGTAAAGCACTGTGACATTCTTATCCCAGATCGCTCAATATTGAAGCGATGACATGAAAACTAAAGTTCTTCAGATTCCCATTTCAATTAATTTGAGAAAATTATACTTTTATGTATGTATTACTGTAGCATGAGGGTCTCCTCTAATGGAGAACAAGTCATACTGCCAATGATTCAAATAAGAATTGACACCAGTAGAGATGCCACATCACTTAAATCGACTTTTTTCCAGGCACAGAATTAAAGTGTCTCAGCAAGAGTATTCACCATATTTTTCTTGGACTTCTATTTTAAAGGCTGAAATAACTTCTATTATGAAAGGTTGAACGTGGACATAACAAAATCACATTGTAAAATGCAGCAAGTAATTGTATTGAAAGGCAAGTATTCTATTTTGTGTGGGTTTACTCGTAACTAACAATATAATGACATTAACAGATATGCACAATTTTTAATGCTACCACATACACTGTGCTAGGCTCTGAGGATGCAGAGACGAATGAAAGAGACACAAACTTCTTGCCTTCAATGACTTGCAGTCTAGCAAAGAGACAAACAAACATCTCATGACAGTGGAATTACTTTATGAAAGCATTTTTAGGCCATATTGGACATTGTCACGAATGTTTTCATTTTCTAAACTGAAAAAAAAAAAAATGCTACTAAATAGAAGATTGAAAGTAATCATTTAGCCCAGAACCAGGAGTCTTGGTAATGAACTCACTGGTCTCTTGTTTGACCTGTGGAGATACAGATCCCTATAATTAACATTGGATTTGTCTCAAATACCTTGATTCTTCCAGCTGGACATCCAAGCTTACCCCTTTACAACACTGGCCTCATTTCTACATTTTCTAATTACTTTTTTTCCAAGCATCTGCAGTTGTCAATGCCTAGTACTGCATTTTTGGCAAAATTCACATCTAAATGCAACAACCGGTTTTTACACATACAACAAGAATAGTCTCTCCCATACAGGAACGTGGAAATAAACCGAAGCTATACATAGACTTTAAATAGAGTTCATTTTATACTGTGAGTGGGTGGCTACCTACTTGTAAATTTGTAGGTTTCATTGGGGTTTCTCTTTTTCCATCATCAATCAATTTTGACATTTCTTAAATTGGGAAGGAAGCCATTTCCTTCCATTGTCAGAGAAAAAGCTTTACGGGCAAATACAAGAGCCCTTCCTCTTTTAGTCTTGATTCACAGTTCTGTTTAGGGACTGAGAAAGGAGAGGAGGTATCTGAAAAAGTACAAAGGAAAGGGCTTGCAGAAATGACTGACTCAGCCGATTAAAACTGCTCTCTCCCCTCATGCTGCCCAGTGCTCTCCAGCTAACATGTTTTCCCATAACTATCTCCCCCACCTCAAGGACTCTCCGACTCACATCTGTTGATTCATAGCTTGCTATCCAACTAATGTTCTATCTCTGTAGCTGTGTGGGAATAACAAGACTGTGTAGAACTCCTTGTTATATTACAATTAGAGATCAGCCTTTGGATAGGAATCCGCTGAGAAGGGGCCGGCATCAATAAGTGCTACTTTCTGCTTATAGCCTCAATGTCCCATCTCTCTGAGAATCCTATAACAGTGTTGATAATGCCAAGGTTGCAGGTTCTACAAAGCACAGTGACCTGTAGATAGATAAGACCAGTGGTCTGGAAATTCTTCCCCCCTTGCAGCCCCCTACCCAAAGCTCCCCCTCCCCATCCTGAGCCATGAAGCACATGTGAAACCTCAGACAAAGGAATCATGTGCCCCTTGCATGGCCACGTCTATGGGCATGCCACCCTGAACAAGCCCGATCCCATCTGTTCTCGGAAGCTAAGCAGGGTCGGGCCTGGTTAGTACTTTGATGGGAGACCACATAGGAAGACCAGATGCTACAAGCGTAAAAAATAAAAAATAAGGGATTGTAAGCTGACAAGGTCCTTGCAATCTGAGGTCAACCAAGGGTTGCCTCGCCTTAAAAAAAAAAACAAAAAAAAATTAGAAATCTAACCAAGGGGAGACCATGCTTTGGGTCTGCTGAATGCCCCACGCTCTCCGCTGGCTAATAAATTCTCCTTCCTCTAACAAAGTTGTCTGAGCATCCAATTTCTTCTGTCACTTCCTGCAACAGGATTTCCAAAACAATAGAATTTAATTAATTTAAACACCTATTGAATGCCTACTGTGCCATATAGCTAGGCCTTAACTTTGAACCACTGAACAAAACAATTTGGTGAACCTAATGAATACACAACACCAGTCCCACGGAGAACCAATATGAGGGAAACACAAGTTGGTTTCCTAATGGCATCTGTGATTTCCATGGCGAGAACAATCTCACTGCTCCAGAACCCAATTCCTGTTATGGAAATTTATTAAAAAAAA